>NC_064868.1:82096789-82696789 GCF_024139225.1 Suncus etruscus
ATGAGTAATATTCAAAGGTATTACTTGAATTATCAAATTGGCAATATAGAAGTGGTATAAATCTGATGCATATTAAATGTGATGAATATTAAATGGGTAAGGAAAATATATCATAAAATGTCTGGCAAAGAAATGTTGGAAATTCATTGCTTAAAATGTATTTACAGGGCCTGAGGGATACTATAATGGATAGGGCACATATCTTACACACCGCCACTCCGGAATTAACCCCCAGAATCTCAGAAGGGTGGAATCCTTGAGTATACAGTCATAAAGCCCTAAGCACAGTCAAGTGTGACTCAAAAACTAAAATAAAAAATATATATTATCAAGATTATTGTTAGTTTAAGCCCATATATATTTAAATAAATGAAAAATATATTGACTAGTATATGTTTACAACTCATATGGAAATCTAATGGTAATAACTGCTCTAATGTACTTTCCTTACTAATTTTTTGATCTTCAAAACAACTTCCGGGGCTGGAGAATAGCACAGTGATAGGGCGTTTGCTTTGCATGCTGCTGACACAGGACGTTCCTGGGTTTGATCCCCAGCATCCTACATGGTCCCCCCCAAGCCAGAAGCAATTTCTGAGTGCATAGCCAATAGTAACCCCTGAGCGTCACCGGGTGTGGCCCAATCCTTCCCCCAAGAACCCTCCCCCAAATACAACTTCCAAGTATCATTTGTTTTCTTTTTATTTCTTTCTTTTCTTTTTTTTTTGTGGGGGGCACACCTATCAGTGTTCATGGGTTACTCCTGCCTCTGTGTTAAAAAACACTACTGCAGGCTTGGGGGACCATAGGGTATGCTGGGGAATGAATCTGGGTAGGTCACGTGCAAGCCTCCTAGCTTTTCCCTCCCTGCTGTACTATCGATCCAGCCCCTCCCCTTTCTTTTCAAATATAATACCTGAGTTCATGACATAATTGCATGCTATTGACAAAAGATAAACAACCATATTTATTTACAATCAAACTAGAAAACATATCGAGGTGCCTCTGTTAATTTTGTGTGTTTCACTTTTTCTTTTCCCTTAGAGTATTTCTAGCCTCTTCAAAGCTCACCCTTGTCACTTGTGCACTTGATTCTACTCTCTCCTCTCTCTTTTTTTTTTTGCCCTCAGAGATCATATTTCTCTTGTCACTAAGTGGTGTTCAAATTCTTTGTGTCTCACTGTCTGTCTTTCTCTGTCTCTTTGTTTTTGTTTCCTACTCTCTGTTCCTCTGAATCCAGTGTAAAAATAAATCACTTGACCTGATCTACCATCGAGCATTCCATTCTGGGGGAGTGAGTGATGAAACATTGAAGAGCAAAGCATTGCAATTTCATCTATTTCTCTACTTTATTTTTTATTTTAAATGTTTTCTGCACTAGCAAGCAATTGAAAAATGGGCTATTATGTTGTATTTCTCCAATTAATTCTCCCAAATTTTGGTTGACATCTCTTTGGCTCAGCTGAGTATTAAACAGAATGAAATAGTTATAAAGTGAATAATACAGTTGGAGGTTAACTTACTACTCCTGTCTAAGCCTTACCATAAATCTATAGTAAAGATAGAAAAAGCAAAATCAAGTATTCAGCGTGCATCAAGTTTCTCTTTTGTTCAAAATCTAGAAAATGCTCCTTTGTATTGTCTTGTCCAAGTTTTATAAAAACTGAAAATTACAAAATGGTTCTAACAGCTCAAAACCACATCTCTAAAAATGCCTACTTGAGAAAACTCAAGGCATCCCAAAAATGCACTGCTCATGTCAAGCCGAATTCATATTCAAATCTCTGTGCCAATCTCAATCAGAGACAGAAAGCTAACTTGAATTAGCTAACAAAGTTAACAAAAATCTATGTTCACATACATTTCTGCAAAAAATGTTAATATAAATCAATAATTTTAAAAATAGAAATATTTCAAATGAGCTTTAAGGGATGAAAGTATAAACAAATAACAATAAAGTTATATGACGATAAGAATGTTCCTTGGCTATATCACATTATATAAAGTTATGTAACTATAGTGTCAAATATATGGTGGAAAAATACAGTAGTAAGAACAAAGAGAATTATTGATACATGCACAAAATAAGCATTATAACTTGGATAAATATAGTGTAGTCAAACTCCAAAAAAATAAAAGGTATATGATAACAACTACAAAGAATTCTTGCGTAGATAAAGCCACAGAGGTGGACAATCGATAATTGACTGGCAGGAGTTAAAGATACAAACAGTTTAAAATTGAAAATGATAATTTAAGGTATCTCTAGATGTGAAGGAATCACTATTCCCTGAATGAGTGAGGATATACACATTTATACATAGGTTAAAATCAAGAGAGTTGTATTTCAACATTGTGTTTTCTCTTTATATTTAGTTTCCCAATAAAATGCTAAACATGACTTATTCGTTTTTTCTTTCCCACCCAGTGTATTTTAGATTTCAGTGCACAATAAGTGGATCATTTTTAAAATATGTTCAAGTAAATTTAGCCAAACTCATAGAGATCCATTCAGATATTATATCCTGATAAATTTTTTTTAATATTTTTTATCTTTTACTATGGGCTCCTGCTTTTTTCTTAGAGCCTTGGAACAGGAATTACTTTGTTTTACCTCATATTTCTGCATTTTGCTATAAAATTCAGAAGAAAAACAAAAGGATAGGGCCCAAGGACCAAGTGGTCTCATGTGCATTGGTGGAGGAAAAAAAAGGACAGGACTAAATATCCAAGCCAAATTTAATAACAATAAATTTAAGAGACCTAAACTTTTAACAATTTAAACATAAAGGAGCCTGCTATGCCAGCAGTTCAAGGGTCAAAGGTTGGAAACACTCTGGGAACATTGATGGAAGGAGGTTGGCACTGGTAGTGAAAATGGCCCTGATTCAATGTATATATGAACTTCAACTGTATGACTTTGTAGATTATAATGGTTTCAATAAAATAAAATAAAATAAATCAAATCAATATGGCCAGAGAGCTTGTACTGGAGGTAAGGCACTTGTCTTGCCCATGCCTTTAAAGCTGCTGCCCTAGTATGAATCCCCAGCACCAGCTGACTCTGAGCATTGTCATGATCACTCCTAAGCACTGGCCCAGAAATAGCCTTGGGTGTGGTACTGATCTGTACCCTAATAAATGAGATAAGCTCCTCATCAAATTACTTTTCAAAATTTCTGATTAATTTCAATGACCCCCACATGCTAATCACAGAATTGTTGTTAAATTTATTAATCATGGATTAGTTACAGGTTTACCTTAAGTATATTTTATAAGAAGGGCCCAGAGTGATAGTGCAGTGGTAGGGCATTGGCCTTGCAGCTGGCTGATCCAGGAAGGACCTGGGTTTGATCTCTGGCATTCCATATGGTCCCCCAAACCAGGAGCAATTTCTGAGAGCATAGCTAGGAGTAACCCCTGAGCATCATCAGGTGTGGCCCTAAAACCAAAAAATATTTTTATAGGAGGAGTTATACCAAACTATATGAAAGGATTCTGGGACACTAATTACATATAATCTTTGTGTCTTTGTGGGAGGAGTACAGTTGGGCAAAATCTAGTGGTACTCAAAGGCTATTCCTGGTTCTGTGCTCAGGAGTGATTCCTGGCAGTGTTTCCTAGAGAATGAATTGAAGGAGGGCCACAGGCAAAGCCTGCACCTTCCTGCCTGTTTTATCACTCTGGCCTTATTTGACTCTATATGGGTCTGTTGGTTAGGTGTTCAGGCTCAGTGGTGCTCAGAAGCTATCTATCACACTTCTGGTCTTTGAGGGGTGTCAACATTGTATCTGATGGTGTTTGGGGGCTACACAAAACCAGGAATCAAATGGAAAATTTTTACATACCACGAATGGGTTCTGCCAATTTTGAGCATCTCTTTAGTCCCCACCATATATTTTAAACATATTTTTACTGGTAGCCCATTTTCGTAATTTTGCTATAAGCCATATCAGCACTTGAGTGAACATGATTTAGGCTTTTTTTCCCATAAAGTCAATTGCACAACCTAGTGACTTTGTTGTCTTGTGGACTACTGAGAATATATTATTCTGTACAAACATTTAAAAGTGAAGTATTTATTACTTTTGCAATAAATTCAAGTACTTTAATGATGTACAATATATAAACATTGATTGTGAAACCACTGTCAGTTATTGTGTTAGGTGATGGTGGTTCTTGACCATGATAATATTGCAATCTAGTAGGTCACGTGAAAAAGCAACAATATGAACAAGTTAGTAAGCTACTCTTGAAACGTAATTTTGTTCCTATATAAAGAACCATTTCCTTGGGGCCGAAGCGATAGCATAGTGGTAGGGCATTTGCCTTGCACACAGCCAACACAGGACAAACGGTGGTTCAAATCCTGGCATCCCATATGATCCACCATGCTTGCCAGGAGAGACTTCTGAGTGCAGAGGCAGGAGTAACACCTGAGTAATGGCAGATGTGACCCAAAAATAAACAAACAACAAAAAAAGAAAAAGGAAATGGAACATTGCCTTTTAATCCAAAATGTCATTGATAAATATACCTATTAATGCTTCTTTATGAAGGGTCTGCCAACTTCTAATAAACTGTTTACATGATTAAGTTCACTGGGTTCATGATATTTAAATTGGACCTTTCCAAAGCTTCTTACAAGAGAACAGTGCTTTCCCCAAATTCCAGCAAAATATGAAAGTAAGCAAAATTTTAATATAGTGCATAACATAAAACTTTCACATTATATTCCTTCTTTCACCTAGTCTGCTAAGAATTAATATATATGAATTACAGTGTCATTTGTTATTTCCTTTTGAAAATGAGGTTCCTCAGAAGTTTTGTTGTAACATAAGAGAAACACATTTCATTTCAGATGCATTTGTTTCACACTGTATTATGTATAATATGTAACCAATATTATTGCTAATAAGATAAACACATTGAGGGCTCATTCTCCAGGGAACTTATGATCCATTGAAAAGAGGTAGACATAGCTACAGTATAGAGGGAAGGTAAGATAACATTAGTATGTAAAATGTATTCCAGGGTCAGTGGGGAGAATGGCGGCAAATGTTTTAAGTTGGAGCAGAAGGCTATTATATAGTCTAATTTACTGTTGATTCCTATGACAGGGAAGCTTTCTTAGTTCTCCATTATTATTGGAATTAAGAAAAAATACAAAGGATCAATGAAAGCAAGAATTACTTACTTTAAAGAATAAACAAATCTGACAGAATTTTAATTAACTCCTAAAAAAAGAAAAAATCAAATAAACCAGATAAGAGATGAATGCAGATAAATTGCAATAGAAATACAAAAGACTCAGATATGCAAAAGATCAGTAAAGGTTACAATGTACAACTGTACACCACCGAGATAGGAAACCTAGAAGAATCCCATAAATAGTAGATTAATACAATAATCTAAGATTCAATCAGGAGGAAGTAGAAAACCTAAAAAAGACCAATAAAGTATAAAGAATTGTAATTAACTATAATTTTTTCCAATAATAAAATTTCTGGTCCATATGGAATTTAGCTGAATTCTATTAGACTTTCAAAAAGTACTTAGAGCAAGGGGCCAGAGCAGTGGTGCAAGCAGTAGGACATTTACCTTACATTTTCTAAGGACAAAGTTCCTAGGACTGACATAAGTTCAATCCCCTGGTGTCCAATATGGTACCCCAAGCCAGGAGCTATTTCTGAGTGCATACCCAGGAGTAACCCCAGAGCATTACCAGGTGTGTCCTGAAGAGGAAACAAAAGTAATTAGAGCCTTTACTCGTACATTTTTAAAATACTGAATAAAGGGGCAGAAGAGATAGCATGGAGGTAAGGTGTTTGCCTTGCATGCAGAAGGTCAGTGGTTCAAATTCCGTCATCCCATATGTTCCCCCGAGCCTGCAAGGAGAGAGTTCTGAGCATAAAGCCAGGAATAACCCCTGAGCGCTGCCGGGTGTGATCCCAAAACAAAAACAAAAACAAACAAACAAACAAAAACCCAAAAATACTGAATAAAGAGAAATCTTCCATACCAACTACTATGAAGCTAAAGCCCATTCAAATACCAAAAATAGAAGATATTATTGCATAAGTACATTACAGAATGATGTCTTTGATGAATATCAATGCAATATTAGTATCAATACTCAACAAAAACTTAGTGAATAGAATCAAAAGACTTATAGACAATGATAAAACAAATTATGTTCTAGGGATGAGAGAAAGTTACAATATATACAATAATATAATGCATCATCCAACGAAATGAAAGATAAAGATCTTATAACCGTATTGACAAATGCAAAGGTGGTTTTTGATAAAAACCAAACATACATTCATGATAAATACTCTAAGAAACAGGGAAATAATGAACATACATCAATATAGTAATGGTAATTATTTTGTAATTACTATGTATTACCATTACTAGTAACGGTAATAGTAATAGTAATACAACAAATGCACAGAAAATATCATACTGGTGAAAAACGGAAAGCTTTCCCCCTGAAAAGGATGTTTCTTTCTCCATTTTCATTCACCACTGTTTGAGAAGTTCTTTTCACAACATCAGTCAACATGAAAAAAAATGGATTCAAATTGAAAAGAGGATAAAGCTATCAGTATTTGCAGATGACATGAAAATATACATAAATTTCACTAAATAATTCAACACAAAATCAGAAAACATCAACCAGTAATTAATTGTAGAAGTCTAGAAAATCAAAACTTGAAAATAATTGTAATTTCTGTATACTAACAATAAACTAGAATACAAATCAATATATGCATATATATTTAAAAAGATAGCTCCATTCAAAATAGTATTTCAAAAAATAAATACTTAGATGTCAAAGATATGGAAGACACTATTTGCTTAAATCTAGAAGTCATTATTGATAGAAACATAAAGGGTCAAAAGAAAATTATGAAATATTTTGTGTGTGAGGTTTTTAAGAATTAGCATTTTAAAAATGATGCCCATAGATTACATGCAATCTCTATCAATAATTTGTTGACAGAAATTTATGATAACATTGTTTAAGAACTTAGAACTAAAAAATTTGTGTGGAATAATAAAACTTTCTGAATAACTAGAGTAATATTTTGAAAAAAAGATGTTATTGGGGCCAGAGTGTTGGCGCAAGTGGTAAGGCCTTGCCCGCGCTATCCTAGGACAGACAGCAGTTCTTTCCCCCCAGCACTCCATATGGTCCCCCAAACCAGGAGCAATTTCTGAGTGCATACCCAGGAATAAGCCCTGAATATCACTGGGTGTGGCCCAAAAACCAAAAAAAAGATATTATTACATTTCCTGACATTATATATTTAAATTTATATTATTAAATCACCATGATTTTCAAAGTTTTAGACATAGATATCCACCCCAATCTAACTTCCAGTGTTAATAATCTTCCAACAATGCTGCCAAGTTCCCTTCTTATTTCAAATCCAACCCTACCCCACTCTGCCAGTCTTGACAGGCACATTTTAAGTTCAGTTGTTAAAATTTGGGTCTCGGCAGAGGCACGGCTGGGCTCAGACCACTCCACATGCCAGGATTTCTGGGTGTTTGACTGGTATGTGGGGGGCTCTGGGCAGGACAGCTAGCCACAGGTCCCCTGGGCTGAACTCCTAGTCCAGGGGGCCAAGATCCCCCCAAACCTGGTGGGTCTTCAGGGCCACGCCTGGTTAATCGGGCCCTGGGGGGAGGCGGGGGAGAAATCCCGCCCTTTGCATCCCAAAACTGCAGAACCGCGCGGGGGCTAGCACCCCCGCGCGTACTTCATATATTAAGTGTATTCCTACTGTTATGTTACTTTTTACGTATCCAGAATCTTTATTATGTATCGCGCCCTTTCCCACATCCCTACAAAGCTCTTTTTTATTCCTTTACTCTCTATCCCCCCCAAACATCTCTAATCTACATTACTCTTTTTAATCAGTAGTGTACAAGCGTTATCACAGACCAAAGCCGTGCATTGTGTGTAACAACCCCAAACTGTTTCAAGATACATAAAATGGACACGTATTTCTTTAGAATATTTTGGTTTTTTTTCTCTGACAGCTATAATTCTTACTAAATGTTGTCTTATATAGTGACGATTCTAACCGCTTTTCTTCTTCTCTTTTTGAGCTGTTTAACAAGGAATCTTAGAGAAAGAGTCCCCCAGATTAATGCTTATGATTGAACCATAATTGTTCTTATCACCCCCTTATGGGCCAAGAACACCACGTGGCATTGCTCCTTTTTTGCATAGGCACATTAAAATGGGAAAATACTATACATATAAATAAGATCCTATCTAATAGAGATTGGTACAGACTAATCTTATAGTGCAAAGGGACCTTACACCCTGAACATTGACATAACGACCTGGCACAGACCTCAGAAGAAAGGGCATTCCCCTGAACCAGGGAAGCCATCCACAAAACATCCAGGCTGGTCTATAGCATCACCTGGAAGCAATCCTCTACCAAGGAAGACTCTACACTGCTCAGACATTGTCCTGCTCAAAAGAGACTTCCATTAACACTGAGAAGACTTAACAACAATGATTTGCTTACAGGACAGGGCTCCCTGCATTGCCCTTTGATTGTAAGGTGAAACCAGAGGACGCTCCACATCCTGACTTCAATGTTGGATATACAGATTCCAGGATCTTAAATACAGAAGCTTGATACCAACAACAGAGACTGTGTGAAAAATATAAGTGTGTTGGCACTACAGACAATGTCTTGGATTGGACGATCTAGCTTGCCTGGAGCCTAGAGTTGGTCTTGTGCCAGGAACCTTCAGGGGTCGGGTCTTTTTGTATTTAGGCCAAGGTTATTTCTTTCCATGTCCCTCATATTTTGGTGGGCCTATGCAAACAACAATTGCCACTCTAACACCATTTTTGCTGTGCTCCTTTGACTCTAATCCTTAAAAAGAACCCAGTTAAGATTTGAGGTCAACTTAAGCTAATATGCATGAATATGGAAATGTAAAAAAAAATGCTATGCCTGTAATGTTTAAGGAGTTATGTAAGTTTTATGGCTTTAGATTGCCTTGTGTGCTGTTAAGAAATATTATAGTGTGTTACAATCTTAATGTTCTTTGGATGAAATTTCAAAGTTGGGATATCAGCAAGGGGACTTCTGAGAATTATGTTATGTATTGTCCTTCCACTGTAACTTTACCTTGTCCTCTTTCTTTGCATCCTTGTTCTCATAATTACAAATAAAAAATTAAAAAAAAATTTGGGTCTCATTATTTCAATGCTGTTGACTATGTCGTTTGTGTATTTAGTGCTCTTGTTCCTTAACACCATTGATAGATCAGAAAACCCTTGATTATGCACTATCTCTTCTGTGCCCTTCCATTCTATTTCTTTCCTTCTCCCTATATTGTAAGGCCAAAAGTGATCTAGGCATACTACTTTAAATCATCACATTGCTTATTCAGTTATTATCACAAATATAAGTGACATCATGCTGTTTTTATCCATCTTCTGGATTAATCCATTTAACATATCTTTAAGATCCATTCAAGGTGCAGAGAACTGCAAGATTTAGTTATTTCTTGCAGCTGTGTAGAATTCCATTGCTTATATATACTTCATCTTTTTGGTCCACTCACCTGTTGCTAAATGTCTAGGTTTATTACAAATCTTAGCCCTTGCATATGGTCTTGTAATGAATATTTAAATACATATATTTTAATGAATAATTTTTTGTCCTGGGTATAGATACTCAAAAGTGGAATTGCTTGAACACAATGCAGTTCAATTAAAAAAACTTAATATCTTTATTTAAGCACCATGATTATGGACATGATTACAGCTGGGTTTCAGTTATTAAAAAAAAACCACCCCTCTTCACTGTGCAACATTCTAAGCACCAATGTTTTCCCTCTCCCTCCTCCCATATTCCTTGCCCATATTTGAGACAGGCATTCTATTTCTCTCACTCATTACATTTCATAATAGTTGTCAGTGTAGTTATTTCTCCAACTGAACTCACCATTATTTTCAGTAAGCTTCATACCATGGGCCCATCCTTACAGCCCTCATCTCTATTGTCTCTGGGTATTATTAAAATAATATCTCTTATTTTTCTTAAATTCCATTGTGGTCTAATAGGATGCTTTGTATTATTTGCTATGTTTGTGAATTTATTTAAGTTAGACTTAAGTTCTAAAATGTAGTCTGTCTTAGAGAATGTTCCATATGGTCTAGAAAACATATTTTGGCCATTTTAAGGGATGAAATGCCCTCCATAAATCCATTTCCAGATCATTTGGCTCACTATTCTGAGAGTTTGTGTCTTTAATGATTTTCTATCTGGATGTAGCCTGTGGTAACAGTGGCATGTTGAATTATACCATTACTATTATGTTTCTATCCATGTTCTTCTATATATTTATTAGCAAAGACATAAAATTTGCTGACCCAACATTTGGTATATATATATATTGATTAAAGTTAACACTTCTTTTTCTAGTGTTCCTTTGATCAATAACTAGTGTCCATGCCTATAACTAATTAGTTTCTTTATATCAAATGCAATTATGTTTGATATAAGTATGGCTTCCCCAGATATTTTTGTTTTCCCTTGGTTTGTATAACTCTTTTCCATCCTTTTACCCTGAGTCTGTGTTAATCATATTATTTTTTTGTTTCTTCTAAGCAGTGAATAGATGGATTTTGTTCACAGACCAAACCTGACATTCTGTGATTTTACTCTAATGATATTCAGTAATATTATTTCTTTTTTCTTTTTTTTTTGGTTTTTGGGCCACACCCGGCAGTGCTCAGGGGTTACTCCTGGCTGTCTGCTCAGAAATAGCTCCTGGCAGGCACAGGGGACCATATGGGAACCGGGATTCGAACCAACCACCTTTGGTTCTGCATCGGCTGCTTGCAAGGCAAACGCCGCTGTGCTATCTCTCTGGGCCATAGTAATATTATTTCAATAAAAGACTGTGTTGACACTTTACTGTTTAGCATTCTTTTTTTAAAAAAAAATATGGAACGCTTCACGAATTTGCGTGTCATCCTTGCGCATGTTTAGCATTCTTGATTCTATAATTGACTATTTTGTTTATATAAAATATGCTCAGAACAATGTAGCAGAATTGAGATTCAGAGTTAAACACTGAGATTTGTGGACATCTACTCTATGATACTATGAGAAATAAGTTGGGTATATGAAGTGGAGCTAGGAACATCTCTTCAACAAATGATACTGTAAAACTGGATCACCATATATTAAAAAATGAAATGGAACCATACTCCATGCCATTCACAAAAGTTTAATCAGAGTGAACTAATTCCTTGATATTAGATGAGAATACACAAAAGCATTAAGAAAATGTATGCCTTACTCTATAGGAAGTGGATATCAGAGGTGGCTTGAATTTGACTTAGATATATCAAAAGACATAGTAAACAAATCAGATTATATCAAATGATAAAGGATTTGCATGACAAAAGAAACTTGATCTAAAATGAAAGTGGCTTAATGAGAGGCCAGAGTCGTGGTGCAATGGTAGTACATTTTCCTTGCACATGGCTGACCTAGGATGGAATGAGGTTCAATCCCCCAGAGTCCTATATGGTCTCCCAAGCCAGGAGTGATTTCTGAACACATAGCCAGGAGTAACCCCTGAGCATCACTAGGTATGACCCCAAAACAAAGATCCCTCAAAATGTATTTAATGAAAGGAAAATGTTTTGATTAATAAATCAAATAAACTAATATCTGAGCTATTAGAAGCAGGTACAAAACTCAGCAACAAAGAAATTAATACCCCAATCAAAAATGGGGATAGAAGATGAAAAACATTCTTCAAAATAACATATGCATGTCAGAGGTTTATAAAAATCTGCATGCTATCATTTTTGTTATGGGAATGCAAATCTAAACAGTATTATGCTATAATATACCAGTAAGAATGACCTATATCAGAAAGACTGAAAACAGTGTTGGCAGGAATGTAATGAAAAAGAATTTTCATTCACCACTGGTGGAATACTATCTGATTATTACTCTACTGGAAGCACTATGAAGATATCTCAATAAAATATAGAATTCCCACAATGACCAAGGGATTTCAGTTATTGATATCTACCACCAAATCACAAGGACAGTCATTTAAAAGATATATACACATCTTCTCTCATATTATTTTTATTTGGTTTTGGGTCACATCCGGTAGCTCTCAGGTGTTATTCCTACCTCTCTGTTCAGAAATCGCTTCTGGCAGGCACAGTGGACCATATAGGATGCCAGGATTTGAACCACCGTCAAATGCCTTACCTCCATGCTATCTCTCCGACCCCTTATCTCATACTATAGCTCAGAAAAAAACCAAGGTATGTAAACAATCCAAATGTCCAGCAATAAGTGGGTGAATAAATTTATGGCATATATACACAATGGACTACTATGCAGTTAAAATAAAAGATGAAATAATGTGGTTTTCAGCATTGTACATAGAACTGGACGAAATCATGTTAAATAAAATAAGTCAAGGGAGGATAGAAATGCCAAATTATCTCAAACATCTATGAAATAGTAGAAAGCATAGCAAAATAATTGAGATAATTGAACAATGATAAAGTCTAAATCTTGAATATGAAACCCATTACCAAGTAGTGGTTAGAGAAGAAAGGGGGATAGATAAATCTAGATATAGAATAAGAATTTGGTGGAGGGGTTACAGTGATATTGTATATCAAAAACATAAACTTCAACAGTATTGTTACTCCCCTTATTCTAATAAATTCATTTTAAAAAGAAAATATTAAGTGCAAAAGAAAAACCCTCCCCTATTGATGCCCAAACGTTAGAATGAGAGAATAATAATCCTTTTTTCTCCCATATTACTTCCTAATCAAATCCATTATTTGGAATTTTTAATTATAGTTTCGGTCACATATTTACCATGGAGTTGGCTTCACTGCTCTTCATATATGCTGTTACCTAATCCCTACACCATCCAAGCATTCAAGAACTCTGCCACATATCTCTGGATTACCCCGACCTGCTGCCTCTTCTTATGCCTTCCCCATTTTCACATTGTTTGGATTTTTCTGTATATAGAGAGTTTTGCCTTCATCTGTTATTTCCCACTTCCTGGTTATCTAGCCCAGATAAGTAAAACTACATGAGCCTGCTTCATTTTTCCTCTGACTTCACTGGAGTAGAATGTATTCAAGACCATGTTGATTTAAGGAATGGAGAGGAACTATATTTAAAAATGGCAGTAAACTAGTACAAAGTTATAGAACAGATGTGTGTGTTTTTGCATGTGTGTATGTGCTCTCCCACAAGAAGAACCTAAGAAAGGCACCGGAGAGATGGAGGCAACATTCAGTTCTGAGCTCTTCATACACACCCTAAACTCTGAACATCAGAGTTCAAAATCCAACTGGATACATCCCAGCTCTGTTCCAAAGCAGCTTAGAAAATCTAAAAGTTTAGCAAAATGTGTGGTTTCCCCATGCCTACCCTGTCCCTGCACAAGACAAGAAGTCTCACCTTTCTTCTTGGGTACCCAAATACCAACTTCAGGATTATAATTATGAGTTGGGGGCCTTATGAGCTCTGATAGAGACTCATTTCATACCAACACATCACCCCCATAGTCCAACCAGCAACTCAGTCAGGATTCATGTTGGATTTTTCTACGAAGTCAAGGATGGAGGCAGATAAGTGTTGAAAGTAACTGAGTGACACTAGAAATCACACTGCTGAATAGCTGTTTAAAGGTCTAGCAGGGGTCTTCAAACTACGGCCCTCGGGCCACATATTGTATTTATTTCCATTTTGTTTCTTCACTTCTAAATAAGATATATGCAGTGTGCATAGAAATTTGTTCATAATTTTAGTTTTTACTATAATCTGGCCCTCCAACAGTCTGAAGGACAGTGAACTGGCCCCCTGTTTAAAAAGTTTGAAGACCCCTGGGACTCTAGAGGCTTTACAAACCAGATTTAGGGTCACAGAGTTAGCACAGGGGTTATGACACTTTTCTGTAATGCATCTGAGCTTGGAACCAGATAGGGACCCCATGCACCAATGGTACTATCTTCTTAGGGAGTTAATTTCTTGGGAGAGTTTCCTAGGAAAAAACCCTGAGTACTGCTAGGTGTGGATCAACCCTCTCCACATACATAAATTGCATTGGATTACACCAGTGCATTCATAGATACTCCCCAATAACTGGCTAGCCCTAAGCATGTGTAGTCTCAGATAGGATTACCCCATGATCAGCCCACAATAAAGAATCATGAACGTAGCTGCAGAGGACAAGTGATATTTATTATGCTACAGAGAAACATTACAAATTAAAGAGTACACACTAAAAGTTGTCTAAAGTCCTCACTTCTGATTACTGAGGTCAATTCATTACCCAGAAAATTCAGGTTAGTGATGAGATATGGTGGTACATTGTAGCTTAAAAAATGATGTCTGATGGATTATGAGAAGTTATTCCTTAATTTCTATGAAAAAGTGATGACTGGATGATGCTAAACTTACTTTCCTCCTCCTTCTCCTGGACTTGGTGAAAAAAGTGGTGACATCCTAATGGTACATTAATTTTCTTCATCCTCTACCTCGATTTCACTTATCTGGTGAGCGGATCTGAGAATGTCAACAACAAGATTTAAAGTCTCTGCTCCATAGATCAGATGTTTGAGGGAAGCGCTCATACTGTGTCTTACAACGTCAAGATTCTGCAGTATAGTGTCCTGTTTCAGGGCCATGGCCCCTTGGTTGCGGTGGAGGATGTTGTTTTCCTGCTGGAAGTAGATCAATTCTATCTCACGAGCTCGGAGATCCTCCTTCAGTTTCAAAATCTCTTTTTCAGCGGTCTCAGCTCTCTCAGTCATCAGTGTCAGTTTCTCTTTGGTCTCTTCAGCTTGCAACTCCAGATCTTGGCAACTCTTTTCCTCCTGGATGATTCTGGACTCCAGTTTCTGCTCCAGTTTCCTCACCATTTCAGTCTGTGAGTCCGCAAAGGTTCCCATCACAGCCAGCTTTCTTTTGAGTTCTGCATTTTCATTTTTTAGTGTATCATTACTGTTTTGTAATATTTCCATTTGTTGCTCCAGGGAGGCTCGACGAGTGGCAATGGGGCTTCGTGTGGGAGACACAGACCCAGAAACATTGGAGTGTCTCTGGGCCCGGCCTGATCCTGAATCTGAGGACCCTTTTGGTTCTGATCGGAAGGAGATAAATGAATTAAAATCAGCCCGGTGTGATGAGCTTCTCGCCACACGGGATGGCTTTGACGATGTCACTAAGGCTGGTATGTAGATCCATGTGTCCTCCCTGATTGCCTGATCTTCCTTGTCCACGATGTTTCTGCCGGTAGTCAAGTTGTGGTCATATTCAGCGCCACAGGCCAACGAAGAGGAACTTGAAGAACTATGGGTGATCTCAACAGTGTCTCTAGAGTTTTGATGTTCATGGACTGGTCCGGTGTCTTTGGACAAGTCCCTGCTTTTCTTTTTCAATAAATGATCGAATGAGATGGGGTTATCTTCCTCGCTGTCTTCAAGAGGCCGTGGTGACTCCGGCATGTTGCTGGGCCTGGAGATCTGGGAGCGGCGCGAGTAGCTAGCCATCTTTTTTGGCTCAGAGAGGCTGTTGACTTCCTGTCCAAGAGCAATAGCTCAAGCCTCCAGACCAGTCTGTTAATGCGCCGCCTCTCCCAGGCCCTGCTCTGCGTCTGTTGTCTGTGCCTGTTGCCCAGCAATGCTTAGAATTCTATTGCGTGAAGCTTTCGTCATTATAGGTAGTATCCTGGTGCATTTTAAAGGTTCCACAGGCTAATTTATGTCAATCAACCTGGGCTGCATGGGATCATCTCAATAATGGAATGTCAGGGATCAAACCCTGGTCAGTGGTGTGCAAGGATAAATGCCCTAAGCACTGCGCTATTGCTCCGCATTTTTATTAATAGTTTTTAATTGCATCAATTTGAGATACACAATTACAAAGTTTTCACCATTGAGTTTCAGTTATACTATGTCCAAACCCTTCACCAGTGCACGTTTCCCACAACAAATGTCCCCAGGTTTCCTCCTGATGATACCAATTAAACATCTTATTCTTTTTTGGTTTTGGGTTTTTTTTGGGGGGGGGGGCACATCCGGCGGTGCTCAGGAGTTACTCCTGGCTCTCTGCTCAGAAATCACTCCTAGGGGGCCGGGCGGTGGCGCTGGAGGTAAGGTGCCTGCCTTACCTGCGCTAGCCTAGGAGACGGACCGCGGTTCGATCCCCCGGCGTCCCATATGGTCCCCCAAGCCAGGAGCGACTTCTGAGCGCATAGCCAGGAGTAACCCCTGAGCGTCACCGGGTGTGGCCCAAAAACCAAAAAAAAAAAAAAAAAAAAAAGAAATCACTCCTGGCAGTCATGGGGGGAACCATATGGGATGCCCGGATTTGAACCATCATTGGTCCTGGGTCCATCGCTTGTAAGGCAAACACCCTACAGCTGTGCTATCTCTCCAGCCCCTCAACATTTTATCCTTATTACTTTATACAATAGCTGGTACAAAACTTAGAAGAAAGTTAATAAAATTTTCATTTCTGAGAGCACTTTTTTGCTGACTAGATTTGAATGCTGGAAAGTCTGAAAAAAAAAGTGATCTCTGCCTAGGAAGAATCTAATGTCAGGGGCCTGAGACTAATAGGACATGAAAGCTGAAGCAAATACTCAAGCGTACTCAAGTGATAAAGAATCATGCAACTCATACCATGCTACAGCTCACATACTCCCCCTTTCACAAGAGCCAAGCTGAAATTTAAATATAAGGAATATTTGTGTGATGTCGAAAATGCAATAATGAAGATAAACCCTTGAATGACACGTTTTAGCATGTCTCAGGCACCTAATACCTAGAAGATAAAGAAACATTTGATGCTTATTTTTGTTCATTTCAGTTCACATTGTTACAATAATGTTAATATTAATAGAATTAATAGATACATTTATTGCATCCCACCATCACTAAAATGCCCAAATGAAAGGTTTGTGTTTTGTCACTGGTGCCGTGACCATGATGCCAGCCACTCTCATTGCATGAACACACACAGCAGCAGCAACAGCACATGTGTTACCAGTAAGTAACCATGTTCACTACATGCACACAGAGGTGCACTTTGCTGGCCCCCATGCCTAGCTGTTTGCACACATACATTCAGAGCAAATGCTATGGCTCTGATGGTCGCCACCTCTCTATGCCACGGACAAAGCAAACAAGATTTGGTATGAGGACCACCACCTTCCACTGTAGGTTAATGCAAGTGTGTGTACACACACACACATGAACAGTAGCAACACTGGCAATTTTCCTTATGATCACTACCTCACCATGTGAACACATATAGACAAGTATATATACATAGAGCAGCATCACACAGATACACAAGTTCACACAAAGAGCAACAGTAAATAGCTACAAACAGCACACAAGTACATATACAGAGAGCAGTAGCTCATAGATGCAAGGAATAAAAACACCTACATACACACAGAGAAGCAGCACACAACTATCGACAACATATATACATGTATATATACTCAGAACAACGGCACACGGGTACAAACACACACATAAAATACACAGAGCAACATTAGCAGTGGGTATGGTCATAACCCACCACATGCATGCTGTATACAGTAGGTCGGTGATGAACATACTCCTGCCACTTTGTGAACATGCACACACACACCAACAGCAGAAGCACAGCATTTGGCCGGCATGTGGCCAGCCCCAACCACATGTGCACACACAATGCAGCAGCTCTGGGTGTAGCATGATGGTCACCACCCTACCACATCTTCAAAACTCAGAGCCATTGTAGAACCAGGTGTGATCCTTAGGTGCAGCATCCCACCACACACAAACACACACAAACACAACACAGAGCATCAGAGCTTGGTGCATTCCTAATAACTCACCACAAGTTCATACTAACACACATGTGCACAAAACAGCAACAATAGCACTGGCAGTTGCTACTCCTACCTAATATATGGTGAGCACACACACATGCAGAAAGCTACAGTCCAATTGTGATCCTGATAATAAACTTCCCTCACCAAAAACTCACATAGATACACACAACAGAAAAGAAGCTTGTCACTGACTGTACCACCACCACAATAAGCACAAAATAAGTACACACCGAGCAGCCACAACAAAGGGCAGAACAGCATGGACTCACACATATAAAGCATCATTGGATGTGCCCAGAGCATTGCCACCTCCCCTGATTTGTGCACACCAGCCACAAAACACACAAAGCACACACATGTCATCAGCAGTACCAGTTGTTGCTCTGATGCTCAGCACCTTACAAAGCAGCAGCAGGTGTCTACTTGATGGTTGTACTCTCCCATCATGATGACTGTCATCCCCAAAACAGACGTATACACAGCAGCACTTGGTGTGACCCTGATGATTGTCACCCCTGCAATATGCCTATGACATCACACCCAAAAACACACAACTGCAACTCAGCGTGATGAGTGTGTTGCCCTAATGATCACCACCGTCTAACCACTTATGTTTACATCACACAAAGAGCATCATGTGTGACTCTGGTATATGCACCCACAGCTATATGGACACATGCACATATACACACACTGAACAATAGCTGCCCTGGTGATGGCCACCTCTACTGCATGCATAAAACACATAACCCTCAACACACAGGAGTACCTGGTATGTCTTTGAGGGTTGACTCTCTAAACACATGTACTCACAGCACCAGTAGTATTGGTGCCACTCTGTCACCTTATCTCCCAACTCTCAAAAACACAGAGCACTATCCGCCCTTACCCTAATGGTCACTATCACCCACCATATATATACACACAGTTGCAACAAATGTCTGGTCCAGACAGTTGCCCAGATACCCTGAGTAAAGCACGCCTAATACTTTACCCCAAAAGAAAAGAAGTATCAGAGATGAAATTGGGGACTTTATGTGAAAATGAGATGCACAAAGTAGGCATTAGATCCATGTGAGGTCTGAAGAGGTAGCACAGCAGTAGGGCATTTGCCTTGCATGTGGCCAACCCAGGAGGGACCTGGTTCGATTCCAGGCACCCCTGTGGTCCCCCAGCCTGCCAGGGGCTATTTCTGAGTGCAGAGCCAGGAGTGACTCCTGAGCACCGCTGCATGTGGCTCAACAATCAATCAGCCAATTAGTCAATCAATAAATAAAGTTTAGATCCATTTGAGCTCTTATTCTAACTAATACAGAATAGAGAAAAATAGGTTTAACAATACTACCCTCTAAGGTCCCCTTCTGCGCACCGAAATGTGATCTTTTGACAAATAGCAAAAGGTATTAGAAGGATCTGGGTTTATCTCTTTAAATAGACCCTGTTGGAGAGGATGAACCCATCCGTGTGTTGGAACTCCTTTCTAAATTTTAGTGGAATACATTTGACATCACATAAGGAGCCTCGACATAATTTCACTTTTCTTTCTTTTTTTTGAGGGGGCATACCCAATGATGCTCTTGGTTATGCACTCAGAAATAGCTCCTGGCTTGGGAGACCATATGGGACGCCTGGGGAAGGAACCGCTGTCCGTCCTAGGCTAGTGCGGGCAAGGCAGACACCTTACAGCTTGCATCATCGCTCTGGCCCCATAATTTCACTTTTCTTTATGATCTAATTATCCCCCTTCATTGCTGTTCTTTGTTTTGACTGTGCCCTCTCAATCTCTGAAGCTTTTTATTACAATACCTAGTAATAAACCATGCATATTCATATGGCTGCCAAGCTTTGACCCAGACTGTTAATGCTTATTTTCTGATATTTTTGCATTATAATTAATAGATTATACAATTTCAAATATTGTACTTCATGGAGGGCGCAAATTTTATGATGAGTGGAAACTGCGTATTGAAGAAAATGCTTCATTTTTACTCATGATACCTTTGACTATCATCTTTACTGCATTCGAACATCTGTATTGAAGTACAGAATGTAGAGTTCTCCTATCAGTTTCTCCAGAGGTTGGAACATAAACCAAATGTTCTCTGCCACATATCTTATAAAAATTGTTCTATTAAGTCACAACCATACATATTGTTTATATAGCGACTTTTCTGAAATACAGTTGATTATTCGTTATAGATACATTAATGACTTCACAAAGTTGAACATATTGATTATTTGAACCTTTTCATAAAAATGCTCTTTTGGGGTAGAAGAAATAGTAAAGCAGTTAGGCTGCTTGCTTAGTATTCTTCCTATTATATTTCCATCCCATAAATCCCATATGGTCCCCTAAGCCTTGACAGGAGTAATCCTTGAATGTAGGGTTAAAAATAAACTCTGAGCACCACTGGGTATGACCCAAAAAGCAAAACAAACACATGGGAAACTCAAAAGCAGAAAATGTTTGTTAATCCCAGATTTTGTTCATATTATTTTTCCATCAATCCATAAAAATAAATTTTTGTATGAAACTGGTATTGAAAATATTTTCAGACCTTTCAAATGTGCAATATTCTTCTCACCTTAAATAACACAACTTTCTATATTGGTGATATTACGATATTGGACTTTCCAGACATTTTACTGTAAATCTAGAAATTCCTATTGTTAAATATTTATACAATCACGTGATAGTTCTCTGATGTTACTTTACCTTATGTATGAAGATACAAAGTTTGCTTGAAAGAAATGAATATTCATTTACCTTCATTGAGTTATAGAAAACTAGACTTTACTGCTTCTCTTTGCTATTTTTGCTAGTTTTCTTTTAGCTTGAAATGTACATATTTCAACAAAAATATTCAGAAAACAGTTGCAGATGAATTTAATGAGCCCATGCAGGAACATTTTAAACCTGGATTGCATGTGATAAATTAAGTCCAATGCTGACATTGAAAAGATTTCTAAAATTTAGATTTATCAGAAAGCTTTCATTGAATGTACAGATTAAATGTTTTATAGACCTTATAGGTCAAGAGAATATTAGCATCCGTATTTGCAATCAATCCATGTTTTTCTTAACTATTTTCTCTGTAATGTTAAGCATGCTTTATCTTCTTCAAGTCTCAAAAATATTTCCTTTCTGCTGAGTCATACAAAGGTATAAAATCTACAAGAGTTCCCTTCTATAAATGGGCATATATAATAAGAAGTATACCTTGTGCTTAGCACAGGAATATATAATTCACAGTAATGTTGAAAATAAAGGATAATATGCCATAAACTTGCATATTCAAATTAGGATAATTACACCCTAAAATGTCTACTTCCCTTCTGCTGGTTAAATTGATAGTTTCTTTTACCTAGTTACATGAAGACTTACAATTCCTTAAGGATACACATTTTACTTCATTTTAAAAATATTTTTATTTAATTAAAGAACTATTTGCAAAGTTAGTGATAGCTGAGTTATAGGCAAATAATATGTCCACACCAGTCCCATAACCATTGTCAACTCACCACTACCACCACCACCAACTCCAGTGCTCCCATACCTCAGCCCTACTGCCTGCCACTTTAATAGGCACTTTACAAAGTTCAGTGGCTGCAGCTTAGATTTCATATTTTCATTGTTGCTGAGTTTGTGCTGTGGTTACAGTGCTAAACCACGCTCCAATATTACCAGTGTAAATTTCTCTTTGCACTTTATTTCCCTTTCTTGTCTTCGTTCTTTTCCCCTTGTTCTCTTTCCTTCTCTGTCTTTCTCCTCCCTAAATTGTGGGGTCAAGGGCAATGTAGGTATCATCCCTTTACTGCATTACATTTCCTCAAGGAATAAATATCTTAAATAAATTCTAGATAAAGGTTTTATTTATTACATTGTTTTGGTATTTTTAGAGAGAATTTCTGACATTAGTATGTAGAGTCATTTCTATTTGTTGATCCTATTAGCTAGGTGATAAGGAAGACTAA
The DNA here is from genome assembly GCF_024139225.1 of Suncus etruscus. Lineage (NCBI taxonomy): Eukaryota > Metazoa > Chordata > Mammalia > Eulipotyphla > Soricidae > Suncus > Suncus etruscus. The sequence continues at coordinate 82,118,711 of NC_064868.1, forward strand.
AGAGCAGAAGAATGCTTCTAAATTGAAAAAACCATGAACATTTCATTGCATACATACAGTTGACCTGTTACAGGTAAAAATATGCTTCCTATTATGTAGCATGATTTCTTGATTTCACAGAATAATACTCCAGTTTGCTCTTTTGAACATTCACCATATTCACCTCTAAAATAGCAAGCTTGTCTTTCTGGATCTTAAGTGAATCAATACCTATTGATTCCCATTTGAAACATCTGATTCTTGGGAGTATAAAATGTCTAAAATAAGTAACTTCAATGTTGTAACCTTCCTTTGATTTGATATTTAACCATGTGAGACATATTTTGGTGTTTTGTATGAAATAAATATATACATTGAGTTTTTTAATATCCATTCACTATTCCAACACTTTTGAAACACATTTATTAGAGGAAACTACTTTTGTAATTCATTCTTGACTATAAGTTGAATATTTATAAGTTATATGTTATATCAAAGGCATAAAAGATACATATATAACATATATCATTAAAAGATTACCAGAATCCATGAATATTTAGTCATGCATTATTCAGCTTAAATTGAGCATTAACAGTATATTTAAAAACTTTGAAGATCTCTTCTCAAGTGATCCCTCTCCTTCAAATAGTCCCAAATTTTCATAAAGCAAGTCTGGACTAACAGTATGACTGTGATCTGCAGTCATATATGCCAACCAAAAATGAACATACTAATTGAGTTCATCTATTTTTGAAATATTCAAGTGAAATAGAATTAAATACATTTCTCTAGAGTTTATTCACTAATTGTTGTTAAATTGTTACTGATATATCTAGCTGTTTTTAACTGCTAATTATATTCCATTGCATGAATGTGTTGAATTTTAAATATTTAGGCATTATTACAATTTGCATATGCTATTTATTATCTTTGTCCCATAAGCTCCAAAATGAAGATAATTTTTGTTTCTATTTGTTGTTTTGTTTTTGTTATAATATAAAAAGCCATTAATGAAAATCGGCAAAAATTAAACAACAGATATGAATGAAATTTTTATATGCAAGAACTAAGAGCTAAGCTTTCTATTTTTCACAATTGAATATGATGTTAACTAATTTTTTGGTAAATGGACATTACTATCTTTTTTGTGGCTCTTTTTTTATGAATATCTTTATTTAAACACCTTGATTACAAATATGATTGTAGTTGGGTTTCAGTCATGTAAAGAACACCCCCCCCCTTTCATCAGTGCAACATTCCCATCACCAGTGTATGTCCCAAATCTCCCTCCTCCCCACCCCACCCCCGCCTGTGCTCTAGGCAGGCTTTCTATTTCCCTCATTCATTCACTTTGTTATGATAGTTCTCAATGTAGTTAATTCTCTAACTCAGTGCTTCTCAAATAGTGGAGCGCGCCCCTCAGGGGGAGCGCGAAGCTCCATAAAGGGGAGCGTGTTTGACCTCGGCAAACACTGTCTTAACAAGCTAAGCCCTTTGTTTATGTCTGTGTCTCTGGAGCTGAGAGTTGCTGTGTCCTGCTTCAAACCATGCTTCGAAAAGCTATGCATTGCAAAACGTGCTCATTGTAGCTATTACTCCAGACATCACCTCTGATTAAAAATTCAGCTCAAATTATTTTATATATTTTTGTTTTGCATGTTAAAGTTTTTGTTAATAAAGATACTCTTTACAGTCTCGTGGGGGGCACGGAAAATGTTTTCTTCTTCCTAGGGGGGGCATGACAGAAAATAATTGAGAAGCACTGCTCTAATTGCTCTCATCACTATGGTGAGCTTCATGTCATGAGCTGGATTTTCCAGCCCTCCTCTCTTTTGTTTCTGAGAATTACTGCAAGAATAGTCTCACTCATCTATGGGTTTTAAGACAAATAAAGGACATTATTATCATGGTAAAATTTCCTCCTAACTCTTTTGTTGAGGTATTTTGTTTTAAGTTTTTCGTTCAAGTTGTTATTGGGTCATAATGGCAATACTCAAGAATTACTCTGTGCTATATCTTTGGCTCTTTTGAGCAACATTCTCTTTTATTATAATATTATAATAATTGTTAAGGCTTTCTCTCTAAAATTGGTATACTCATATTACTTTTGGCCATTATTTTTACTTATATGTGTTAAAATTTTATGTACTACATTACTTGATTCCCATATGTTGAACTGTCCTTGAATCTGTGGAATGGATTTTATATGATTATGAGGAATGATCATTTTAATATGTTGTTAGATTGGTTACATTAAGATTCTGTTGAAGTAGCCAAAGAGAGAGTACAGTGTTCAGGTGCTTGCCTGCCTTGCATGCAATCAACCTAGGATTAATACTAGGTATTATATATGAGCACCATCAGAGGAATTCTTCAGCCCAAAGCCAGGAGTAAGTTATAAGCACACATGTGTGGCCCCAAAACAAATGAAAAAAGATATTTTGTTGGGGATTTTTATATTGCTGATACTTTGTGACATTTCCTATAATTTTCTCTTTAGTAACATTTCTATCTGCTTTTGATATTAGATAAATATTGGCTTCACATATTCGTTAAGAATAGCATGGAGGTAAGGTGTTTGCCTTGCATGCAGAAAGTCGGTGGTTTGAATCCCAGCATCCCATAAGGTCCCCTGAGCCTGCCAGGAGTGATTTCTGAGCCTAGAAACAGTAGTAGCCCCTGTGCGCTGCCGAGTGTGACCCAATTTTTTTGAATAAATTTTTTTGAATAAAATTTTTTGAATAAAAAATTAAGAATCCTTTTTCTTGGATAATTTGGAAGAAGTTATGGAATATAGGTAGTTAATTTTTGAATACTTGATAAAACTCAGCAATGTATCTATCTGGACCAGGGCTTTTGTTTGGGGGTATTATAAAAATTAGTTTAAATTTCTGTTCAGTTTTTCTACTTCTTTTCCTCAATGAATTTTGGGAAGCTATTTAGCTTTCTTAAGAAATCATTTTTTAAAAAAGTTTAGATAATACAGTTGCCATGATATTGGATATTGGATAATATTTTATCCACACACCCCCAGAAATGCTACACTTCTTACAAAGTTAGTTCAAACTACTGTAAACTTAGTGTCCAAGACTATTTTTGTCATGTTTAATTTCTGGTCTGGTTTTCTTAATTCTCATTCCTCCTATCATTGTTGGTTGACCGATATGGTTTTGATATATACCACAACCTCATTTTAGAACCACCAAACATATCCCGGACAGTCCGCTTTTGCCCATGTGGTACTTATGGTCTACTTTCTCAATCTCCCACTTCCTAGAGTTCTCAGATTCATAATCCACTGTCTAGGATTTATTCATAGTTTTCTATAGTTTCTGCACATTAGTAGAATGTTGTTCATTATACAGCTATTCTTAAGATATTTTAATTTATGCCATGCATATTTTAATTGTGAATACACAAATAGGAATTTTCACAGAATATATCAAACAAAATATTTCTTATTAATTCTTCAACATAATTTTTATTAAAAATAATAAGCCCACAATAGGACATTTTCAAACTTTGGTTTTAAATAAAATGATGAAAATAAAAGTAATTTGCCAAGATGGGATGAATTTTGAGAAACATTTGGTATTATCTATAACATGTAAAATTAAACATATATAATAATCACATACCACTTCTATGTATATGGCTGAGACTTATACTTACACCAAGCAATATTTATAAGAAAGTTCATTGTATATTATAATATATTTACATTGTTTTGGGACCATCTAACTGTACTCAGGACTTGATCCTATCTTTATAATCAGGGATCACTCTTGAGGGTGCCAGAGATTGAACCTAGGACAATTCCTTGCAAGGTAAACAAATACTTTAGCTTCAGTACTATATTAATAGTCCCTATACTATTTTTTGTAATAGAGAAAAGCAAAATAATTAAAAATAACAGTGGAAACATTAGCTTTAACTTAATCAAAAAGATTTTCTAATTAAATATTATATATTTTCTAAGCCGTTTCAGGTAAATTGACTCAATTCTCACAAAAAAAATTCCACAACTAGAAAAATTGCTTTTTCTTCCCATTAATGAGTGGAAATTGAGACAAAAAGAAGTCAAGTAATTTGGTCAGTGACACACCAATAAACAAAATACCTATGATTCCTTTGTAGAACATCTAACTCTAAAGTCTAGTGACAATATATAATTTCCTGTGAGTGACAATTCACAAAACAGCTAATGAAAGAATCCTAAAGAGGGTCAATATATAGCCTCAAGAAAAATGATGCTTGAACACCAAGTCAACCCACATTCAGTACATTGGTCTATCATATCAAATGATGCTTGAACACCGAATGAACTACATCTATCACCTTTATATAGCATCACATTGACATATTCTGATTTATCACACAATTATATAAATTATGCTTATTTTTTCACAAGCTCTTATCTACTAGGGCTAAAGAACTCATACTTCTTCACAACACATGGACATCTCCCACCCTGAACGTATGTCATGTGGAAACAACTTAGACTCCAGAGAACTAGACACTGACTGTCCAGCCTTGACTCCTGGATCCCAGACATAGAAACGACAGAGTACTCCACAACAGCTCCAGGAACAAAATCCCATCCAAGGCATTCATAATGCTGCTCTGACGCAAACATGAGCCAGTTCTAAATTGATAACCTGACAACGAGGAAATGGGAACAACTTGATCTAAGAGCAAGTTGTCCTTCCTCGTCAGCCAACGACAAGACGAAAACAGAAAACATGTCACCCTTTGATCTGTGCGAATGCCAAAATTGCTATATACAGATGACAGGTTGTTACAACCAGGACTGTTCAGTACGCATCCAGGGACCAACAACAACAACAACAGCAACAAAAGCTCTAGCCTAGCTTTTGGTCTACGATCTGTTCAACAAACAAGATCTCCAACTCCAGAGGTGTTACGGAGACTACCGCAACTGAACAGGTTTTCCGGAAACAGAACGAAAGATGTCCCAAGTCTCCCTCCTCCCCACCCGACCCCCGCCTGTACTCTAAACAGGCTCTCAATTTCCCTCATACATTCTCATTATTAGGACAGTTCAAAATGTAGTTATTTCTCTAACTAAACTCATCACTCTTTGTGGTGAGCTTCCTGAGGTGAGCTGGAACTTCCAGCTCTTTTCTCTTTTGTGTCTGAAAATTATTATCGCAAGAATGTCTTTCATTTTTCTTAAAACCCATAGATGAGTGAGACTATTCTGCGTTTTTCTCTCTCTCTCACTTATTTCACTCAGCATAATAGATTCCGTGTACATCCATGTATAGGAAAATTTCATGACTTCATCTCTCCTGACAGCTGCATAATATTCCATTGTGTATATGTACCACAGTTTCTTTAGCCATTCATCTGTTGAAGGGCATATTGGTTGTTTCCAGAGTCTTGCTATGGTAAATAGTGCTGCAATGAATATAGGTGTAAGGAAGGGGTTTTTGTATTGTATTTTTGTGTTCCCTAGCTGGATCGTATGGGAGCTCAATTTCCAGTTTTTGGAGGAATCTCCATATCGCTTTCCATAAAGGTTGAACTAGACGGCATTCCCACCAGCAGTGAATAAGAGTTCCTTTCTCTCCACATCCCCGCCAAAACTGTTTATTCTCATATTTTGTGATGTGTGCCATTCTCTGTGGTGTGAGGTGGTATCTCATCGTTGTTTTGATTTGCATCTCCCTGATGATTAGTGATGTGGAGCATTTTTTCATGTGTCTTTTGGCCATTTGTATTTCTTCTTTGTCAAAGTGTCTGTTCATTTCTTCTCCCCATTTTTTGATGGGATTAGATTTTTTTTTCTTGTAGAGTTCTGTCAGTGCCTTGTATATTTTGGAGATTAGCCCCTTATCTGATGGGTATTGGGTGAATAGTTTCTCCCACTCAGTGGGTGGCTCTTGTATCTTGGGCACTATTTCCTTTGAGGTGCAGAAGCTTCTCAGCTTAATATATTCCCATCTGTTAATCTCTGCTTTCACTTGCTTGGAGAGTGCAGTTTCTTCCTTGAAGATGCCTTTAGTCTCAATGTCCTGGAGTGTTTTACCTACGTGTTGTTCTATATATCTTATGGTTTTGGGTCTGATATCGAGGTCTTTTTTTTAAAGACAGATTACATTAGATGCTCTGGCGTTCATGTAAGCATAGTGATTCTTTAAATCTATCTATGTTTCTGTAAGAGGAATCAATACTTTAAATATTCCCCTTAATATCTTATTTTTCTTTTTGTTATCATATCCCAGACTTGTCCATTCTATTCTATTCACACATCTGTTTGTGGTGCTCAAGTGGGACAGCACTTCTGGTTGTAGTGCTTACACAGTTTTTCTAGATAGGAACACACACTATTAGTTATCCATCTCTCTCTTTCTCACTCTCTCTCACATACACAGTTTTATTGTGTCAGAGATCAAATACTGTGACACAAGGGATTATCATCAGACAGTACAGCTGTCCCTATTATACTCAACATGTTGGGCAGTGCCATGGATCAAACTCTGGGCCTCATCTTTGCAAGGCAGGTGCTCTGTCCCAGAGCATTCTGCAGGTACAATTATGACAGAATTTTGACTAATTTGCAAACTGAGTTTTAGGACCTTTTCATAATAAAGTTGATGAAAAACATCTCCCCACTGGGCTGACTATTTGAGATAAGATAATTAAAATACAAATCACCTAGTGATGAAGGGTGACTGGCCCTGGGGAGATATATTTGCCAACTGGTGTTATCTTAATTATCCTTGACTTGCAAAGCACAGACTATTTAGAGGGCATGCGATATATCAAGGGGGTAAAAACTCTACTAAAATTATGCTGCAGGAGAGATTTGAATTTTGTTGATAAGAAAATAAGTACTTAGAAATTGGTAGTGGGCATTGTGAACAGGAATAAAAGTGTCAGAGTAAATAGAGGTCTTACAGTTAGAAAGGGAGGGCTTCTTTGTGTGAAGAAATGTTTTTGTTTGTATTGAGAATCATAATTATATATATAGATATATTTATATACTGCAAGTCAAATTGGCAAACATAGCATCTACTAGTCATATTGCTTCTCAGGAAACATTCGATAGAGAAGAAAGTTTTTGTGATCAGATTTTCAAGTGGCAATATAAAGTCTAAGTGGTCAGTTCCACTTGGAAAGACTCTCTTAGGTGGTAAATGCACAGAATAATTCACCTGTCCTCACAGAGCTTTCCTAGGCCATGTTCACTTGATCTTTTCAATAATAATTAGTTGTATCCCTAAGTTCTCACTTTTGTAAATGACACTAACCTGCTTCATTAGGCTACATTAGATTTAATTCTTAAAAAAACGTGTTTCATAGCCAAAGACATATAGTACACTTCTCATTTCATTTATTTTTTTAGCATCTCTTTATGTGCATGGCACTATTCAAGATCTTAGATACATAGTTGTGAATGCACACCATTATTTCTGGACTGAGCTTTTATTTGTTGGGAAGAAGATGGTAAAAATGATTAACTAGAATAATGACATAGATGTTTATTTATGTGTGCAAAAGAAACTAAAGCAGACTAAGGTGAAATTACAGAGGGCCTTGTGGGGCTAAAATTATTAAATTTCTGTTTGATAACAATAACAAAAATTGAGTTAATGATTGTTATATGTAGAAGAATGAAGATATGCAAAGGACCTATAGTATTTAAGTAATGTAAACCAGGTCTATTTGGGGTACAGTCTGATTAGGGGGAAGTACCTTAGATATAACCAGATAAATAGAAGTGACTAAAGCAATGGTTCTTTTTTTTGGCAGGACTGGCCTGATTGTGGTTATTAGAACTAAAGAAATATGGAGATAGCAAAGGTTTTGAAAGGTGACAGGGTAATAAGACTTAGTTTTCTAGATGATTGCACTACTATTTTGAAAAAAGTCTGCAGAGAGATAAAAGGCAAGAAATGGAAAAGTGTGTTAGGATGAGAAATTATGGAGATTGGGATGTTAGAATTAATATATACAATGAGACAAGATTAACTCTTTAGTAAATTCTAATAGTGGTGCTAACAGGTTTTTTTGTAATATAGCTAATATAAATTATCAAAGAGAAACAATCGTTCCTCCACTGCTTTCATTTTGAGCAGCTAGAAAGGTGGAGTTATTACTGAGATGAGGAATATTTTAGAAAACCAGGTGCAAGGGTATAGCTAAAGATTAATATTTCATTTGGAATCAAATTAAAATGCTTATGATCAGTTGTTTCTATTTCTTTACTTTGAGGACTAACAAACTACCCAATGACATTAATGACTTAAAATATAAGAGTTTTAAGAAACCACATTTAGTATGCTATTTGGCCTACCTTGTTGAGGAGAGACATCTATTTTTCACTGTTTTAAATGAGGCTGCTCAAAAATGAAAGGATGTAGTAGTTTAATCTTTCACTTATACATCTAGTACCAGTACCTGATAATATATTTTAGAAGAAATTTTATGAAAAGATCACTTACATGTCTGGTACTTCATATTATATTTTAGCAGGAATTTTGTCTTTGTCTTTTCACCAGACCACTGGCAGGTGACACTTTTATGTAATATTGGGTTTCTCATAAATACTGTGTCTGAAGCAAAAGAATAACACGGGAGGGGATGAAGTGGTGGTACAACAGTAGGGTGTTTGCTTTGCATGCGGCTGACCTATGACGTACCATGGTTCGATCCTCAAGCATCCCTTATGGTCCCCCAAGCCAGGAGCAATTTCTGAGCTCATAGCTAGGAGTAATCCCTGAGCATCTTCGGGTGTGGCCCAAAAGACAAAAACAGAAACAACAAAAGAATAACAAGGGAGAGAGAAAAGACAAAGCATGGAACACCCTTTATTACCCAGGCATGGAAGATACATTAGGCCAATGAGGCCAGTTTCTGAAATAAAACATCAGCTACCTGATTATTTAGGTTGAAATGGAGCAGACGCACATACCATCATCTCTGAAGAGTATGAAAAATGTTAGTTTGTTTAATGTTTTGAATATTATTTATTACAATTTTCATAAGATATTACCACCAAAACCTTCACAAAGAGATTTAAATTCAACAGTTGTTATGGGAGTAAGAGATTAAAGTAGCCAGGTTACTAATGATATAAATTAGGACTTCAACAAAAATAAGGGTATATTTAAATGATAAGAACTAAATGAGATTATAGAAGGTTAGGAAGGATATTATTCTAAGAACTGATTCTTGGGTAACTAAAATGTACTCAGGTCAGAGATATAAAGGTGAACGAGAAAATCAACAAACAAAACATAAAGAGAGAAAAAAATAGTCTAAAAGTCAAGAACAAAAGTCTTTAGAACAAGAAATCTTCAGCAGACTGAGGTGACTTGGTCACACCTCAGCAGGGTGAGTTTGAGTCCAAACCACCAACGCCATTGCTAGGGGAACCTGAGTGCTGCTGCTTTGAAAGTGCCTCCAGGTAGGAAGCTCAGAGACTGAATTGACTTGGGCACTCCTGAGCAGGGTGGGGCCAGAGGAGCTCAGATTCTCAGCTTTGCTTCAAGGCCCCACTACATCTAGCAAATGAACTTCACCATGAAATGTAGAAAAAGTGCAGCAAACATGACAATAAGGAAACAATGCGAACCAACATTAGATATTGAAAATGAAGATGACAGTTCTGATGACCCAAAAAATGTCAAACACCTAATTAGCTACTCAAATAAGGAGCTTAGAGCAGAACTATGGAGGATGTTCTTAGAACTCAAAGAAAGCATAGATCGAGCTGAAAAGACCACAAGGACAGAAATCAGAAAACTCCAGATTGAAATATCAGGACTGAAAACTTGGTAAATGAAATAAAAACCTCAATAGAAATCCTCTCCAACAGCATAACAGAAGCTGAGGACAAAATCAGTGAACTGGAAGATGAGATACAGAACAACTCCACACAGCAGAAGAGATTGGAAAAGAACCTTAAAGCAAATGATCAGGCAATGAAAAAATACTCAAGGAATGTGATCAGATAAGAATTGAAGTCTTTGATAAATCCAACAGAAACAACATAAAAATCATTGGAATCTCAGAGACCTAGGAAGAAAATCTCCAGGAAGAATCAACAATTAAGGACATCATTAATGGAGAAACTCCCAGATCTAAAGACAGCATAAAGCAAATCCTACATGCCTGAAGAATACCAACAAAAAGGGACCCAAAGAAAAGCACCCCAAGACACATCCTAGCCATAATGACAAATTCCAGATAGGGATAGAATACTGAAAGCAGCATGATCAAAAAGGAAAATGATATTTAAAGTAGCATCCTTAAGATTTACAGCACACCTGTCACAAGAAACCATCAAGGCCCAAAGGTAGTGGTGGGATAAAAAGTATAATGAAAAATCTCAATGGAATGAATGCTTCACCTCGAATACTGCACCAAACCAGACTCATTTTCAGGTTTGAAGGAAGTATACATTGCTTCACAGATCAACAGCAGCTCAAAAACTTTACAGATCCAAAACCAGCCTTAAAAGTAAAACTTAAATGTCTAAAACTAGAAAGACAAACAGACACAACAAAATTCTACACCATATCCCATGATATTAAATCCCAAGACAACTATCTTTCTCAATGTCAATGGTCTAAATGCACCGGTTAAGAGGCACAGAGTGAAAAAATGGATCAAAAATCTGAATCCAACATTTTGCTGCCTACAACAAATACATCTGAATAGTAAGAACAAAAATAGACTCAAAATTAAAGACTGGAGCAAAATTTTCCAAGCAAACATTTCCCATAAAAACGCTGGAGTGGCTATATTAATATAAGATGATGCAAACTTCAAACTCAGAAAAGTTGTAACAACAATTGCCATAGAGATTCAAAAGGTAATCATAGACTACTTTGAAAAATTCTATGCCACGAAACATGAGAACCTGGAAAAAAATGGATAAATTCTTGGACTCTTACAATCTTCCAGGTTTAAATCTGGATGATCCAGAATATAAAAACAGTCCCTTCACTCCTGATGAAATTAAAATGGTAATCAAACTTCTCTCCAAAAGCAAAAGCCCAGGCTCAGATGGATTCATTAACAAATTCTTTCAAATCTTTAAGAGGAATAACTGCCAATCCTTTTCAGGCTCTTTCATGAAATTGAAAAATCAGTAACACTCCCAAATAGTCTTTAATGAATCTACCACCACCTCGGTACAAAAGGCAGACAGAGATGCTACAATAAAAAAAAACTACAGACCAATATCCCTGATGAACACAGATGTAAAGATCCACCACAAAATTCTGGCAAACAGGATCCAATGCTTCATCAAGAAGGTCATACACTATGACCAGGTAAGATTCATCCCAGGAAATCAAGGATAATTTGACATACATAAATCAATCAACATAATCTACCATATCAACTACAAAATTAAAAACCACATGATTGTTTCAATAGAAGCAGAGAAAGCATTTGACAAGATCTAACACCCATTCTTGATAAAAACTCTCATCAAGATGGGAATGAAAGGAACTTTTTTCAATACAGTCAAGGATATCTACTACAAGCCAATGGCAAATATTACTCTCAACTAAGATAAACTAAAAGCCTTCCCCCTAATATCGGGTACAAGAGAAGGCTGCCCTCTCTCACTGCTCCTGTTCAACATATTGTTGGAATTTTTTGCTTTAGCGATTAGACAAGAAAAAGTTATCAGGGCATCCAGATAGGGCGGGAAGAAATCAAGCTCTCACTGTTTGCAGATGCCATGATACTATACTTAGAAAACTCTAAAGACTACCAAAGATTCTAGAAACAATAGATTTCTATAGCAAAGTGACAGGCTACAAAATTAACACTCAAAAATCAATGGATTTTTATATCTCAATAATGATAGAGAAGAAATGGACATTAAAAAACAAACCCATTTACATTAGTATCATACAAACTCAAATACCTTGGAGTCAACTTAACCAAAGAAGTGAATGACCTATACAGAAGTACCTACAAAACCCTGCTTCAAGAAATAAAAGAGGGCATACGAAAAGGGAGACACATACCCTACTTATGAACTGAGAGGATTAACATGATTAAAATGGCCAAACTCCCCAAAGCATTGTACAGATTTAAAGCAATTTCTCTAAGGATACCCTTGAAATTTTTCAAAGAAGTGGAACAAACACTCCTAAAATACATTTGGAACAGTAAACACAAGTGAATAGCTAGGGCAAACCTTGGGAAAAGGAATATGGGAGGCATCACTTTCCCCAACTTTAAATTATATTACAAAGCTATAGTCATTAAAACAGCATGGTACTGGAAAAAGACCATTAGATCAGTGGAATAGACTTGAGTATTCAGAGAATGTACCCCAGACATACAATTAACTAATATTTGATAAGGGGACAATAAATGCAAAATGGAGCAAGGAAAGCCTTTTCAACAAGCGGTGTTGGAAAAACTGGTCAGCCACTTGCAAGAAAGCGAACTCAGATCTCCATCTATCACCATGCACATAGGTAAAATCCAATGGATTAAAGACCTTATATCAGACCTGAAACTATAAGTTATATAGAACAAAATATAGGTATGACACTCCATGATGTTGAGATTAAAAGCATTTTAAGGAGGAAATTGCACTCTCTGAACAAGTGGAAGCAGAGATAAACAGATGGGACTAAATTAAGCTGAGAATCTTCTGCAACTCAAAGTAAATAGTGTCTAGGACACAAAACCAACCAACGGAATGGGAGAAGCTATTCACATAATACCCATCAGATAAGGGGTTAATACCAAAGGTATACAAGGCACTGACAGAACTTAACAAGAAAAAGACATATAACCTAATCAAAGAATGGGGGAAGAAATGAACAGCATTTTTTCAAAGAAGAAATACAAATGGCCAAAGTCAGATGAAAAAATTCTCCACATCACTAATCATCAGGGAGATGAAAATCAAAACAACAATTAGGTACCATCTCACACCACTGAGAATGGCACATATCACAAAAACAGTGATGGCAGAATGTGGAGAGAAAGGAACTCTCATTCACTGCTGGTGGGACTGGCTTCTTTTCCAGCCTTTATGGAAAACAATATGGAGATATCTCAAAAAACTAGAAATTGAGCTCCCATATGTTCCACCTATACCACTCCTAGGGATATACCCTAGGAACACAAAAATATAATTCAAAAATCCCTTCCTCACACCTATATTCATTGCAACACTATTTAAAATAGCCAGACTCTGGAAACAACCAAGAGGCCCTTGAACCGATGAGTGGCTAAAGAAACTGTAGTACATATACGTAATGCAATATTATGCAGCCATTAGGAGATGAAGTCATGAAGTTTTCCTATTCATGGATGTACATGGAATCTATGATGCTGAGTGAAGTAAGTCAGAGGTATAGGCACAGAATAGAGTCACTCACCTATGGGTTTTAAGAAAAATAAAATACATTTTTGTAGTAATGCTCAGAGACAATAAAGATGAGTGCTGGAAGGTCCAGCTCACGATATGAAATTCACCACGAAGAGTGATGTGTGCTGTTAGAGAAATAACTACACTGACAACTATTATAACAATGTGAATGAATGAGGGAAGTAGAAAGCCTGTCTCAAATACAGGCGGGAGGGTGTTAGGGAGGCAGGAGATTTGTGCCATTGGTGATGGGAGTGTTGTACTGGTAAAGGTGGGTGTTCTTTATGACTGAAACCCAACTGCAATCATGTTTTAAATCAAAGTGTTTAAATAAGGGTATATAAAAAGAAATCATCAGCACTTCAATTATTATACTCTCACCAAATATTTGTGTTAGAAAGGGAGGAATTATTTCTGGATTTGCTAATAGCTCCATCGATGGAGTGCTGTAAAGCCAAATCTGATTGAAAATACATCCATGTAGCAGATACAAGAAACAGCAGTGCATGCTTGTTAGAAACAAACAGGAATGTTCTGTAGACTAGAGAAGTAGTTGGAGTTGAGAAAAAATTGTAACTGAAGAATAATAATATATTTGCAGATGTCTCTTTACTTTTACATTCGTTATTCTTTTCACTTCGATGTTATCTATTTTATGAATTCCCTGTTCCCATGGCAATGAAACAATGCATTTATGACATATAATCATTCTGATTAACTTTCTTTTAGTTCGGGATGACAAAAACCTAAAGGAAGACACCCAGAGATGAACTCAAGCTGCCGTGAAATATTTCTGTATGAGAAAACCAGTGAAGAAAAATAAGTTCCTTGTCCCTTCAATTTTTGGAAGCTTCTAGCATTTCTTGGCATGTAAATATATTCCTTATATCTGTTTCCCTAATCACAATATCTTCTCTATCCTATCTTCCTGAGTTCCTTTAATAAAGGCATTTTTATTAAAATAGAACTCACTTAGATAAAACAAGATAGTGTTCAAGGCTGGGGGTGGTGTGGGTTACTTTCCAAATAAAATCCGAAAGACTCACATCCAACCTAGTGATTCTTTGCAAATTGAAAATGCACAGCTGTTTAGGCATTATTGTACCAGGGATTAGCAGAGCATGCTGGTTGTGCTGAGGGCCAAGATTCTTGATTAATATTTTGTGCCATAAAAGGTGAAATTTGTAAGTTCTAGAAATCAGGACATGGCCATGTTTGGAGAATAGTATTTAGCCAATAACATATACCATCTTTAAGATATTACTTTTCATGCAGAATAAAAATGTTCTTTCTTACTTTGATGCAGGTTCATTCTTTGAAATGTGTGTTTTCTCCAATAGATATGCTTTTCTCTAGTACTTTCTCATGTTAAAATTTTAAATCACTTCTACTGTCTTCAGTTTTTCTCTATTATTAGAACATTAAAAGGTCATTGCTACAGAACTATCTGAAAGAGAAAAGGGTCATATATATGATGTCCTTTGCCTTCATGAATCTTAGCTACCTGACTGTACATGTCTGAGCTAACTGTGTGCCAGATGGAGAGGAATGGAAGCACATGTTTTGTTTGAATCAAACATAAGTGCTTGGCAGGTGACAGCAGGCACTGACACTGGAAGCCAGAACTTTCCTGCCTTACATTTCAGGTCACTGTTCATAACTGCACTATTCAGAATCCCTTATGTTAAGGAATGGCATTTTAAAAACATTGCAGATTTAGATCAACATGGAAATATTCTATTTCTTTTACATTATCTTGACATAGATGCCTTGGTGACCTTTTTAATTTTTATACCTACTTTATTTAAGCACAGTGGTACAAAATTATTCATGATTGGGTTTCTCTCATAGAATGTGTACCACCCTTCACCAGTGTACTTTTTCTGCTACCAATGCCCTAGTTTCCCTCCTACACACCTCCTTTCTCTCCTTCTGTTTCTGGGGCAGGCATTTTACTTCTCTCTCTCTTTTTCTTTAAGACACTGTGGTTTGCACTATTAATGAAATGTATCATGCATATAACTTTGTCTCCTTTCAGCAACTGGTTCTTGTCTAGAGGCATAAGTTGCAACTATCACTGTCATAGTGGTCCCTTCTCTAACCTAACTACACTCACGACTCTGCTGAAAGCTTCTTACCATGGACTGGTCTTCCTGGTCCTCGTTTCTATTGTCACTAGATGCTATTTCCATACTAACATTTATTTTTGTATATCCCACAAATAAATGAGATTTTTCTATGTATATCCCTCTTCTTCTGACTCATTTCATTCAGCATAATAATCACTGTATTCATCCAAGTAGAAGTAAATTTTTATGGAAAATGTTAGAATAATTTGAATCACTACATTGAATTACATGTTTTCTCATAAATCCACTGGAAACCCTCACATGATAATGCATTCAGTTTTGTATCTTTTAATATAAATGGCCATCTTGAGCGCATAATTAAAAGAGTAGGATAAGAACATGAAACCATATCTAATTATGAACTAGATTATACAGTATATGCTTTATAATTAATGCATACCAGACAACATTCTTTTCACTTGCCATTTCAACAAACATAATTTCACAAGTGATGGGGGCTATTACACAGACTTTGGAAATTATACACTTTTGAGTATGTTTCCTAGGTTGATTTGTGTAGATTTCAATGCACAAAATGATGTGATTCATTAAATAAATTCATTTCTAAGCCAGATTTATAATTAAGGCTACTAAACCTTGCATCTAAAGAAATATATTTATATCATATACCATAAGAACATCTATGGATTAATAAACTAAATTTTATGAGGATTGATCCTTTTCTCTCTCCACATATTTTTTTCTCATATTCCTCAGCGCCCCCCTATAAATGAAAGAGCACTCTCATGGGAAAAATAAGTAGCTGCTATTTAGAGTTTAAGAGATTCATTGAAGCTCACAGTTTCTCTGAAAACTGAGTAGACAATGAATATGAATCCTTAGTATATTTTATATGAAAATATGTAAATTTGTGTATGTTCTAAGATATCAACCACAGGTCATCACACATGTAAGAAAAGTGTGCTATAACACTGAGTAACATTTTCTACCATATAAATCTTATTGTAATTGAATCTTATATTGGTAGAGTTCTCTATTATCCCACTTTTTTCATTTGATTTTGTAATGGAAGCACACCAAGGGCCTACTCTTGGCTGTCTGTTCAGAGGTCATCCTTGTAGTGCTTAGGAAACTATACAGTTGCTAGGAATTGAACCTAGGTTGGTAGTATGCAAGTTAAGTGAAAACTAGTTGAGCTAGATATCTGTTCCTTTTTTTAATAAATTGTTTCATGATATCATGAGAAAATAACCACAGATCTTTGAAATATGTGATGGGCATATGGGAAAGGGTGGCCAGAGAGGGAATTGTGATGAAAGAAAGTTGACATTGGTGTTAATGTATTGTATACCTAAAACCCAATTATCAATAACTTTGTAACAATCACTTTTTCTTCAATTAAATAAAAATTTAAGATAAATAAATTGATAAATTATTAAAAAATCTCCTTCTAGACCTTATATTAGATACACCCCATTTGTGATGTGTAAGTGTGTATATGTGTGTTTTATGAAGGGTAATTATCTGATGTCAATACATAATAAATAAATAAATAAATATTTTCTTCTTTCTGAGGATTTGACTGAATTGAAGACATTAGTAAATGATATTGTTGAAAGTAGAAATATGGGAGGACCAAGAGCTGTAGATTCAGCCCATGTTTGAAACCTAAACTAGCCCTAAGCTAGTTTTTTAAAGCTTTTGAGACCAAAGAAACCTTTTCTAGTAACTCAAAAACCATGTTAATGCAGTATTCCATGGCTGGACCAGGTGGATATCAGACCAGAGAGAGCCAGGAATGCAGTGGCAAAGGCTGTGCTAGGAACTTTAGAAAAGACCACCAGGAGTTCAATGTTTTTCCCCAGGACTTGTGGGGGGGAAGGCAATTTTGGAAAATATACATACTTAACCTTCACCCAAAAGTGATTCTTTACTTTCTAATTTGGAGAAGTTTAATTTCTCTCTTTAGCAACCTCCCTCTCTTATTCTATTAAATGAAAAAATAAGCATATATAATAACCAAATACCACTTCTCTTTATTTCACAAAGAAAGTTGTAAAATTCTCTATGAGGGAAGGTTATGAACTTGCAAATTCTGAGTAAGATTTGGGGCTAACTTTTCTTTCCTGAAAACAGCAATTTCTCACTGTAGTTTGAATGCCAAGGTTCTCTAGAAATCTGGTGAGGAATAATTTTGAAAAAACCAGGTAGAAGCCAGGGCAGGCTTCAGGTGCAACAGAAGGCCTCTCACTGTAAATGAAGCAGTAAGTTTTCAGGAAATGCAACATCCCATGCTAGCCAATCAAGCCCCACAGAGTCAGCTGTAAATTACTCATTAACTCTCCACCCCAGTCAACATCATGTTTACAAAGCCAAAGAGGTATAACTTTTCCCTGACACGTCACCTACCATCCACTAAGTAATTTTGAAATGTGTTGCCAATCCCTCAAAGGTCAACAAGCGTATTTGAAAATTCTCTAAACTGGGTATAAAAGGAAGAATGTTAGTTAGGCTGGGGTCATTAACTTCAGCAAGCTGGTTTATGTCTTTTAATAAATTGCTCTTTGCTTGATTGCATCTTAAAAGTTCTGATTCTTGGCTTGGACTGGGATACTGGATCCAACAATCTCCCACACTGAACACTTATTAGTCAGGTTTGGTTTGTGAACCACCTCCCAAAGTTGGTCAATACCATGCCATGCAGGGGCACATGGAATATTCTTATCAGACCTAGATTCTCAGGCAACTCCGTGGGTGACAGAAGTAGTTAGAAAGGAAAGTGGGAAATTTCCTTTTCAAGGCTACTACCTCTAACCTCCTCATTTTATAAGCTATTGAGTGAACATAACTCATTCCCTGGTGAAATAAATATCTACCACCAGCAACAATATGAAGTATAATTTTCTATAAACTCAATACATCTGTGGCTTTTCTATGAGAGGAATATTTTTTTATAAAATATTAGTCAGGGGACAGACATAGCACAGTGGTAGGGCATTGTTGATCCAGGACAGATGGTAGTTTGAATCCCGGCATCCCATATGGTTCCCTGTGCCTGCCAGGAGTGATTTCTGAGTGCAGAGCCAGGAGTAACTTCTGAGCACTGTAGATGTGACCCCTTTCCCCCAAAAAGAATAAAAATTAATCACATTATTGAAAAAGACAGTGCAACAAAAGTGTAGTAGGATAATAAGAGTTTTGGTTTGCTATGAGTCATGATAACTAATAGTACTTTTCTATCCCTCAAATTGAAAACCTTAAAATTCTAAGATGATTATTCACCTTCTCTCAGTACAATTCCAAGGCTGTCCATATTGGGTTATTCTTCTCCATGTGTTGACTCATAGATCTCCCAGGTCAGAACTCGACTTCTAGTCACAGCAGGGGAGATGCTTCAGTAAGTAAGGACATGGAATTTTGCCCCAAGAATTCAAAAATCCATAAATGGAACTGATATACTTGACTGCAGAACATAATTTATTACCTACAGGTCAGTTACATGACCCCTTCCACCGCATGAAAGAATACTGAGGATATTCTGGACAGTGTTGACTGCATGTTTTGTAAGGGAGTAGAGATACCTTTATTTAATTTTCTGGTAATAGTATTCTATTTTGTTTTAGTTTTGGATTATACCCTGTGATAGTTAGGGATTACTGCTGGCACTGCACTCAGGAATTACTCTTGTTGATACTCAGAATAAAATATGGTATGCTAGAGATCAAATCCAACTTAGCCACTTGCAAGGTAAATGTCCTATCTACTGTACTATTTCTCCAGCTCTGAGAAAACATGTGTTTCTTGAGAAAAATAGCATTCCCTCTCACCAATAGTCTTTCAGTGGGGCAAGAGAGAGGACAAGGGTTAAGAAGCTTGCCTAGCATCCTGCTATAACCACAGCCCTGGTTGTAATACAGACCACCCCCCCCAGCAGTGGCCTCTGAGCACAGACACAGATGTGGCCCCTGAGCACAGATCCTAGTGTAGCTTCCTCTGCCCAAATACAGACGACCTAAATATATTTCCTACTATCTTTTTTCCATATAAAGTCAAATTTTGATTTTATAATAAAACATGCTTATGCAAGATCATATCATTATGTATGGAGAGAATGGTTGAAATTATGTTGGACATCTCAAATACTGCTTTCCAGAGAAAAATTATCTACAAGTCATTTATGTCACTTATTGAGAAGTCTTTCAAATTATAATAAATTCTATCATCCTTCAGTGATCTCAATATGTAATACCTTAGTGGATACACTTATAGTTAATGTTTAAAATCTACAAAGAACTTCACTAGTTTGCTGCCATTTAAGACACACTATAATATTCTTAACCAATGAAGCAATAAGCATTTTCCTCATTTTGTAAAAGAAATTAGAATTCTAGGAGTTTGAGTGATTTTCCCTAATTTCTACCATTTAAGAGGCAGACCAATTTGGTGCAAATTCCTGCCAGAGTGGTGTTGGGCATTTTCTGGAGGTTGCTTGATACCTGGTACTGTTGCAGGGAACTGTGTCGGTTCTGTGGTAGGGATCTGGGGTTCGGGGTTGGATGGTTGCTATCTGATCTTTTTTTTTTTAGTTGTGTTTTTTGTCGTTGCTTGTTTTGGTTAGGTTTTTTTCTTCTTTTAAATATATATTTATAACTACTAGACGGGCTCCTCCCAGCTTGTTTTTTCCTTTCTTTTTCCAACAGAACCACAGAACTTGAAGCAGCTTGTTCTGCCTCAAAATTGAGGGGGGGAGTGGATGATACCAGGAGCAAACATTCACATGAACAATTGAATGGAATTAAAAGATTATCATACCTAAACACCAAACCCAAAGTCAAGGACAACAGAATCAAGATAACGCAATCTACATCAAGCTATACACAGAGGGGACATATTGCACTAGCAGTTCAAGAGGCAAGGAGAGTGGTATATTATGCATGCTGGGAACAGGGTTAGATGGAGGACAATACTGGTGTGGGAATACTGGTGGTGGGAATGGCCCTATTTCACTGTCACTATGTACC
Source organism: Suncus etruscus (assembly GCF_024139225.1). Lineage (NCBI taxonomy): Eukaryota > Metazoa > Chordata > Mammalia > Eulipotyphla > Soricidae > Suncus > Suncus etruscus. Next base: position 82,139,182 of record NC_064868.1, read on the forward strand.
TTAAATATAGCTATGAAAGACTTGTAATTCACATTGGTCACAATAAAATTATTAGAAAAAGTAGAGGTGGACCAACTGTCAAAGTACAACCTAAGTCTCAGAAGCGCAGTATGTAATATAGTCCCCTTCTCATTCTGATTTGCCTCATACCCAGCAGATTATTTATTTATTTTTTTAAATTACATATATTTGTGTTGAATAATATTGAGACATAATAATCATTAAGGTGGATGCTTAAGGATCACAGGAGAACTGCTATCTTTTCCAAATGTCACATACCAAACTTTATACAGAAAAAAGTCCTGGAATATATACATACATACATACATACATACATACATACATACATACATACATACATATATTAGAAAAAATACAAAATATATTTTTAGATTAACAATCTATTTTGTTAGACTAGGAACCAGATATTATGACTCAGTTTAGATTTTTAAAAATATTTTTGACTAAAAAATATTCTTTTGAGACCGGAGTGATAACGCAGCAGTAGGGCATTTGCCTTGCATCCAGCTGACCAAGGACGGACTTGGGTTCAATCCCCGGTGTCCCATATGGTCCCCCAAGCTAGGAGCAATTTCTGAGCACATATGCAGGAGTAATTCCGTAATCCCTGAGGTTCACCGGTTGTGAACCAAAAAACAAAACAAAATAACATAAAATAAAACATCCTTTTTGATGAAAAAAACATTGAAATTCTCCTCAAAATAGCTCAAATTTTTAAACTCATAGTATTATTCTTTCACTATATACGTAAAAATCCTCTTTGTTTTTGTAATAAAAAACTCCTGATTAAGACATTAACACACTTTAGGTATCTGAGCATATAATTATCTTCTGGGACCAGTGATCATTTCAGATTAAGAAAAATTGCAGTAGAACATTACTACTACTACTACTACTACTACTACTACTACTACTACTACTACTACTACCACCACCACCACACACATCTTCATTCTCCACTTTCTGAACATATTGCCTATATTGATCACTTGAACATTTTTATATTTTCATTTGGGTCATTTAACACAATTAACATCTACTTTGAAGCTATCACATAGCATTCCCATTGCTTTGCTCTTAATAAAATTAATAATTAATATTATTGATTTTGCCCAAAGCCATCTATATTTTCTTAACTCTCATATTAAAAATGAGAGTCCTAAAAACTACAAGATGACTAATTTTCAAGACCACAGACTAGTTACTGAAGTGACCAAATTTGCTTTGTATCACCAAAATTCATCAGTAAAAAGATTATTTAAAAGCATTCCGAGGGAATTTCTGTCTCTTAGCGCTGGTGTCTGGGTCGGACCCTTTCCCCAGGGACCCCAGCGGGCCGGCTGGAGGAGTGAGTGAGGGAATTTCTGTCTCTTTGCGCCGGTGTCTGGGTCGGACCCTTTCCCCAGGGACCCCGGCTGGCCGGCTGGAGGAGTGAGTGAGGGAATTTCTGTCTCTTAGCGCCGGTGTCTGGGTCGGACCCTTTCCCGAGGGACCCCGGCGGGCCGGCTGGAGGAGTGAGTGAGGGAATTTCTGTCTCTTAGCGCCGGTGTCTGGGTCAGACCCTTTCCCCAGGGACCCCGGCGGGCCGGCTGGAGGAGTGAGTGAGGGAATTTCTGTCTCTTTGCGCCGGTGTTTGGGTCGGACCCTTTGGCGGGCCGGATGGAGGAGTGAGTGAGGGAATTTCTGTCTCTTTGCGCCGGTGTCTGGGTCGGACCCTTTCCCCAGGGACCCCGGCTGGCCGGCTGGAGGAGTGAGTGAGGGAACTTCTGTCTCTTAGCGCCGGTGTCTGGGTCGGACCCTTTCCCCAGGGACCCCGGCGGGCCGGCTGGAGGAGTGAGTGAGGGAATTTCTGTCTCTTTGCGCCGGTGTCTGGGTCGGACCCTTTGGCGGGCCGGCTGGAGGAGTGAGTGAGGGAATTTCTGTCTCTTTGCGCGCGGCATTTGGGACGGACCCTTCCCCAAGGAACCCCTGCGTGCCAGCCAGAGAGGGTTGAGTGACTCCCTTCCCCCAGGTGGGTGACTAGAAAGTCAAGTTGAGCGACCCGAACAGACGGGAGAGATAGGGCCAGCCATCTGGACTCGCAGGGGAACTAGAGCAGTCCACCTCCCTGGACCCTGGAGTGGACCAGGGACTCCCCAAGGGTGAGGACAGAGCCTGAAGGGTTGAACTGAGGGAACCCTTCAAGGGAGGCGTGGAGGGGGTGGAGCTCCATTGACTCCCAGAAAAAGGAGGGGGGACTGAGAGCTAGGCTCAACAGCGCCAGTAACCATTGTGGCCAGGAGTGGAACTGCACCACTGACAGAAATAAGGAGCAGAAAGGGACAAGACCCACAGCAGGAAGGCTGCACTCTAGGTAGCAAAGGGGAGGAGAAAGGGCTAGGCCCAACAAACTCACCCAACAGGCCCCTCTAGAAACACCTTCAGGAAGGGGACCAAAGCAGGCCAAAATTAGAAGCCACAGCACTCCAAAATACACCATTAAATACAAAGAACAATGCGTAAAGCAAGGAAATCGCTAATAACTGGAGACACCATGACAAACCCTATCAAATTTCCAAGTCCACCAAAGCGCACAGATCCATGGGAAGAAGACCTAAAAGCAGTCATGAGGAAGGAAATGCAAGAATTACTAAAAGAATTAAAAGAAACCCTAACAACCGAATATAAAAAATCCATGGACGAACGAATCAGCCAAATTAAAGAAGAAATGTCAAAGAACATGAGAGAGTCCATACAAAAAGAAGTGAAGGAATTAAAAGACAAGGTAACAAGCCTTACGAGCAGAAACACAGAGTTGGAGAAGCACATAGAAGAACTCGAAGGAAAACTGCAATCAAAAAATGATCAAGAAACCAACAAAGAAATAAAAGGCAAAGCACTGGAAGGAAAAATCCAATATCTAATCAACAAGGACAAAAGAAACAATCTACGAATTGTGGGTATACCAGAAGGGGAGGAAATAGGGAAGGGGGTAGAACAGGTAGTCGGGGAGATAATAACAGAGAACTTTCCCACCCTCTGGAAAGACAATTCAGGACAAATCCAAGAAGTCAAGAGAGTCCCTAATAAATTAGACCCCAATAAACCCACACCAAGACACATAATAATCCAAATGGCAAAAAACAAAGAGAAAGAGGAACTCCTGAAAGCAATAAGGGAGGAAAAAAACCTCAAGTACAAAGGAAAGGACATAAGAATCAAACCAGATCTCCCATTTGAAATAATTCAAGCAAGAAGACAGTGGAATGACATATTTAAACGACTGAATGAAAGAAATTTCCAACCCAGGGTCCAATACCCAGCAAAACTATCATTCATATGGGAGGGCAGACTAAAAACATTCTCAAACATGAATGAACTTGAACTATTTGTGCAAACTAAGCCGATCCTAAGCGACTTACTCAGAGAAGAATTACACAATCCAGACCCCCGATTGTAACAACAACCACTCCACACAATACAACTGCACAACAGTCCTCTCTATCAATAATTTCCCTAAATGTAAACGGACTAAACTCTCCAATTAAAAGACACATAGTAGAGAACTGGGTTAGGAAAAATAAACCGGACTTCTGCTGTCTGCAAGAAACACACCTACAGCTACAGGATAAGCACAGGCTTAGAATAAAAGGATGGAAAGTAATTATTCAGGCCAATGGAAAACAAAAAAGAGCAGGGACAGCCATTCTTATATCAGACCAAATTGTATTCAACCTCAAGAAAGTGATCAGAGACAAAGAGGGTCACTACTTACTGGTCAGGGGAACATTAGATCAAGAAACACTAACCCTGGTCAATATCTATGCACCTAATGTAGAGTCACCAAAATATGTGAGGCAACTACTGGCAAACCTGGAGAAACACATGAAGGGAATTGTGATAATAGTAGGGGACCTCAATACTCCACTATCACCACTGGACAGATCCTCCAAGCAGAAAAATAGCAAAGAAATAAGAGCTCTAAATGAAAAATTAGAAGATTTAGGGCTAACAGACTTATATAGAGCCCTCCAACCCCAGAAAGCAGAATACACATTCTTCTCAAACCCACATGGAACCTTCTCCAGAATAGACCATGTCTTAGGATACAAAGCCAACCTATGTAAGATCACAAAGGTAAGGATCATTAGAAGTACCATTTCAGATCACTATGCAACAGAGCTTAAAATTGATGTCAAGAAGAAGCAATGGAGGAAAACTAATACCTGGAGACTAAACAACATGCTGCTTAACAACAGTTGGATCAAAGAACAACTCAAGGAAGAAATAAAAAGATTCCTTGAGACAAATGACAATGAAGAGACAACATGTTAAAATCTATGGGACACAGCAAAAGCAGTAATTAGGGGGAAACTCATAGCAATACAGGCCTATGTCAAGAAACAGGAAAACAACAAAACCAACAGTTTAAAAGATCACCTCAAAGAATTGGAACAACAGCAACAGAGAAATCCAACCACAAACAGAAGGCAAGAAATAATAAAAACCAGAGCAGAAATAAACAATATCGAAACTAAGAAAACAATACAAAAAATCAATGAGACCAGGAGTTGGTTTTTCGAAAAAATAAACAAGATAGACAAACCATTGGCGAGACTCACCAAAAAAAAGAGGGAAAACACCCAAATCACTAGGATCACAAATGAAAGGGGAGAGATTACAACAGAACCCCAAGAAATACAACATATCATGAGATCATATTATGAACAACTATACTCAAGTAGGCTAGAGAACCCAGTAGAAATCGACAGATTCTTGGACAAACACCCTCCTCCAAGACTGGAAAAGGAAGATCTAGAAAGTCTAAACAGACCAATCACTTCAGAGGAAATTGAAGAGGTAATTAAAAAACTCCCTAAGAACAAATGCCCAGGCCCAGATGGATTTACAGGTGAATTCTATCAAACATTTAAAGAAGACCTATTACCACTGTTCCAAAGGCTTTTCCAAACCATAGAAAAAACAGGAATCTTCCCCAACTCCTTTTATGAGGCTAATATCACACTCATTCCCAAAGAAGGCAAAGACACCACCAAAAAAGAAAACTACAGACCAATCTCACTAATGAACATAGATGCAAAGATACTCAACAAAATCCTAGCAAACCGAATCCAACACTTCATCAAAAAGATCATACATCACGACCAAGTGGGTTTCATACCAGGAATGCAAGGTTGGTTCAACATACGCAAATCAATAAACATGATACATCACATCAACAACATGAAAGACAAAAACCACATGATCATATCAATTGATGCCGAGAAGGCATTTGACAAAATCAAACATCCTTTCATGTTAAAGACACTCAGCAAAATAGGGTTAGAAGGAACCTTCCTCAAGATAGTTACAGCTATATATGAAAAGCCTACAGCCAACATTATACTTAATGGCGAGAAATTAGAAGCATTCCCACTAAGGTCAGGAACTAGGCAAGGCTGTCCACTCTCTCCACTCTTATTCAATATAACCTTAGAAGTGCTAGCAATAGCAATCCGACAAGAGAAGGGAATCAAAGGAATTCAAGTAGGGAAAGATGAACACAAGCTAGCTCTATTTGCTGACGATATGATGATATACATCAAAAACCCTAAAGAGTCCACAGTAAAACTCCTAGAAACAATCAACCAATACAGCAAAGTGGCTGGATACAAAGTCAATACACAAAAGACAGTAGCGTTTCTATATACAAACAATGAAGTTGAGGAGAGAGAGATTAAAAATACAATCCCATTTAAGATAGTATCAAAAAATATCAAGTATCTAGGAATAAACCTTACAAGAGAAGTGAAAGACCTTTACCAGGGAAACTTCAAAACACTTCAGAAAGAAATTGAAGAAGATCTAAAGAAATGGAAGAACATCCCATGCTCATGGATAGGTAGAATTAACATAGTCAAAATGACTATCTTACCCAAACTTCTATATAGATTTAATGCAATCCCTATCCAAATTCAGACACAATTCTTTAAAGAAATAGAACAATCAATCACAAAATTCATCTGGAACCACAAAAGATCCAGGATAGCCAAACACATACTGAAAAACAAGAAACTGGGAGGCATCTCCTTACCTAACTTGAAACTATACTATAAAGCCATAGTAATTAAAACAGCATGGTACTGGAACAGAGACAGGAGCTCAGACCAGTGGATCAGAACAGAATTCCCAGACATAAACCCCCAGATATACAGCCAACTAATATTTGATAAAAAGAGGCAAGAATCTGAAATGGAACAAAGAAAGCCTATTCAACAAATGGTGTTGGTACAACTGAAAAACCATATGTATGAAAGTGAAAATTGACACATACCTCAGTCCTTATACAAAAGTCAACTCAAAATGGATCAAAGACCTTGAAATCAGACCTGAATCTATAAAGTTTATCGAGAATAAAATAGGCAGAACACTCAAAGACCTATATATCAAAAAGGTCTTTGAGAACGGAGCACCAATGGCAAGAACGTTAGCATCAAATATAAACAAATGGGACTACATCAAACTAAAAAGCTTCTGCATGGCAAAAGAAACCCTACTTAATGCAAGAAGACAGCTAACAGAATGGGAAAAAATCTTTTCACTTGACATATCAGATAAAGGGCTGATATCTAGAACATACAAAGCACTCAGAAAGCTGAGCCCCTCAAAACCAAATAAAGCCATAGAAAAATGGGGAGATGAAATGAATAGACACTTCTCTGAGGAAGACAGAAGGATGGCCAACAAACACATGAAAACATGCTCACCTTCACTCATGATCAGGGAGATCCAACTCAAGACAACAATGAGATACCACCTTACACCAGTGAGATTGGCTCACATCAAAAATAATGGAAACAACCTTTGTTGGCGAGGATGCGGTATGAAAGGAACTCTCATCCACTGCTGGTGGGAATGCCCCCTAGTCCAACATCTATGGAGAAAAGTCTGGAGAGTGCTCAAAGAACTCAGAATTGATCTGCCATTTGACCCAGCAATTGCTCTACTAGGCATATACCCACAAGATGGAAGGACATTCATTCCAAAATATATATGCACCCCACTATTTATTGCAGCACTCAGTATAATAGCCAAATCTTGGAACCAACCTCGATGTCCAACAACAGATGAATGGATCATTAAGATGTGGTACATATACACAATGGAATATTACATGGCAGTCAGAAACGATACAATCACAGACTTTGCAGCAACATGGATGGACCTAGATCATGTTATGTTAAACGAAGTAAGTCAGAAGACAAAAGATAAACACAGAATGGTAGCACTATTCTGAAACACCTAGAACACGTATTTTATACACAACTAAATCCTATCAAATAACAGGGTAGAAACTCCGAACACTGTAATAGTCAGCATAGACGTGGGAGCAGTGTCAAAATACATGAAAAAGGAACAACGCAAACTCTTGACTACACATTATACCACAAAGAAAACAGCAACAACAGAAACGGCAGCATAGAGAGAACAGGTATGTAATCAGACTTCTACAACAAAGGTCCACAATAATCCCTGAGAGTTCATATACAGGAACACAAGTATAGAACACCAAGGGAAATCACGGACTACAATGGCAACATACCATAACACTACCTTTTAATGCCTTTATCTTACTATACTTTAAATAACCTCTCAGCTTTTCTGCCCACAGGTGCCCTTGGATACAAAGGGCGGACAAACTAAGGTGGCAACTCGGGATACCACACGGGATACCATACCTTGCTTGCACTACGAGATGGCCACAAGAAAACTCTTTAACATACACTTTATCTTTAGGTAATACCTTCATTTAGGAATTGAAGCACGTGACCAGTCAGACCACTGAAGCAGTACCTGAGACATACAGACTTAAACTACAGGCTCTATTCTTCGAACACATTCAATCAAACCAGCATTCCCTTGCTATTCTCTCCCCTCTCCTCACTACTTTTTTTTTCTTTTTCTTCTTCTATTCTGCTCATTACTTTTCTCCCTTTCTCCCCCCCCTTTTCTCTCTAAGGTATTTTCTCTTTTCTCTCCCTTCAAACCCTTCCCATACACCTTCCCCTTTCCCCCATCCGGAAATCCAACTATCCCCTCACCCCTCAATCCCATCCAGATCTCCCACCATATTAAAACTCTTCACCCCCAGTCCTTATTCTATTAGGCATCAAGATCGACCTCCTACCCAATGAACCAGTACCCAGCACCCAGGCGAGAGGACACCCAGATAAAACCACACCTCGTCTCCTGAAAGAAAAGACAGCCAACTCCCCTATGGACTCATGCTGCGAGGCCCTCCCGACCAACACCCCCTAACGTGAACTGCTCCTTGAAACCGGGCCTAGATCCAAAAGTATCCCCAATGCAAGAACTCTTCCAAGACCCCCCTGCCGCAAATATTTACCAATCTGAAGAAGGTCAGGGGGTGGGTTAGGAAGATGCCTGGGAACCCACACACCACAAGTAAAACCCAAAAGACAATGGGAAAAACTGTACTTCCAACATAGGCATAAGACCTGTAATACACCACCTCTTTACCTGCCCTCCCCCAAATGTAAGGTAGTCTTTTGCACCACTTTGGTCCCATAAAAATTTCGCTAACTCATTTTATTTCTTTTTTTTTAATTTATTTATTTATCTTTTTTTTTAAATGTTTGTCCTTCATATATATTTGTGAGCACATACAGTTTCAATCCCCCCCCCTTTTTTTTTTCTTCGTTTTTTGGTAGGTGACCTGTGGCTGTTATCCCATCAGTCCACCCACGAATACACAGACATTATAATGTAGCACCACTTCCCCCTACAAAGGCACACTAAGTAAAGGGGAAATTTTACATTTAAAAAAAAATAAAAGAGAGTTCTTATCTACTAGAGATAGGAACTCATAGTTATTTAAAATATAGGGATATCTCCTGCCTTGAAAATATGTCATGTGGAATCAAATTAGACCTCAGGTGATTAGATACTATTCATCCAGCCTTGAACCCTGGATCTCCGACATAGAAACGGCACAGCTCTCCACAACAGCTGCAGGAAACAAACTCCATCCAGGACGGCCTTAATACGACGAGACCAACAACAAGGCCCACCTCTAACATGATATCCTGACAATGGGGAAAATGCGATCATTTTGACCTTAGAGCAGATTAGCCTACCTTACCAACTAACGACAAGACAAAACCAGAAGTCTTGGCTCCCTTTGGTAGGACAAAAACCCAAGATCGGGATTTACAGATGACTGGCTGCTTGATTCACGACCAGACTGTATACATCTTGGGACCAATAAATAAGCCCTAGTTTAGGGTTTGAACTATGACCTGCACAAGAATCATGATCCCCAGCCCCAAAGATCCGGCAGAGACAATTGTAACGGAATGGGGCTTTTGGGAGCACAAAGAAAGACGCTATCCTAGGTGCCACCCTAGGCTCAGTGCAAAGACCAAGATCATCAACCACAGAAGGTGGGTTAAAATGACACTGAGGTAACAGAACCTCTAGAACCACAAAGACTGACTTCATCATAAGTCCCACCTCAGGATCTGTACAGATACTGAGACCTCTAAACACAGAGCAGAAGTCTTCCACACACCAAAGGAAAAAAAAAAGAAAGAAAAAAAAAAAAACACCACCGGGAAAGTAAAGGATCCTGAGCAATGTCTAGAGTTGATCCCATGACAGTATGCTCCAAGGACGGAGAAATCCCATATCTCTTAGGCCAAGTGAATTCTTTTTCGAATGACCCCAATATTTACTGTGCCAGTGCAGGAGGGAAAAAAACAAAAATACAAAAAGCACAAAACCTTGGTTATTTTTTTGATATAAATATATATAGTACCTTCATTTATTATTGTTATTATTATTTTTGATTTACCAATCTATTTTGGTCGATTTCTCTGTTTGGGTGTGATTATTGAAAGTGTAGTCCCCAATTATACTTATTTTTTTTTATTTTTTTTTCTCTTCCTTTCTTCTCTTTCGTTATGTGCTATGCCATGTTTCTTAATTCAAGACCATGGTGTGATTTTTGTTTGTCTGTTTTTGTTTTATTTTTTTTCTACTTGTTTGTTTTGTCTGCTCTGTGTGGTGCTTATCGAAATAGCTGGAGCCCTCACTGGATATTTGACACTTCTTTTGGTACTAGTGGAGTGTTTCACCTACTTTTTCTCCATCTCCCAGAGTGATGATGAGAGCCTTTAGAAGGACTCCGCCCATTTTCGGGGTATTAGACTCTTACCCCAGTTTATTGCTTTTTTCTCCTTCAAACAAAACCACGCAACTTGAACTAGCTAGTCCTGACTCCAGATAGAGGGGGAAATAAGGGAGGCATCAGGACCAAACAGGTGCAAGACTACTAAGTAGTGGGTTAGATACAGAGGGGACCACATATTCTAGCCGCCCTGGGGTGAGGGAAAAGGAAAAGGGAGGTAGGATAGAAACGAAGGCGTAGGGATGACAATTTGGTGATGGGAATCCCCCCTGATTTTATGTAAATATGTACCTAAAATATTATTGTCAACAATATGTAAGCCATTATGATCAAAATAAAAATTTATATTAAAAAAAAAAGCATGCCATAGATAGGCTCACAAGAGATATCCTAATTGCTTTGTAGGCTCGAGTCCCATAGATAAATAGAAGTGTTCCTAAAATGTGATACCCAAAAGTTAATATTTCATCAGATTTCTATTGATCACTCCCTAAACTCTTATTTCCAAATTCTTTCATTGAAAATCTTTAACAATTTGCTTATTATCTTTATGCCTAAATTTTAGCCATAAATCAGTATTTAATAGTATTGCCTATCCCAGATTACTCTTAAAATAATTAATAGAAAAATATAAGGTAATTAGAATAAGGCTAGAGAAAAAAGATAATTCAGTCCAAGATGTTCACAATTATTACCATCATTATTATCCTCCATCTTCTAACCAATCATCTTGACTACTGGCTTATTGACTAATTTCAGGAAAGCCTCCCAGAAGCAAACATTGAGAAAATATTTGAATTCAGTTGCTCTGTTAAAAGACTGTTACCATGAAAAACACATAAAAGTTAGAAATGCAGGATAAGACACACACACCCCCAAATAATAATGAGTTGTGTGGCTTCAGATGAGTTTTGTTCCCATCTGTTGATTGTTGATCTTGCAGCTAGAAAAGGATAGCAGCAATTTGTCCCATCTCAAGACAAGAGTAACTGCTAGATTTTTAAAGCTCTGCTTGTTACAAATCATGGGGCAGAAAGGAATGAGTAAACTACATCTAAGAGGTTCAACTTAAAAGAACTTTAGGGTTCCCTATATTAAACACCTATTGGAATTTAATAATAATCTCTTAAATATCTAAAAAGAAAATCATGGTTCTATAACAAAAACTATTTAAGGATCTTCACACAGGGTTCAATCAGGCATGCTTCAACTTTCTAAGTCTGAATATAGAAGTTGTCTACTTTCCAGGCTTAAAGTTTATATTGAAACATCTTCACAAGCCAGTCAAGTTTCCCCAATTCCTAGATAGTTCTTTTTTAAAAATTGATAATAACTTTATTTATGCATCATAATTACAAACATGTTTGTAGTTGGGTTTAAGTCATAAAAATGAACGCAGCCCTCACCATTGCAACCTTCCATCCTCCAAAGTCCCCCAACTCCTTCCTTCCCCAGCCCCTGCTTATATTTGCACTCAGCAGATTTTAGAGATTTAAACATGAAGTTAAGCCAAATTGTAACTTAAGATTATGGGTATTGGATTTTTTTCCCAGTACAGGCTTCAATCACATAGTCAAAACTCTGTCAGTCAATAAGTATTTATTGACCGCCTACAGGAGAGAATACCACTGTTATGCAATGCTTTGAAAGGGATTTATATTTTGTTAAGTGTTTGAAAATTGACTTTTACTGGGTGAAAACTTTTGCTTTACATTTGAGCCGGGTATTGATCTTGGTACAACAACTTTTTTGGATGATTTCAATAGTGCAGATTTTATATCATTGGTACGTTAAGCTATGTTTTTTGTTTTGATCTGAAGATAGTGATATTTTTCTGTAAATAAAGGCAAATAGTTTCTTAGAAAGAAATTTCTTCAACAGGTAAAGTAAAGTACCCTTTGAGTTGGTTGAGTTAATTTTTTTAATTCACCTTACAAGCTGACTGCTAAACTCAGTTTTGCCTGATTACGATGTCTTGGACTGCCCAGGTGTTCAAAATGCCTCAGGGACTATTATCATATTGTATTTTTCTTAAAACCCACAGGTGAGTGAGACTATCATGTCTCTCTCTCCCTCTGACTCATTTCACTTAGCATAATAATTTCTATGTTCATCCATTTATGGAAAATTTCATGACTTTATTTTTCCCAACAGTTGCAAAGTTTTCCAGTGTGTATATGTACCACAGCTTCTTTAGCCACTCATTTGTTGTCCAGCATCTGGGTTGTTTACAGATTCTGGCAACTGTAAATACAGCTGCAATAAAAATAGGTATGCATTCTTGTATTGTTTTGTGTGTGTTCCAGGGTATATCCCTAGGAGTTTTATTGCTGATACATATGGGAGCTCAATCTCCAGATTTTTGAGGAATTTCCATATTGTTTTACAGAAATCCTTGACTAGATGGCATTCCCATCAGCGATGAATGAGTGTTCCTTTTCCCCACATCCCTGCCAGTTCTAATTGTTCTTGTTCTTTGTGATGTACACCAGTCTCTGTGGAGTGAGATGGTACCTCATTGTTGCTTTGATTTGCAGCTCCTTGATTTATAAGGTGAAACATTTTTCATGTGCTTTTTGGCCATATGTATTTCTTAATTGAGGAAGTGTCTGTTCATCGCTTCTTCCTATTTTTTGATGTAGATCTTCTATTCTTGTTAAGTTCTGTCAGTACCTTTATATCTTAAATGTTAGCCCCTTTTCTGATGGGTATTGGGTGAATAGATTCTCCCATTCCATGAGTGGCCTTCATAACCTAGAGACTGTTTCCTTTGAAATGCAGAAGCTTCACAGTTTATTGTTCCATTTGTTTACTCTGCTTCCACTGATTTGGATAGTGATGTTGCCTCCTTAAAGATGCCTTTAATTTAAATGTCATGGAGTGTTTTACCTACATGTTCTTCTATATACCTTATTGTTCTGGGTCTTAGAGATGAGTTCTGGAAGGACCAGCACATAAAGCTTACCACAAAGATTGGTGAGTGTAGTTAGAAAAATAAATACACTAATAATTATAATGACAATGGTAGTGAGAGAAATAAAATGCCTGTCTAGAAGATAGGTAGGAGGTGGGGGAAGAGTGAACGGGAGCATTGGTGGCAGCATGGTTTAACTGGTGAAGTGGGTTGTACTTTTTATGTTTGAAACACAACTAAAATATGTTTGTAACCATGGTGCCTAAAAAAGATATTAAAAGAAAGAAAGAAAATTAGCTTTGGGCTAGGGATATTGTGGTTAAATGCCTGCCTGGTTTTTCTGAGATCCTGGGTTTGAGCTACAGTAACACAGACACACACTATACAACAACAACAACAAATACCTCAGGAATAGCATATTGCACTAGTTATGTGGTTTGTAGGCATAATGAGTTGTCTAATCTATTTTTCAGTCTTGTAAATAGATTTACTTCCTGAGTTAAACAACACAACACTAAAAACAACCTCCCATAACAAAATTTAGCAGTTTTTAGCAACACTGTAAAGACTATAATTACTGATATATTGAAACAACCTAAATGCCCTGACAACAGATTACTGACTAAAAAACTGTATGGCATATACACAATGATTTACCCTTTGACCACAAGGAAAAATGAAGTCATACAATTTTTTGCTACATAGATGGATCAAGAGAGTATCATTTTGAGTGAAGTCTGTCAGAAGAAGAACAGACTCTAAATTATCTCCCTCAAATATGGGATATGAAGATTCTCTGGAAGAGATTATCAAATACTCAAAGGCAATAGAAATAAAGAGCAGGAGAACTGGCTTGTGTAAGAGCTTGGCAATGCAGTGAAGTTGGGGGTAAGTTTGGGAAGAGAACACAGAGACTATGGTGGAGGAGGAATGTGCCTGCTACAGAAGTAGGCTGGAAGATAGGAAGTATAATGAGGACATTACTGGAGAGTAGTAAATACTGGTGGTAGGATTTGTGTTGGAACATTTTACGGCTGAAACTCCACCATAGATATCTTTGGAACTTTGCAGTACATAGTAATTCAACTAAACAGAAAACAAAACCTCATTGTAAGTGAAATAAACCAATCACATGCATAGAAACAGGTTAAATAGGTGCTTGGTATGGCCTGCTTTACCTTTTACCTCAGTCCTCTGTAACACATTGCAAGGAGTAGCTCCATAGCACAGAACTGGCAAATATCCCTGAGCAAAAAAGTGTGTGGCCCAAAAAGAGCAATGAAAAAGAAGAGAGTAGGTAATCAATCTAAGTCTTGAACTCAGTTACTGTCAGAAAGAATATCTCAGAATCAATTATTAATGGATATATTAATCAGAATTTAATGTGTCAAGCATAAGCTAATCATCCCATTTATGGCTGTAATATTTGTGTGACAACTTAGTGAGAAAAATATCCCTTTATCAGCTTCATTTTAAAGATAAGGTAATCAAGTCTTGAGAATAAAAAAGTAACATGCCCAGGGCTACATAATGAAGATTGGAGTGATAATCTTTATTTGTATTCATGTGGGTCAGATTTCAGAACAGAAACCTATGGTCAACCTTATACGTGGCCATCTGAACCACAGTACAATAACCCCTATTATCTCTTATATTGCCTAGACATAAATTTTAATGATTGAATCTAAACCTCAGTTTTTGGAAAACAATCTTCAAGTGTTCACTCGACAGTCACAAAAATACTGCCCAAAATTCAATTACTATGGATGGGAAAGATACTGAGTTGGTTCCAGGATTTTCGGTTCTTGCTACATACATTCAGTTTAATCTCCTACTGAGTAGGACGAAACTCATAAATATGTTAGTCCATAGAGTGTGGTTCATTGATATGACAGAGAACATTACATTGTTACTTTATATAAGATTATTTTAGCAGATTAGTAAGACATTCTTTCTTTTTAAAATCACTTTTTAATAAATCACTCTGATGGGTGTTTGTTTTGGGTTTGTTATAATTTGAACTTTTACAAATAATTAAGTCATTGACAATTAAAAAAGCACATACCCTTGTGTATGCAGATGACTACTCAGCTATTTATAATACAGCCTTCCAACATCTGTTTTTGATTTTATGCTATTTTGAGGGTGATACAGCCAGCTGTTCTCAGAGATTACTCCTAGCTCTGTGCTCATGGTTCACTTTTGGTTGTGCTCAGGAAATCATATGTTGTGCCAAGGATCAAACCATGGTTTGTTGTATGCAAAAAACATGAATTGACTACTTACTAACTCTCTGGCTCGTTATGCACAATGTTGCCTTAGACTTAACTTTGGTAAATGTTATTGTGAGAGTCTTGAAGAAAGGGCCACCTGGTAAGGAACTGTGGGAATATCAGTCTTCTGCTGATAATCTCTAAAAAAAATCAAGGGCATGTAAGATAACTTCAGTGGTAGGACATGTAAGATAACTTCAGTGGTAGGACATATTCTTAGCATGTTGAACGCTCTGAGATCTATTAAGAATTACTGGATACAGTCTCTTTAACCTTCGAGCATCACCTTGCCTTTAGAACTGGTCCTGCCTATTCCCAGCACTACTGAGTGCAGTCCAGACAAAAAGAAAAACAAATAAGTATGGGAATTTGAAAAACTAAGCTCCAGAAAGAAATCAAGTCCAACTAACCAGTGGGTTGTATACTTGTGAGGTTATCTAGGATATAGGTAAGCTGTGCTTAGATTTTTCACACATGGAAACTTTGAAATGTTGATTAGGTGTTTTTTCCCAATGTGCTAAATTTGTTAAAATGCTATACAGCAATAGATTATTAATGTAGTTTAAAGGAAATGTAATCTGTATACATACAAAAATTGTCCAGAAGAAAGACTGCCCAGATATAAGAGGGCTACTTATGATTGCTGTATTTGTATTTCTGATCACATTATTTTTCATATATTATATTTTATCTACTTTTAAGACCACTTCTGATTACTAAACATTCACACTTCTAAATTTGATAGGCTGTATCATGGGTGTTGTAGTTTAAAGAAAATTTAATCTGGGCCGGGTAGGTGGCGCTGGAGGTAAGGTGTCTGCCTTGCAAGCGCTAGCCAAGGAAGGACCGCGGTTCGATCCCCCGGCGTCCCATATGGTCCCCCCAAGCCAGGGGCGATTTCTGAGCGCATAGCCAGGAGTAACCCCTGAGCCTCAAACGGGTGTGGCCCAAAAACCAAAAAAAAAAAAAAAGAAAATTTAATCTGTGTACATTTAAGCATTGTACAGAATACAGACTGCTCTGATATAAGGATATTTGCATTTGCTGTATTTGTATTGCTGATCGTGTTATTTTTCATTTTTTATATTTTATCTCTTTTAAGACCACTTCTTCTGATTACTAACCATTTACACTTGTAAATTTGTAGACTGTATCATGGGTGTGCCTAAAATATGCATGAACTAAAGGATAGGAGATCTTTTTTGTCAGTGTTGTATTCAATGGCAAAGGTAATAGCTGGCATTAATTTAGACCAAATTGTCTGTTCCTTTAGTTAGGGTAAGTCTATCTGTGAGAAAATAACAGTCTTTTGGGGTGCTAAAGTATCAGTTTTCTAAAGGAGTTTCCACCTGGAAAGAATACTTGTGCATAAACACTCTTCAAATCTGTTCCTTGACTACTGTGAGCCAGATTAGGATCAGAGTTTCTTGAATTTATTATCTTCAACAAATTACTTATTTGAAAAAAGTTACTCAAGAAACTCAATTTAAAGAAACTACCAAGTGGTGGATTGTGAGGACAGAGAGAAGAACAAAATAAAATACAAATCAGTATAGCTTACTGTTCAAAAAGAAAGGCATCAAATTTTTATTGCATAGCAGAAATCTTCTTAGCATCAAATTCACACATTTGCTGTTCCCTACATTATGTGGGATTTCCTTGCTGATAAAATCTTCTCCAGTAACTGTGTTCATTGAAGTTCTGCCTCCTTTTGTTTTAATAGCCTGCATAATGGAGGGCGGCTCAGGCCAATGTCCTCCACTTGTCCTCTGCAGCAGTCTTACCTGGCAAGCTGCAGGAAGCAGCACAATAGCTAATTTTTAGATAAGTATATCTTAGAACACTATAGAAAAATCAGCTGCAGGTTAGGACTGCCAGATTGGATTTTCTAAACATAATAGCTTAGTCGTAACAAGAATTAGGTAGATATTTCTTTTCTGATGCATTCATATCCACCGACTTGAGAGATGGGCAGTTAAAGGAATGGATAATGTTACTGCTACCCTTCTGCATGCAGGATTGATCATAAATTCACAATGTTTCTTCATACCTCAGACTCAGTGACCAGTATGTTTATGGACTGCCCCTGTAGGATAAATAAAGTGCTTAAGTAAGCCTGCGTGGGGGTATATTTTCTCAAGTATTGTTCTCATATTTAAATAGGAAGCTGGGTTTGTAATGTGTACTATGAAAAAAGTAGTTGCTGATTTCAGCAATTAGTGTTTTATTAAAATACTTAAACTTCTGATCTGATTGATTAGATTTATAAGTACCAGTGGAACATTAAATTTAACATTTGTTTTAATTTTCATGTCAGAATCTGGTTGATAAGAAAGAATTACACCCCTATCCTCTACAAAATACAATTTTTGGTCAGCAAAATAGTTTGTATAAACATAACAATTATTTACAATTGCATGATTATTTATATCCATTCTCATGGGTTTTTCTAACCAAATTACCTATGAGAAAACTGTTCTAAGGAAAGATTGACTTACAGCTTAAGATCACTTGTAACACTGGATGTAGCTCAACCTGAATAGTACATTTCAAAGCCAAGGAACCTGAATCAATTCTCAAAGCAAGAATTTTTGACAGAGACAATGCACTATCAGAAGAATGAGCTATTGTATGAATTAATATAGTGGGAGAAAAGTGTAATGATAAAAGGTAAAAAATTGCAATTATGGGCTAGGAAAGCTGAAGACTGAGGTAAAAAGGAGGGAAACAGAATATGGAGACAAGCCAGCAGCCTAATTAATAACAAGACAGTCTTAATAAAGACTAATATCATCTTCCTTTCATTGTACGTTTCCATGTAAAACTCAAGAGACGTGTCTAAGTCTTTGAACAAGATTGATATAAGGATTCATGAAATTTGGAGAGTGATGTGCATTACTCATCCTGGTTCTTTTATTAATGATATAGAATACCTAAAGGTAGTGGGTGGAGAAGTCATTCTTTAATCAATCTGATTGTTTCTAAACTGTGAATGACAATCATATAGTTGCACAGATGCCCCAAGGTGAGGAATTAGTCTACTTCATGATCTCACTGTGGTATAGGGTAATAGGTTAAGAAACAGCAAAAACGACTTTATGTTTCTTCATATTATTTCCTACTTTCTATGCCTCTAAACAGAGTATCAATCAGAAATTACTTTAGAAATCGCCCCGGGAGATATATGCATTCATATGGGACATGGACGGGTGTCTATCTTCTGATTCAGGAGTAAGCAAATCTTGACTATACTAAAAGCCATTTGCTATGCTCATCTACTGGGCCAAAGATAATGCAAGGGAAATTAGGAATATACAATCTCTTTGTACTTTCTAAACAATGAATAATGACATAGATCCCTTAGACTACACATAGACCCTCATGAAATTGGCAGTGTTGCTTAGAAACTAATTTATGTTGAGGGAGCTAATTTTTTTTTTGTCTTTTGGACCACACAAGGTGACACTCAGAAATAGCTCCTGGTAGTAGGGTGTTTACTTTGCATGCAGAAGGACAGTGGTTCAAATAACAGCATCCCATATGATCCCCTGAGCCTGCCAGGAGCGATTTCTGAGCATAGAGCCAGGAGTAACCTCTGAACACTTCCAGGTGTGACCCCCCAAAAAATACAAAAAAATGTAAATCTTTGTTGTGTCATCAAATGACTATATAATATACTTTGGGGAACAACAAATCATATAGTTAAAATTGGTGGATTTACTTTATTAAATTAGAAATTAAATCTAATTGGTTTCAATTAATTGTATTTGATAAAATGCACAGTATGTGCATATGTTCCTTTTTAATTTGTGTTTGTCTTGAACTTCTGAACAATCAACATTTAATAAGCATGTAAGGTGTGATCCCCTTATTATATATATGGTATTTGATAATAAGTTACATACTGAATTATATTATAAGGATATATTAAAAGTGAACATTTGGGTTTGATGATATTTGTTGATTGGGTAACTGTTAACAGTGTTTGACTGATAATTTTAAGAATTGATTTAGTTATCTGAAGTTCAATCTATATAAGAGGTCTCTATGGCTGCAAACTAGGTAATGTGCCAATTAACTCAACTTATGTTGTACAGAGATCAACTTGTGATGAGCCTCAGCAATAAAAATAAAGCATCAAAATTATTGGCAGATATTGGGATTCAAAGAAAAAATTGAAAAAATTCAGAAACAAAGGCCACTGTGACAAATTCATTCAAATGGCAAAGAAGAAAAATGAAAAAAGCAATTAGCTCAAAGTTTTGCAGTACCTACACTTGGGCATTGCATTATTTTGCTTCACTTCAGATATCTCTGACAAATAAATTATATTATATCTAATTAATTAATTAATTATGTCATTAAGCAAAGCCTCATCAGTGCATACCTATGTTTTAATCAAATGATCATTAACTTTTTCTATTTTCATTTCAAGCACTGTGGTATTTTAGAACTGTTAATGGTATTTCATTTATAAGGTGGCTCAGAAACCCACTTTCCGCCAGATTGTTCACTGCTACCAACTTTGTCCCAATGCCCATTCCCAACTTAATCCCTCCCCTGTATCTCCACTTTGGTGATACTTTGATCTTCCAACTGAAGACTAGTTCTCAGTTTCTGTTGTCTTTGGAAATTTTTTGTTCTCTTATGCTGTTTCTTTATGCTGCACATTTAATCTCAAAAGAAATCTGTGACTCATGAAGATGACAATATTTAAAATTGTAAATCCAATTTCAAAGGCATTTTGCTGACTTGCATAACTAAATGCTGTCAAATTGAATATATCAAGAGAAATGCTATAATATTAAAACACAAATGAAAATCATTTTATTAATGCATAAATTATGGCTAAGGAAATGCCCTTAACTCAATAATTTTCACTATCTTGCTGCTTATCCACCAATAGCTCCTTTTCATTAGTCATATCACATTATGCCACATTAGATAAGTCTTTTTTGTTAAAGGAAATTCTTCTACCTAGTTCTAAAGCAATGTCCTAGACTAGCAAACTTGAAACAATTTTTCTAGATTCCTATGTTCTCCAGGCCACCAATTTTACAATTTCTTCTAGTGTACAATTATAGCCATGGAGCTGAAATATTCTGGGTCTTGAATTTCGTTCCTCTGTACTATGTTCAATATTCTGTACTCTGTGACGACACTCACAGGAAATCACAGGTAAGGACTAAATATACCCTAATTATGTAGATTTCAGGATTCAGTTTAGGGAATTTGTTACTCAGTGTTTATAGAGACCTCAGCTGCAAATTTGAGAATGAAATATATTAAAAGAGTCATGTGCATTCTTTAAGATAACATATTTGATCTTGAAGTTATGGATACTTAATATTTGTCTGGAATTCTATTTAATTCTCTATCGCTTTTTCACAATAGGAGAGAGAACTGTCGTGTGTTAGCCATGATAAAAAGCAAATAAGCTAATTGCGTATGTTCAAACCTAGACCAAATAGTGCTTCCCACTGAATCACAACTTATTGAATGTAAACTCTGTAATAACTTTATATTATAATTCTGTTATAAATTTTACATTTTCATAAAAATAACATAGTAGCCCAAAAATTAGAGTAATAACTTTTATATAGTCTAAAAATTATCTTCAGTATTAAGCAATGACTGGATTAGGCAGTGTTTACTATTGCTTGAAGAAAATCATGGCACTTCAATGCAAATAAGATTTGTAAACTTGCTCAGAGCCCTGGGAAGCGAACCCCAAAGAAACTACATTTGGAAGCTACCCAGCGAACCAGAAACTGAGCACCTGAACGGAGCCCTGTCCTACTATTCTCTGTCTTTCCTGAACTCTGGAAGCTCTCCTCAGAGCCCTGGGAAGCGAACCCCAAAGAAACTACATTCGGGAGCTACCCAGCGAGCCAGTGAGTGAGTAAGAAATGGCTGGATGTGGGGGTTTCCAGGCAGAGTGCTGATTGCTCTACCTGCAGAGTCTCCACCCGGCTGTGCTTCTTCTGAGGAAACTGAGCACCGGAAGGGAGCCCTGTCCTACCCTTCTCTGTCTTTCCTGAACTCTGGAAGCTCTCCTCAGAGCCCTGGGAAGCGAACCCCAAAGAAACTACATTCGGAAGCTACCCAGCTAGCCAGTGACTCTCCTCAGAGTCCTGGGAAGTGAACCCCAAAAATACAGCATTCTGAAGCTGCCCAGCGAGCGAGTGAAAACTACGCCTGACCAGTGGGGCCCGACTGTGAAAAACTGTGAGTGCTGCCTGTGTGTGTCTCTCTGCTATCCTGTTGCGTGAACCTCCTGAGAGTGGGCTGAAAAGAGGCTCCAGAAGGCACTTAGCTCCACTTCGCTATGCAGCCGTGCGCTCTTTCTAAAAAAAGAACACCATCACAAGAAGAAAAAAACCACACTAAGAACTGTGCTGGATCACAGAAGCAAGAATTTCTCTCCAGACTGTCTTCTCTGCTGCGTGCTTGGGCCTAAGATTTGATCCTGTGTGAGGCTTCATCCACGGAGGACTCCCCTACCTTGGTGGCAAGTCGGCCCATCCAGAAAGGGCGGAGCCAGAGAAGTGCGTTGCCTGCATCATATAACCAATGAATACCACCACAACACGTAGAAAAACCCACAATACAAGTGTGACAATGGGGAAACAACGCAGGCCAGCATCAGACATAGAGAATGAAGATGACAATTCTGATGACCAGTTAACGACCAACCAACTAATCAATCTCTCAGATAAGGACTTTAGAGTAGCAATATGGAATATACTCAAAGAACTCAAAGAAAACATAAATAGAATAGAACAGAACACTAATAAGAATCAAGAAAATATGAAGACAAAAATCACAAAACTCCAAACTGAAATAACATGTCAAATAACAGGCCTGAAAAAATCAGTAAACGAAGTGAATGACAAAATGGATAAGCTCTGGGACAGGGTATCAGAAGCTGAGAATAGACTTGGTGCTGTGGAAGATGAGATACATAACAATTCCATACAACAGGAGAGATTGGGAAAAAAACTTAAAACAAATGAACAGACAATGGAAAAATTAGTCAAAGAATGGGAACAGATGAAAATAGAGGTCTATGATAAGATCAACAGAAACAACTTAAGAATCATTGGAGTCCCAGAGACCCAGGAAGAAAATTTCCAGGAAGAATCAACGGTCAAGAACATCATTAAAGAGAAACTCCCAGAGCTAAAGAATATATGTGATCAAATCCTGCATGCTCGAAGAGTACCAACCAAAAGAGACCCATGAAAAACCACCCCAAGACACATCCTAGTCACAATGACAAATCCCACAGATAGAGACAGAATTCTGAAAACAGCAAGATCAAAAGGGGAAATTACATTCAAGCAAGCATCCTTGAGATTTACAGCAGACCTGTCACCAGAAACACTAAATGCCAGAAAGCAGTGGTGGGATATTGTGACAAGACTGAATGAAATGAATGCTTCACCTAGAATACTGTACCCAGCAAAACTCACTTTCCGGTTTGACGGAAGAATACATGGTTTCACAGACAAAAAACAGCTCAGAAACTTTACAGACTCAAAACCAGTCTTAAGAGAAAAACTGAAAGACCTAATCTAAGACAAGACTGACCAAAAGACACACCAAATTTCGATATAAAGATGGCATTAAATCCCAGGACAATTCTTTCTCTCAACGTCAATGGACTAAATGCACCAGTTAAGAGACACAGAGTGGCTAAATGGATCAAAAAACTCAATCCAACCTTCTGCTGCCTACAAGAAACGCACCTGAATAGTCAGAACAAACATAGACTCAAAATAAAAGGCTGGAGAAAAGTTATCCAAGCAAACAACACCCATAAAAAAAGCTGGAGTGGCCATACTAATATCAGATAATGCAAACTTTATACTCAGGAAGGTTGTAAGGGACAAAGATGGATATTTTATATTAATCATGGGGTATGTAGAGCAGGAAGAAATAACTCTCCTAAACATATATGCACCAAATGAGGGGCCAGCAAAATATTTAAAACAACTGTTGACAAATCTGAAAAACAATATCAATAACAACACAATAATTGTGGGGGACCTCAACACTGCTTTGTCAACACTGGATAGGTCAACCAGACTGAAACCCAACAAGAATATACTAGACCTGAGGAGAGAAATGGAAGAAAGAGGCCTAGTGGATATATATAGGACACTTCATCCCCAGAAACCTGGATAAACATTCTTCTCCAATGTACATGGGACATTCTCCAGGATAGACTACATACTGGCACATAAAACATACCTCCATAATATCAAGAGGATAGAAATTTTGCAGACTACCTTCGCTGACCACAAGGCTCTGAAATTATTTGTAAATTCCAAAGGGACTCAGAAGAAAAACTTTAAAACCTGGAAGTTAAACAGCCTCATACTCAATAACCAGTGGGTCCGAGATGAAATCAAGAAGGAAATCAAAAGGTTCCTGGAAACAAATGACAATAAAGACACAAACTATCAGAACTTATGGGACACAGCAAAAGCAGTACTGAGAGGAAAATTTATAGCTTTGCAAGCACACATCAGGAAGGAAGAAGGAGCTTACCTGAGTAGCTTAATGACACAGCTAATAGAACTAGAAAATGCTCAACAAAAGGACCCAAGAATAGGAAGACAGAAGGAAATAACAAAGTTGAGAGCAGAAATCAACGAAGTGGAAACTCAAAAAACAATCCGAAAGATCAACGAAAGCAGAAGTTGGTTCTTCGAAAAAATAAACAAGATTGATAGACCACTGGCAAACCTAACAAAGAAAGAGAGAGAGAAACTTGATAACTCGTATTAGGAATGAAAAAGGAGAGATCACTACTGATAGGACAGAGATTGAAAGGATAATCAGAAACTACCTTGAAAAACTCTATGCCACTAAAAATGAGAACCTGGAAGAAATGGATAAATTCTTGGACTCTTATAATCTTCCACGGTTGAAAGAAGAGGATGTAGCATATCTAAACACCCCCATCACCATTGATGAAATAAAAATGGTAATCAAAAGTCTGCCCAAAAACAAAAGCCCAGGCCCAGATGGATTCACTAATAAATTCTATCAAACTTTCCAAGAGGAACTACTACCAATCCTGGAAAGACTCTTTCATGAAATTGAACAAGTGGAAACACTCCCAAATAGCTTTTATGAAGCCAACATCACCTTGATACCTAAACCAGACAGAGATGCTACGAAAAAAGAAAATTACAGACCAATATCGCTGATGAATGCAGATGCAAAGATCCTCAACAAAATCCTGGCAAATAGGATTCAATACCTCATTAAGAAGATCATCCACTACGATCAAGTAGGTTTCATCCCAGAAATGCAAGGATGGTTTAACATCCGTAAGTCTATCAACATAATACACAACATCAACAACAAGAAAAATAAAAACCACATGATTATATCAATAGATGCAGAGAAATCATTTGACAATGTCCAACACCCATTCTTGATCAAAACTCTCAGCAAGATGGGAATGGAAGGAACCTTTCTCAATATAGTTAAGGCCATCTACCACAAGCCAGTGGCAAATATTATCCTCAATGGAGAAAAACTAAAAGCCTTCCCTCTAAATTCTGGCACAAGACAAGGCTGTCCTCTCTCACCACTCCTGTTCAACATAGCACTGGAAGTACTTGCTATAGCGATTAGGCAAGAAAAAGATATCAAGGGAATCCAGATAGGAAAGGAAGAAGTCAAGCTCTCACTGTTTGCAGATGACATGATGCTCTACTTAGAAAACCCTAAAGACTCTACCAAAAAGCTTCTAGAAAAAATACACTCATATAGCAAGGTGGCAGGCTACAAAATTAACACACAAAAATCAATGGCCTTTCTATACACCAATAGTAATAAGGAAGAAATAGACATTAAGAAAACAACCCCATTCACAATAGTGCCACACAAACTCAAATATCTTGGAATCAACTTGACTAAAAATGTGAAGGACCTATACAAAGAAAACTATAAAACTCTGCTCCAAGAAATAAGAGAGGACACACGGAAATGGAAACACATACCCTGCTCATGGATTGGCAGGATTAACATCATCAAAATGGCAATACTCCCCAAGGCGTTATACAGATTCAACGCTATCCCTCTAAAGATACCTATGACATTCTTCGAAGAGGTAGATCAGGCACTTTTGAAATTTGTTTGGAACAATAAACACCCTAGAATAGCTAAAGCAATCATTGGGAAAAAGAATATGGGAGGAATTACTTTCCCCAACTTTAAACTTTACTACAAAGCAATAGTTATCAAAACAGCATGGTATTGGAATAAGGACAGACCCTCAGATCAGTGGAATAGGCTTGAGTACTCAGAAAATGTTCCCCAGACATACAATCACCTAATTTTTGATAAAGGAGCAGGAAATCCTAAATGGAGCAAGGAAAGCCTCTTCAACAAGTGGTGTTGGCACAACTGGCTAGCCACTTGCAAAAAATTGAACTTAGACCCCCAGCTAACATCATGTACGAAGGTAAAATCCAAATGGATTAAAGACCTCGATATCCGACCCCAAACCATAAGATATATAGAACAACACATAGGCAAAACTCTCCTGGACATTGAGACTTCAGGCATCTTCAAGGAAGAAACTGCACTCTCCAAGCAAGTGAAAACAGAGATTAACAGATGGGAATATATTAAGTTGAGAAGCTTCTGCACCTCAAAGGAAATAGTGCCCAGGATACAAGAGCCACCCACTGAGTGGGAGAATCTATTCACCCAATACCCATCAGACAAAGGGCTAATCTCCAAAATATACAAGGCACTGACAGAACTTTACAAGAAAAAAACATCTAATCCCATCAAAAAATGGGGAGAAGAAATGAACAGACACTTTGACAAAGAAGAAATACAAATGGCCAAAAGACACATGAAGAAATGCTCCACATCACTAATCATCAGAGAGATGCAAATCAAAACAACAATGAGATACCACCTCACACCACAGAGAATGGCACACATCACAAAGAATGAGAACAAACAGTGCTGGCGGGGATGTGGAGAGAAAGGAACCCTTATCCACTGCTGGTGGGAATGCCGTCTAGTTCAACCTTTATGAAAAGCAATATGGAGATTCCTCCAAAAACTGGAAATCGAGCTCCCATACGATCCAGCTATACCACTCCTAGGAATATACCCTAAGAACACAAAAATACAATACAAAAATCCCTTCCTTACACCTATATTCATTGCAGCACTATTTACCATAGCAAGACTCTGGAAACAACCAAGATGCCCTTCAACAGACGAATGGCTAAAGAAACTGTGGTACATATACACAATGGAATATTATGCAGCTGTCAGGAGGGATGAAGTCATGAAATTTTCCTATACATGGATGTACACAGAATCTATTACGCTGAGTGAAATAAGTCAGAGAGAGAGAGAAAAACGCAGAATGGTCTCACTCATCTATGGGTTTTAAGAAAAATGAAAGACATTCTTGCAATAATAAATTTCAGACACAAAAGAGAAAAGAGCTGGAAGTTCCAGCTCACCTCAGGAAGCTCACCACAAAGAGTGATGAGTTTAGGTAGAGAAATAACTACATTTTGAACTGTCCTAATATTGAGAATGTATGAGGGAAATGTAGAGCCTGTTTAGGGTACAGGCGGGGGTTGGGTGGGGAGGAGGGAGATTTGGGACTTGGGTGATGGGAATGTTGCACTGGTGATGGGTGGTGTTCCTTTTATGACTGAAACCCAAACACAATCATGTATGTAATCAAGGTGTTTAAATAAAAAAAAAAGAAAAAAGAAAAAGAAAAAAAAAAGAAACAGAACGATTAAATACTCTTTGTTCTTACCTGTATGTTCTGTGAAGTGCTCCACTTCTTTTCAAACAAACTAATTCTGAACTACAGTCACCAAATTAAATGTGTTCACTAAAGAAATTATTCCATATTTTTGACTAGTTAACAAGTTAAAAACAAATATGTGTCATGGATCAACTATTGTTTTTTTTTTTCAACTTTATTCTTGGCTAATCAATGGGGAAATAAATTTGCCTGAAGAAAAATAAAACTATTAGTTAAACTTGGACTGAGTGCATAATTGATCCAAAAGCCTAATCCAGAGACCCTCAGCCAAGTGGGCCAGCATTTCATTTAAGAACCTGAATATGCTCTATTGTTCAAGCCCTGTGTGCCAGGGATTTTCTGAGTCACTCACAGATGCAGCAAATTTTAAGTATACCAGGAGCAGAACTTAGAGGACATGAAAGCTGCCTATACCCAGCTATCTTTGGAGTGAGATAATATACCATTCTGTTTACATTTTCCTGATGAAGGCAGAGCATTTTTATATACATTTCAGGCACCTGTATATCTTCTTTGAGAACATTATCAATTAGTTTGGTACCTTGATTTTTTTTTCTAGTTTGTTTTTCTAGTAAAGTTCTACTAGCACTTTATATATTATTGGAGGTATAGTATTTTCTTCCAGTCCCTGGTATGATTTTCTATCATGCTCATTGTTTTCTTTGTGGTATGGCAGCTTCTTAGTTTGATGTAGACTCAATTGTTTATATTTATTTTGTTCACTTGCAAGTGTCAATGATTCATTAAAGATACCTCTGGATTTAATGTCATCATGTTCTATTTATCTGAATTGTTTTGTTTAATATTTCCACTAGTTCCATCCAATCAGCATAAAATCAGGAATTTTTTCTTGTAGCAGCATATTATATTATGTATGTAATTATACATATGACAGACTTTTCATCAATATATATATTTATTGTTTGACAATTGGGTTATTTCTATATAAAAGCCTATTTCTACATTCAAACACAAAAATATAAGTTAAAAAGGATATATGCACAACTGGGCTCTTTGCAGCATTTAGTATAACAGCCAGAATATGGAGATAATCTAAAAGTTCTACTTTGAATGGACATAGAGTCATTTACCACTAGCCCATGTCAAACATCATATTCAATGATCTAGCACAAAACAATTCTTCCCTTTTGTCACTTCTATTCAATATAGTGGAGGACTTGACAGAGCAATTAAGCAAGAAAAATATACCCAAGCCATCTAATTAGGAATATAGAAGTCAAACTATCAAAACTAGCAGATGACCATATTCAGAAAATTCTAAAGACTCTACCAAAAAGCTTTTTAATCAATGAATTTGTTTAGTAAATTTGCAGGACAACAAATTAATACTCAAATAACCCATGGCTTTTCTATTTGCAAATAATAAAAGAGAAGAAAGATATTAAAAAAACCTATTTACAATAGTGTCTTAGGAAGTCAAGTATTTAGGAATCATCTAAAGAGTTAAAAGACTTATATAAAGATAACTATATACATAGCTTCTATAAATAAAAATATGTACACAGGAAATGCAAACACATATCCTGCTCATGAATTTGGAAGAATAAGATCATTAAGATGGCAATCCATAAGGCCATAGAGATTGCATGATGTAGAGCATGTACTTTGCACGAGGCAACCATGAATGGACCGGGATTGTTCCCTGATATCTGAGATAATCCCCTGAGCCCTCTATGAGCTATTTCTGAGCACAGTTAGGAGTAACCCCTGAGTGGCACCAGGTGTGCCCACCCCCAAATTTAATACACTTGAAAGCATTCTACAGACTTAATAAAATTCCTAAAAATATACCTATGACATTTTTTTAAAAAGTGGATAAAATACTCCTGAAATTTATATAAGAAAATAAATCTCCATGAGTAGATAAAGCACTCCTTGGAAAAAAAACATGACGGGATACATTACTTCTCCCAATTTTAAACTGTACTGTATAGCAGTGGTCATTAAAACAACATGTTTCTGAAATAAAGACAGAAATGTAGATCAATGGAACAGATTTGAATATTCATAATCTGACTCTCATGTACGAGTAATTAATATTTTATGAAAGGGCAAAAAATACAAAGTGGTCAAGGGAAGTCTGTTCAAAATGTGATGTTGAAAAACTGGTTGAAAAAAAAAAGATTTGTAAACTTACATCATTTTCTTGTTTTATTTAATTAATTTTACTTAATATATACTTATTTTATTTATATTGATGCATGCATGCATCATCCTCTTAAATAAGCATTATATCAAGCATTATATCATGGTTCTATTTTGAGTATTTTAGGATTTCCCCATATAGTCTTCTATAGAGACTGAACCAGTTCATATCTTATAAAAGTTCCTTCATTTTCACTCTCACTTTCATTTGTGGATTCAAATCCTTCATTCTCCGTAGTATGAGATGGTGACTCATTGCTGATTTGATTTGCATTTCCCTGATGACTGGTGATTTTAAGCATTTGTTTATGATCCTATTGGCCCTCTGTGTGTCTTTTTTTTTTTTTTTTTTTTTTTTTTTTTTTTTTGGTTTTTGGGCCACACCCGGAGGTGCTCAGGGGTTATTCCTGGCTGTCTGCTCAGAAATAGCTCCTGGCAGGCACGGGGGACCATATGGGACACCGGGATTCGAACCAACCACCTTTGGTCCTGGATTGGCTGCTTGCAAGGCAAACACCGCTGTGCTATCTCTCCGGGCCCCCTCTGTGTGTCTTAATTGCTTAGTGTTCCTTGCTATTTTTTTTTGGTGTATCTGTTGTTGAATTTTGTGATTTCTCATACCATACTCATACTATTTTTCTCATACTTTTTCTGTGTATAGTAGGTGTTTTTTCTCCCATTCAATAGGAGGCCTTTTTGTTTGAGCAGGGGTCTCAAACTCAATTTACCTGGGGGCTGCAGGAGGCAAATTCGGGATGATCCTTGAGTGCAAAGTCAGTAGTAAGCCTTGAACATTGGGGGTGTGACCCAAACAACTAAAACAAAACAAAACAAAACAAAACAAAACAAAACAAAAAAGATTCCTCTAGGGCAAGGCCACAAAATGTTGTACTGAGGGCTGCAAATGGCCCGCGGGTGGCTAGTTTGAGACCCCTGATCTAGAGTGCTTTTTGCATTGGAGATGCTTTTTTAACAGAGCTTCTTTTTTGGGGTGGGGTTGGGGCCACACCCGGCAATGCTCAGGGGTTTCTCCTGGCTGTCTGCTCAGAAATAGCTCCTGGCAGGCACGGGGGACCATATGGGACACCGGGATTCGAACTAACTACCTTTGGTCCTGGATCGGCTGCTTGCAAGGCAAATGCCGCTGTGCAATCTATCCGGGCCTGGAGATGCTTTTTTAATTTGATGTAGTTCCATTTGTTTATTTTTTATTTTTTATGAATGGAGTCGAATTATTGATTTTTTAAAATATTTTGATGTAATGCAGGTCTTCTGAGAACAAAGTAAAACAACCAGACACATGTAATGATTAAAACTCCAAATTAAATATAAATTAAAACACTCTCCTCATAGCTCAAGAAAGGGAAATGTTCTCTTTGAATTGTTTTTTCTATTGTTTGCTACTCAGCTTATAATTCAATTTTATGAGGTTTATTTATTTCCATTTTTTTTAAGTTTTGGTTTTGGTGTGAAACCTGGATTACTATTGAGTCTGTACTCAAGGATTACGCCTGATAGGGTATAGAGGATTATATGGGCTCTGAGGATTGAATCTAGGTTGACCTTATGCAAGGGACATGCCTTGCCCATAGGACTATCTCTTCAGATTCTGTATTTTATATTTAAATGAGAGTAGGATGAAGCTGGGGAAGAATCATTGAAAAACAATATGTTTGTATGATTAATTCTAACCAAGAAACCATATTATATTATCCTTTATCCATGAAAAATCTTTCTAGTAGTGGGATTCTATGGGTCTTTGAGGCATGCTGTAATCTGGAAATTATCTTCAGTATGTAACTTGATGGGGAAAACATTCATCATCATTCAATCACATACAGATGATACACCTAAATACTTTTGATTGTGAAAATATTTCATTTAAAATCACAACATTTACAAATTTCTATAACAAAAACAGTGATGGGGAGGCTTGATATAGCCTACCAAACCTGATAAGTGAAACAATAACACAGAAAGCTTAACTATTACCCACCACACGCTGATGGGCTGATGGTGGGATTGGTTTTAGGGCACTAAATGCTTAAAAAACTTTATACTGTACAACTTTGAAAACCCTGGTGTTGGGGCTGCAGTGATAGCACAGTGGCTAGGGTAATGTCTTCCACAGGGCCAACTGTATTCTTGGCATTCCACATGTTTTCCCAAGCCTACTAGGAGTCATTTATGAGTGCATAGCTAGGAGTATCCCTTGAGGAATGCTGGGTGTGACCACCTAAAAAACAAAAATAAAAAATAGACAAACAAAAATCCTGGTGTTTAAAAGGGATGGCTTAGATACATGTGGGAGGAACATAAGCAGTGCATTAGGGAGAGTGGAATAAGTTGGAATTAGTGCAGTAAGAGTTATCTTCTCTAGAATAAGTGCTATGGAGAGGGATTAGTCCTCAATACCCAAAGATAAGAGAAATAACACTTTGGCCAAGTGATCTAGAGAACTGAATACCCAGACTGCAAGGGATTGGGGACAAGTGTTTTGATCCAGGGCACAAATATCCTTGATTCAGATTTCCTACTATAAATGCCCTCTGGGAAGGCTAGCTGGTGGCAGCAAAATACTGTGTTACGTACTGCATGCAGGTAAGATTTTCAGGACAAGGAGTGGATGCTGAGTAGAGACCAGATGGATATTAAATGAAGGTAGATGGTTCTTAGAATAAGAGGATTAGTATTTCCTCTGACAAATTTCCTGCTTAACCCCCTTTTTATACATCATAGGTAGCTTCTAATGTCGACATTTTCTCTTTTTGAAGGTCTGTGAATAGTATAAGTGCCCTCTTGTTTAGAATAAAAATAGATTGAATGTATAAAGGAAATACTCATGTATTTTCACAGTCAACTCAAGACATAGAAGTAAACATCAAAGCATTGCTATTTTGTATCTCCAATAGAGTAGCCACTTATGACCTTTGAATTTCTCTGATATGAGTGAGAATTAATGCAAGCTGAGAAATAGAACATATTAAAATCCACGTGGTTTTATTAAAATTTATTTCTGTGGTCTTGAGGTTATGGACTTCCTCACTGTCTTTCAACTTCCTGGCAGGGGTCCACACCCATCAGTATGCACTTCTGGAGGTGATATAATGTCGCACCTGATGATACTAAGGGGATACTATGAGGTGCTAAGGATCAAATTGGTTTTGGCCATATGCAAGGAAGACAATCATCCTCTCATATTACTTCTTCAAGTCCTAATCTTTATTTCTGTCTGAGTGTCAGAAGTATTACAGACACAATTATTCCATTGAAGCTATGCATCATAATCTGAGACAATTGATATTGTTTCAGGAATAAAATTTCTGACGCAGTCCATCATCTTTCCATACTTGGATAGATAATCATTACAAAATATAACAAGAGATTATGATGAGTTCGATTTGGCTCAACTTGGGCCTTCTCAGTAGATGGAATTAAATGAAAAACCTTAAATATACCACGCGGATTCAAACAGTAATTCTCAACAGAGTTATTGGTATCAATTATTCAATAACCAATAATGTTGTTACAAAAGCTAAACACTGCTTCTTAGATGAAAATATGATTACTGCATCATCTATGACTCAAGCTTTTAAATTTTGGAATGAACATCAGAAAATTCCCAGAACAAGGAGAGTTCTGAAAAGAACACTAGGCATACTAGGCATATGACACTTATTATAAAACACTTCCTAATATTTGAGTGTTCAAGGGCATACATAACCTAAATGCATAGTCAAGGGCAAGTTTAGTACAGGGACCAAACTACAAGAAATGATTTACTTAAGGTCTTGGAAAAAGGCATTGCTTGAACACCTTAATCTCAGAACCCTTGTGGGTTCTCACAATTGCACTTTACAATAGACTTCTACACTTGCAAAATTGACTTATAAGACATATACTTTCTATACACTTCTTTACAGAGCAGAGTTTTTCACATTTAAGTCCTCATAACCATCACCTACGGGATGATTTAGAAAAAAAAGTAATTCCTGACTTGTTTCTTCCATACTTCTGACATGGTAAAAGACAAAGTTCAAGAATCAGCTTGTTAAGTAAGCACATAGTAATTTTAAGATATGACCCAGAAACTGAAACACACTTTTAATTTTAAATATTCAGCATTATTTGTCCTTGGGTTAAAGAAAGTATTTAAGAGTTTGGGACATATTTTGAGTCCGAGAATGTCATCTCTGTATAACCCAGTTTTTAATTTCCTTAACTATAATAATCTAAAACCATTTTGCATAATCTAGAACAACAGGAATGGAAATTCACTACTTTACAGGCAGCTTATAAAATAAATTACTTATTCAATTTTAGTTGAATTTTAATTATTTAGTTTATCAATTTTAATTGTAAGGGAGCAGATTTGCATTTCTGGTGGCCAGATAAGCCATAGATTTAGGTTTGTGAGGATATAGATATATATTTGTCCAATATATTTTATTTTATATTAAGCTGATGGTACATAGAATACCATAGTATATCCAGGGTTCTAACTGTATTTGAATAACTATAAGTTGACTACTTAATTGTTTTAATTATTTGATCTAATATAACTCACAATATACTGGTTTTGACATCATCTAAATGTGATTGGCTAGAGAAATACCAGCTTATATTAAATCCAAAATTCTATTTTATTATTAATATATTTAACCTGACACCAGTACCATACTATCTTTAAAAGTTAGCTTTAATGAAAATTTTAAAAGGATAATACAGGTCAGGGATTATTTTCTTTTTCTTGAATATATTGGCTATTATAGGTCCCAGGAATTTTCATCTGAATGTTAAGGTAAGATGATCTATGTCTGCAGAACTATCAGATGTGATGAGAATCTGGCTCTCCCTCAATTTTTAAATAAAATTTTAGATAACAATACTATCTTCTGATACATGACCATTGAGAAGCATTTTATGTATTTAAGTATTTTATTTATTTTGAATATATTTCTTTATTTTTATATCACAAATTTTAGACTTCTGAAATTGAGATTTTTTTCTAAGAATACTGTTATATTTGTAAGCTTTACTTTTTGATTTTTCAAGGTTATTGTATAGATATCGCTATATCTTTGGCATATGGGCTTGTATAATGCAACTTCCCTAATCAAATTTATTAGTTCTAATAATTTTTCATGTATTTTCTACATAAAAAATCATGTCACTATGTACTTTATATTTAATGATAAATATAATTTTGCCTTTGTCCCAAATTGCTGACACACAGATACTTAAAATCTTTCAGATTTCTGGAGTAATAAGTATGCCCTCCCTATATTTAATTTACAAGGCATGATTAGATGCGATTTTCAGTCCCAAATCTAGCTCTTCAATTAGGGAAAGAGGACTGATGATTATATTATCCATTGTGGTCAATGATTTAATTAATATTATATATGTGCTACAAAATCTCCTAGGATTAATAAAGAGGGATCCAATCATTTCTGATTTGGAAAATAGGCCAAGGTACTTGGAGGGAAGGACAGCCA
The DNA here is from genome assembly GCF_024139225.1 of Suncus etruscus. NCBI lineage: Eukaryota > Metazoa > Chordata > Mammalia > Eulipotyphla > Soricidae > Suncus > Suncus etruscus. Next base: position 82,174,076 of record NC_064868.1, read on the forward strand.
AAGACTGCAACCACACTCACTCCTTTCCCATAGTCATATTATGCATCTTTTCCAGTTAATGAATCCTGAGTTGTATCTTTCACCATAATGTGATAATAACAAATACAGTTCTTTCTTAAATTGTGATAATCATTTTAGTAAATTATTGAACCTTGTTGTGTATGTAAATATTTTAGGGGATTATTATGTTACTGACTCTACCCTGATCGGTGATTTGCCCTACCCTAGGGTGTGACCTGGCATTATGCCCCTACCTTAGGGTGGTACCTCCATCCCTCCATCAGTCAACCTCTTCTGGGGCTGACTTGCAACAGAACCCAAGGAGGGAGTCATAGGAAACCCTAATTTCTTCCAGGATGTAGAAAAGTAGTAACTTGGGACATGCTAATGAATTCTGATGTTAGGATATCATGTAGAGGGTTGGGGAGTGAGCTTTATGTACTTTATCTGATGATCTGTACAACCTCTAGGAAATGAGTGTCAGATATTTTTGAACTTTAGAACAGTTAGTTGGAATTCAGAGTAGGAAAATTGGTTAGTAAAGAAAATTGACACCATTTATTTGGTATCAGACGTATTACAAGTATTAAAAAGATCAGCTTTTCCAATCTTTTGTCATTTTTTCTTGACTGACTTTCATGACTAGTATGATCAATATCTAGTTGAATATAAGTTATGAGGATAAACATTCTTGTCTGGTTTATATTTGAAAGAGGAAGTCTTAATTTCCCCTTTTGTCCACTGTTGATGGTGGCTCCATTCCAGCTGACTTAAATCTACATTTTAGTCATCCCTCCAAATTTTGGTCTCTCCTTGAGACTGAGTAGATTAGACTTTCTAAAGTTCATACATTTTATATCAGTTTTTAAGCTCACAGAAGACCTGGAGATAAGTAACACAATGCAGGTAAATTAATAACGAATAGATAACCAAAAAGGGTCTAAATTCATACAAAATGTTAGTATAATTGTAATACTACAGACAGGCCATAAATTAACAAAAAAAAACAACTGTGAAACAAATTCGGATTCTCTTTTACTTTATTTGACACAAACACAATGACCTAGTTTTCCTCTAGAAAGCCCACAAAACAAGCCATGCCTACCTTAGTCCTTTACTGAGTTTTTTTATCTACTGTAAATTTCCTTTTTTTTCTTCTACTTAATTGACAATACAGCATATATGATAACTAGAGGATGCAATGAGAAATAGCAAAGGGGAAATGCTGAACAGACCACCCTTGAGCCAAGAGCTTATGGAGAAGGACAGAGAAGGAAAGAAGAAATCAAGGTGGGAAGAAAGAAGATGAGAAAGGAAAGTAATGGGGACACAGGAGTCAAGTCTTCAGTTATGTAGGTAATGTGGGAGAGTGGTAGAGCCATAAACCCTAACCACAGACTCAACAACACAGACTACATGAGATCTAAGCTGGAACTATCAAATTTGTCATGTCTGTCAAGTTGGCAGACAGGAGGTATGGGTGGGGGTGGTGATGACTGAGCATGGGAGCACTTATGATGGGAGTAACACTAGAAGAGTAAATTATCAATATCAGTAACATTGTAATAATACTGCTAATAATAATTATAATGATAATTATAGTATATCAATGGCTTCAACTACTCAGGTACATGACAGGATTAGTGACCAGGAAGAAAAATTCCAAAATGTTATTTCAAATCAATACTTATTTTCATTGCTATAATTGATCCATTTATTTTTATGCCTATACATCCTGTCTTTATGCTGCAAGAAAAGAGAATAAGTGTGAGTGTATGCTGCAGCAATTATGCCTGTCTACTCAATGAGCTAGTTTTCCTAAAAGTCTCCTGTATAAAAGTTGCATTAATTTAAATTCTGGAGCAGATAAGCCAATAGAATATTCTAGTGAGTTCAATGGAATAATTACTGTTCATGCTCCAAAACATTTTTCCTACAAATCATTGTTTGTAGAAATCTTGAGTGACAGTTCCCTCCAAAATAGTTGCCAATCTTTACTGATACCTAATGAACAGACACAAAATTATTGACTTTGCTTTAACCAAACTCTATCAATTGGTGTACTGCCAACCCTTGTCAGGGGCCTCTCTGCAAAGAACCTCTTGGAGGAGTCAACAAAAGTCAACAAAAGTCAACAAAGTCAACAAAAGTCAACAAAAAGTTCAACATACTTCACAACAATAGAGTTCAACATACTCCACAATAGGCAAAATCTAAGGCTTGACAGAATGCCATTCACATTGTGAGGAACAGTCTGCCTAGCTGAGCTCTTTAATCTCGTTTTAAATAAAAACAAGCCAAATCTGTGTGTCCTTGAGTTTTTACTATACACCTTGGATCCTTTAACTTAAATTCTCTCAGCTCTAGAACAACACTTTTACAGTATGTTTTCTGTAAATTGGGTTCTCTAGACCAAGTGTTACTGCTGAGTTTTTTAAATGGGAATAGTACAATTTAGCAAACACAAACCTAAAATATATCTCAGAAACTGAACATACATAAATTACATAAAACATATATGAATTCCATATGTAAGTATATACATACATAATTTGAGTCAAGTAAAATGGTTTTATTAAAAGCATTTCTTAGAGAAATGCATTATATATGTGTCTGTGTGCACGTGTGTGTATTCAAGAGAGAATTGGATATTTGAACAGGGAAAAAGCTATCATTTTATATCGAAAATGATTTGAAATGACAGCATTGTGGATGTATTATTAAAATGAATTGCATCATGCAACCTGGAGATTGTAGAGTGGTTAGGGCCAGCAATGACTGTTGATACTACATGGTTCTCTGAGCACTTCTGGGTATAGCTCTGGAGATCCTCAGGTCTGCTGGAGTGGCTCAGGCATACCCAGCTCTCAAGGCCCTAGAACCATTGTATTCTCTGAATTGCAATGAACTGCAGATTGAATTAGTAAAGAATTTATTGTGGAGCTTCTAAAAAATATGACCCCAGCTTTGGTGATTCTCCCCTCCAAAAAAAAAATAATCGTATACTTTTTTTATTTTGAAGTGTGTTAGTGGAAAATAATAGAGTTGGTAATATAATATTCACCAAGGAAACAGAGAAAAAGTTTGCAGAAAAATTAATTTAGAAAAGGTTTACACAGAGAAATGCAACACAGAAATTAATGCAACTAAATACAACACAATGACCTCTAAAAAAGGAACAAGGAAACTAAAACATGAAGGCAGAGGACAGGCTAGTATTGAAGGAGAGTTATAGAAGCATAAAAAAAATTACAGAAAGGACTGTAGTAGGCACTTACATCCTCATCACTTCAATTCATATCAAGGGTCAGCTCCTTGCAAATTCTTAGTAGACTCTATGCAATCAATTCAGTTTATCCTAATTCCATCAGTTTTTACCCTTTGCTTCTGTATTCTGGAGTCGTCCCTATCATTCCCATTATTACATTGCACTGAAAATAGCTGCTTGTATATGTGTTTGCCCAATTAAAGTGACAACCCATAAAAGCAGAAGCTTTGTTCTTTTTGTTTCTGCATGGGAACCTGCCCAGTGTTTTATTCTTAGCACAGAAGCAGTCGATATTTATTGATCACTTCCTAATCTTCAGTTGATATAGAATATGACTCTAGACTCTTTCATAATTATTGAGGAAAATTAGATGAGATCTGATTCTTGATGACTATGTAAACATTTGCCTTGTCAGATGATAAAAAATGGATGAGTAGCTTATCTGCTTGTTCTCTGTGGTCTACTCAAAATGCTAAAACAATGAGGAGTTAAAATAATGACTTTGGGATAGAGGTCAAAGGGTGACATTGGGAATCCTTTTGGAGGGGATAGTGGTAGTTTGAGTCCCAGTTGGTAGTATCCAGTGGATACTCCTTGTGTTTAAGAGTGATTTCTAGTAATGTTCAGTGAAATATATATATATATACTTATATATATATGTATCTCATATATATATGGGGTACAACCAGGGTTGTGTATATATATATATATATGGGGTACAACCAGGGTTGTATATATATATATCAAGTGCTATAGATAGGTAGGTAGATAGATAGATAGATAGATAGATAGATAGATAGATAGATAGATAGATAGATAGATATCAATTGCCTTAACCCTTTGCTATCTTCCTGTCGACAAGTATAAGGAGAATTTTGAGCTAATGAAAATATTTTATATCAGGCTTTGGGGACATCTGGATAGGAACATGAGAAGGAGACAACATATTAAAAGACTTGTTTAATTTCTTATGCAAGAGACTAGGAGAGAGTTATAAAATCCAGTAAGGAACTGCTGAGGTGACACTGACACAAGAGCTCATATATCATATAGAGTAGCATCTGAAGGTGTGTAGATATTATTTAAGTTGTTCCACTTTCTTGGACTAGCTACTAACCCTTCACAAGGGCATTTTTTTCTTTTAATAAACCTCAATGTTCCTTCTTCCCTGTCTTGTTTCCTTATGTTGTCACTCTAATTCTGCTACTCTGGGTAACCCAGTCAGTTACTTAAAGTAACAGCACTTTGTGTTAAGTAGGTCTCAATGTAAGTGCCACATAAAATAAGAAGTAGTCAACATTCATTGGGTTAGAAAGTCAAAATAAGTGGGAATAGATTAAATAAAACAAAAATAAAAATACAGACTTTCCAGAAGTCAAGCCTTTTCTATGTCATAACCTTGCAGTTCTTTGGTCAATGGTTTAGTGGTGTGTATGTTTGTTTTGACCAATTATTGTATGTAATACATAAGCTTTTATTTCAAGGTTTATTGCATAGAACTCTTCTAACTCCAATTCAATTTGAAAGATAAGAATCCTTTCAATATTATATAAAGCATGGGTTCCTATAAGCCTTTTAGCACTTTATTTGGGATCCTAGTTCCTGAGACCTAGCACATTTTTTTGCCCTTTCCTTGGAAAATAAAATAGTAGCAAGTAGTACCTTAAAGTGATTCTCTGCCCAACAGATCACAAGAATGACTTTATTCCACTTGCCTATTCTACCCAGAGACAAGTTATCTGAAAAAAATCACAAAATTGCCATGCCCAGGTGAGAAAAATATGTTGCTTCAAAATATCTCATTCCTTTGACTTTCTTAAGTAGCATGGAAATACCTTGTTAAATATCACACTTCACAACTCTACTTGAATGATTTAGCTTTGTACTTATTTCTGAAACTGTGATCTTCTCCAAAATACATTTTACATGCATAAGAATATAACTTGACTTTGAAACTGCACGGAAGAGTTATTCTTATATTCTAATAGGAAAGCTTCTAATAACCTATAACTTTTTTGGTTTATTCTCAACCATATTCTTTATGTTAACTTTGTAGCTTTTTATGTCCTCAAATACCCAAGTCTGTAGTTTGTGACCTTCCATATTGACTTTTGGCTTTTCATCATTAATTTCTACCTTATTAATTTGCTTGTGTGTCTCTTTATGTAGAGAATTCTGGCTCCTTTTATTTAAATTATTAGATTTTCTTTGGTTTTGTTTTTGGGCCATTCTGGGTGACTCTCAGGGATTACTCCTGGCTATGTGCTCAGAAATCTCTCCTGGCTGGGAGACCATATGGGACTCCAGGGGATTGAACCCAGGTCTGCCCTGGGCAGCCCTGTGCAAGCCAAACACCCCACTGCTGTGCTATCGCTCAGGCTCCTGAAGCAAGTAGATATTTATTGAACAAAACTTCTATAGAAATATGTGAGAGGAGAAAAAGGGAGGAAATAAGTATTGAAGAGAGAACACAGGCTTCTCCAGAGTGTAAATAAGTAAGCAAAGAAACAGAGATAAGCAAGTTACTTGTTCAAGGGAAAACATAGTTTTGAAGAGTAAGTCTATGACTCTTCAATTAAGGTTCACACTCTGGCCCAGAACAAACTTCCCTATTCAACTCAACATTAGGGGTATTTCACCTCAGATTTATGAAATTTGGCAAAGATTCCAATAAGAATATTCACAAGCATATTTAAAATACAGGGAAGTCAAGAAGTTTCCTAGGCCTTCTGTACCAGATAGGAACCAAAATTACTAATATATAAAAAAACATTCTGTATTTTTCTTAGCTACATCTCTCAGATTAGGTTTCATGTTAGTCTGAGTAAAAATTTACTTTTTCAGTACAGTATATCTAACTAAGCTTATTGGATTTTGGTATTAACTTAAAATTTTTTAGATAATTCTTTTTTGTTGTTTGGGTTTTTGGGGGGAGGGGAAAATCCAGTGACACTCAGGAATTACTCCTGGCTATGCACTCAGAAATTGCTTCTGGCTCAGGAAACCATATGGGACTCAGGGGATTAAACCCAGGTCCATCCTCAGCAGCCTTGTACAAGGCGAACACCCTTCTGCTAAGCTCTCTCTCTCTGGCCCCTAACTAGATCATTCTGAATCACATATTCAGCATTCACAGCCATGGCTTTCAGTATATAAAGACAAATAGTAAATAATTTCTGTTTAAATTTTTGCCTTCCATTTTCCTCTCTAATTCCATTGGACAAGAAGGGAATGGGCTTGGGTTATGTGATGTCTATTAAATATCTTTCTTTTCCTATCTTGAAACAAAGAAAACAACAATCTAATTAGTAAAACTGAATTCTATTTATTGATAAATATGAAGGGGAGTGGATAAAATTATTTTTTTCTTTTAAACACAGAATTTCAAGTCAATTTCCTTCCAATTTTGATATTCAGATGAGCAAGAGTAAGGTTACATTCACAATTGCACTCACAATATTGTTCAAAATATTAAATGTATTTAGTAGATCAAAATATTATAATTTTACTATGTGTATAAGTAGACAGCCACTGAAAATAATTTTAATGAAACCAAGGATAGTTTGGTAAATAGCATGCCAGTATATAACAATTCTTGGAAACTGTCAAATATATTCCCAGCTGAATCATCCCAGGTGAACTGTTCTCTGGATTGAAAATACTGAAGCCTTTGCCCGAGACATAGCACAGCAGTAAGGTGTTTTCCTTAGACACAGACGGTGGTTCAAATCCCGGCATCCCATATTGTCCCCTGAGCCTGCCAAGAGCAATTTCTGAGCATAGAGCCAGGAGTAACCCCTGAGCACTGCTGGATGTGGCCCAAAAACCAAAAAAAAGAGAGAGAGAATACTGAAGCCTTTTTATGGGGTTAATCATATTCCTCGCTCTGCCTAAAGGCCCAGCAGCTTTGACCTACACCCAATATCATTCTCAGAAATAGAAATGATCCAGCTACATAATGAATTTCATCAAGTTACCAAGCCACCAAATTCTTCAAACTCCAATATACCTTCACATTTCAGAGTGCTGACAGTTCAGTAGGAGCACAGCTAAATTGACTAGAAAGTTGTGTCAAAGAACATCATGTTCAGTGAGTGAAAACAGTTACAGAAGGCTCAACTAGCTCTAACGAGCTTGGTAAATTCTCAATGACTTTAGTAACACCACTGTAAAATATAATGATTTTCACTAATTAACTGTTATTACTTATTTTCTAAAATTCCATGTTCCATTTTGTTGTATCAAGCACTATTAAGTAAATGCGTTAAGGGGGCTTATTTAGGGAGTGTTTGCGTAATGGGGATACTGGCAAAGGAAAGTTCTCACTGATGATGGAATTTCTGTTAGAACATTGAATACCTAAATCACTGTATTGTGAACAATATCATAAATCACTGTGTTATAATAGAAAAAGGAAATAAAACGAGTAGCTGGCTGAAGAGATAGTATAGGTGTTAAGAATCTTGCCCTGAAGCATCCAAACCTGGTTCAATTCCGGGCACTATGCATAGTCTCCAAACTCCACCGGAAGTTTTTCCTAAGTACAGAGCCAGAAGAAAGCTTAAATCACCTTGGGTGTGGTTGAAAAATGCATAAAAAGTGAAGAAAATCAATGGTGACAATGTAGGCAAATTATGTACAATATTTTAAGATAATCCCTAATATATGCATAATAGTCAGTTCACAGAGAGTCTCAGATAGTTGGATAATTTTATATAATAAATAACAGACCAAACTATAATATTTAATTTTATGTGATTCTTTCATTAAAAACTAAAATATCTGTAGGTCATAGACATAGAGCATGATATTATGTTAACAATGGATCCTTGCTAATGTATCCAAATTTACTAGAGCATGTATTTAGGAAAGGTCAGTGTTAAAACATAAAAAAACTTAATGTCAGGAAACCTTAGAATGAGGAGAATTATAATAGTTTATTATATTTTATTAACCTATACAGTAAAGGAAATAAATTTATTTCTTAAAAAAATCCATTACTGTACTGCTTATGATGGAACAAGTTAACATCTGGTGTTATCATAAAGTAAGAGTTTTCAATGACTGGAGAATGCTAAAGAAAATATTTGTCATTTAGAGCATATATAGCAAGAGGCTTTGAAAACTAAAAATAGAAAATAACAAAGGAAAAAAGAGACCTTCCTCAAAAGCCACTTTGGGTGTTTTTTTCACTCTGGAGAAATCAGTGTTCTCTGTTGAGCATTTATCTTTTTGCCCAATCCCCAACTTTTCCACATAAATTTGGTTTACTAAAAACAAAAAATGAAAAAAGAATAATCTCTGGGAGCTGTAGCAGTATTCTAAAAATATGTAACATATATGTAGTGAATATAATAATACCAGAGATGGAGAACAAGAAAACAAATGTGCAGATAAAATATTTGAAATAATAATAACTCAGAATTTTCTGAAAGTGCCAGACACCAAACTGTTCCCTGAACTTCAGTTCAGGCAGAGAAGGGTAATGCAAAAAATACTACTCTATGCCTATCACATCATCAAACTATAGAATATCAAAGATAAAGGATCTTGAAAGAAACCAGAGTTAAAAAGAAACATACATATAGAAAAACAAAGAATTGTGCCTGACTTCCCCAAAGATACCATGCAAGCAAGAAGAAAGTGAAATAAAATATTTAAACCACTGAGATAAAACATGCCAACCTCAAATTCTGGCTCCTAAAAAATTATGCTTCAGAAGTGAAGAAGAAAGAAAAACTATCTAAAACAGATATTGAGGTACTCTTTTACCAGTAGACATGCCTTCAAACAAATGTTAGATGCAGTCCTTTAGAAAGAAGTAAAAGAATGTGTCAGAAATTGAAATCTTCACACACAAAATAAAAGTGTGTAAAGAGAATAAGTAAATGCAAAATGAAAGCTTCCATTTTTAAATTAATTGACAAAATAGCTTATACTATGCTTAAATGGTAGCAACAGTGCACTTTTCTGTATATTGATAAAGATGTGAGTGTTTTATTATATATTAGTATATATACCTATATACATGCAAACACATATATGAGAGATAGCAATAATGAAATGGATGAAATAAAGAAATTAGGATTAATTTTTTAGTACATGGATCACATTATTCATGTGTAGTTCAAGGCTAGTTTCAGGGGATTTATGTAATTCATTGTAAGTGTATATTGAAAAGTAGAACAACTACTGAAACAGACTTTAAGAGTATTGTTAAATGCTTAAATAAATAGAGATAAAATGGGAAATCTCTGTACATAGTTAGATTTATCTTATCAAATAAGAAAGAACATAGCGGGGCCCAGAGAGATAGCACAGCGGTGTTTGCCTTGCAAGCAGCCAATCCAGGACCAAAGGTGTTGGTTCGAATCCCGGTGTCCCATATGGTCCCCCGTGCCTGCCAGGAGCTATTTCTGAGCAGACAGCCAGGAGTAACCCCTGAGCAACGCCGGGTGTGGCCCAAAAACTAAAAAAAAAAACAAAAACAAAAAAAAAACATAGCAACAAAAAATATGGTAGTGAGATATAATAACCTATTAATAGAAAATATTGAACCTATATTTATAAAATAAACAAATATGCTGGAAAAAGAGAAAACAACACATAGCAGATAGTACATATATTTGGAAGAGAAGTAAGGGTATTTAATTTTGTAACAAATTCCTAGAATTAATTATTATCTAATAGAGGGAATATTGTTAAGTAGTTAGAGCTGAAAAAGCGCAGTTAATCAACTCATCAAAGTCAATTACATTGCTGGTAAGACAAAATGAAATTGTACAATACTTAATAAAATGAGAATGTAAATTATTTCCCAAAGATTCAGACAGAACTTAAATGTAGTCATGAAAGAATCACAAAAATATGGATCAACTAATTGTCTTATACTCTTTTTTTGCATTTTAATTTAGGAATTGATTATTTAATACACAATTCTGAAATAACCTGTTCTTACTCTGAAAAAATGGAAAATCAAGAATCTCAGTTTCAGGTTATAGAGTCAGTGAAAAAATGATTATCATTTTAATACCATTTCATGGGTTTTTTCTTCCATAATGCATTGAATCTGCGAGCACTGCAGAAAAGGTGTTTCTCTCCCCAGGTCCAGTACTTGAAGCACAACTGGAGACTGGCCTGAAAATTACCTGGAGGGCCCATGGCCTAAGCTGTGCCAAAAGTGGATAATAGTTATTCTTAAAATAAAGAACAAAGGAATTTTTTTACAGGTTCAGAAACCTTTTTATTGTCCAGCATTTTTTACAGCTATAATTTCTTTTTTTTATTGTAAGAATTAATTCAAGAGACAAAATTGATTAACATAATGAGGTAAACTAACAACATAATATAGTGACATAAAATAATATAATATAATTGATATAATAGTAATACATGTAAGTCAAAGAAAGTTTCTGATTAAAAACACAATTTTTTCCATAATGACTTACATATCTTTCACTGTAGTATTTTAGGTATATATTAACATTGAATCAGGGGAAAACCCATCACCAACTATGTCCTCCCCCCATTCCAGTTCCCTTTCTACAACCCATATACCCCACCATCACCCCCCAGGCTGCTAGAGTAGGTGGACCCCTCTTTGACTGGCTTACTATTAATGATCACATATCTGTTTGGTCCTGGAACCCTCCCTTGTTTCCCCCTCTATTTTAGAGGCAGAGCTAGAAAAATCAAGGTATGTGGTTTTGTTTGAAGGAAAGAAAAGCAATAGATTGGGGCCGGCGAGGTGGCACTAGAGGTAAGGTGTCTTCCTTGCAAGCGCTAGCCAAGGAAGGTCCACAGTTTCAATCCCCCGGAGTCCCATATGGTCCCCCCAAGCCAGGGGCAATTTCTGAACTCTTAGCCAGGAGCAACACCTGAGCATCAAATGGGCATGGCCCAAAAAACCAACCCCCCACCAAAAAAAGCAATAGATTGGGGTACAAAATAAGAAGAAAAAAGTCTAAAGTCAAACACACTGAAAATGGGCAGAGTCCCTCTAGGCTTCAAATCTCAGTTTGAGAGAGGATGTGAAAAAGGTAATTGAGATACCACAACAATACGGAAAAAAATATTGAATTAAATAACCAGTGAGCACTACAGCAATAAAGACAGGCACCACACAATAGTCTCAGTTCTGAAATCAAATCATGCTGGAGTGCAAAAAGAAAGAGAAAGACAAGACAAAATAATATAAAATAATATTGGAGACATCAACCGTAGTATCCACACCAAAACAGAGACGACAAAAAAAATCGATCAATCGATAAACATGTGGAAAAATGATTGTTTTGTGCTTTTTTTTCTCCTTTTCTTTATCCCCCTGCATAGGCACAGTAACTACTGGGGATATTGTAGAGGGAATTCCCTTGACCTAGGAGATACAGGGTTTCCCCACCCCTGAAGTATACTGTCATGGGATTAACTCTAGACTCCTTGCATGATCATTTACTCTGCCCTTGCTGCTTTCGTGGTGTGTGGAAGACTTCTGCTTTGTCTTGGATGGTAAAATCAGACCTCTGTTTCTAGAGATCTTGGTGGCTGTGCAGCTCAGGGAATGGAGTTTATGAAGTCTTTCTTTGTGGAAGAACAAAAGAATTTTTAATATTTCCATACTTATATTCTTGCTATGTCAAAAGAGATATTCTTATGTTTTAAATATTTTGATGCATTTCTCTGGAATATTCACATTTATTTTAGGTGTTTATGGGCCAAACATACTGTTCTCAGGGCTTATACCTGCCTCTGTACTCAGGTATCACTCGTAGTGCTACTCAGAAAGTCTATGTGTTGTCAGACATTGAACATGGTTTACTGCACTCAAGGCAAGGCCTGAAGCTCCTCAATTCTGTCTACTGGCTCCACTTGGTACATTGAGAAAATCAAGGGTTCATATTTTTACTTCTGATGGCCCTACTGAGTGAGAAAAGATACATTGTTTCAGAATAAACGTTTAGACACATATTTTTGCACTTATGACTACTGGTTAACATAGTAATACTACTAATTTTTTTCATCTTACTAAAATCTTCCTTTTTCAGTAAGCATAAACTTCTGTAAATGGAAGGGAGTGATGGAGAAAGAAAACAACCCGGGAAGCAGTAAAAAAAAAAGTAGTCCCAAAACTTGGATTCTTTTTTTTTTTTTTTTTTTTTTTGGTTTTTGGGCCACACCCAGTGATGCTCAGGGGTTACTCCTGGCTGTCTGCTCAGAAATAGCTCCTGGCAGGCACAGGGGACCATATGGGACAACGGGATTCGAACCAACCACCTTTGGTCCTGGAACAGCAGCTTGCAAGGCAAACGCTGCTGTGCTATCTCTCCGGGCCCCAAGACTTAGATTCTTATTCAATTGGAACTTAGTCTTAGTGAAAGAAAAAGAAACAAGACATAATGTTATTCCTTCCTTTTTTCTGCATATTAATTAAATAAATGTAAATAAAACAGGACAGGATGGAAAATTCTGAGTATCGATTGTTATTCTGATTTTGTAGTACAGTAGGTGCATTTTGTGTGCTAAACTCTATCAAAGTCCAAAGAAGATGAATATGTGTCATACCTTGACAAAGGCACCTCCATTTAAGGGGAATTCAGCAGACCTAGCAGGTGTGTTCCTGTATTTTCCTGGGTCAGAGTGCTGATAATTCCTCAAGAAATATTTGTCCAGCAGGCCCGTTATGGATGGTTTTTGCCCTTGCGTGGATCACTGACAATATTTCTGAAGTCCATGCCATGGTACTGACATTACATTTCTGTCATATTTGGCTATCTCTCCTTTGCAAAATCACAGGCCGAATGATGGCTCAGTCAAACACTTTTGCTCAGAAAAATTCCAGCACGAAAGATTACAAAGAGCTTCCCCTCGGGCCAACAAATTTACATCTTTTTTGTTTGTTTGTTTTTATTTTTGGGTCATACCCTGCAGCGCTTGGGGGTTACTCCTGGCTCTATGCTCAGAAATCACTCCTGGCAGGCTCGGGACAATATGGAATGCCAGGATTCAAACCACCGTCCTTTTGCTTGCAAGGCAAACACCCTACCTCCATGCTATCTCTCCAGCCCCCAAATTTATATCTTAAAGGCAAGTTAGCCAGCTAACTTGCAAAACCTGTCTTTCTGATTTCAGCTTCTAAATAGTAAACAAACAGTTTCTACCTTCACTGCTAACTTACAAGACTGCCATCCAGGCCCAGGCCCCAAATTGCAGCAGAGTTCATCATCTTTTGTTATAAGATCCTCCTTTCTAATCCAGATACACCCCCTTCCCTTTTTTTGATTATGCTACTTCCTCCTTCCTAGCTCAGGACTCCATAGGAAGATATTTTTCACCTGAACTGCCTAGTTTGATATGTATATTTTAGCAGGGCTTGCTGTTAATATTTCTGTTTTTCTATGATTCTTACCTTGTGTTTATGCAGAAATTCCTTTCATGCCCAAGACTGGTTCTGTCCTGTATATATACTACCAACATAGAAAATTATATTTGTCTCACGTCTGCCAGAAGATGCCATTCCCCATACACAATACTTGTGTGTGGTCATCATTTATTTCATATTTCTCCATCTGTTTCGTGTTTCACCTGCTTTCCTCTCGTGAAGGATATTTCCCCCACTAGAGTTGCTGAGATGCAAAATGTTTGCAGCAAATAAGTGGCCCCAGTATGGAGGATAACCTCCTTACCCAATTATGTATAGCATACAGAAGATGGTTAATGAGTAGCTACTCAATACATATTAACAATAACTGTAATGTTAAACACGAGGGACAACAGGCACAGAAAAATGTGTAGCATACTTTGGCATATAAAATAGAAATGATAAAAGATTCTGGGATTCTCAAAGATGTGCAATGTCTTCTGTGGTTTAACCAGGCTGAGTTGCTTTAGGTCTTGTGACTCTGTTCATGGAAACTTTAATATTTCCAAAGGTTTATCAATATTTTTGTATTCAGAACATTATATCACTAATATTACCTACTGCCTGCAAATTTTGTGTATATCATTGAACTTTAATTCTTTCAAAACAATGAAGTGGAAGAATGAGTATATTTTAAATCCTGTCAGAAGTCAGAGTAGTGCTATGGATTAAATAAAGCAAGGTAGCAAGAAAATCTAGAATGAATACCTGGGATATTTGACCAACTATAAAATACCTTCACAAAAGCAGCAATAAAAACAGCTTTCACTGAATGATTTTACACATTCTTTAGTAAGTTGTGCTAATTTATCATAAATATCTAAGGCAAACTGGATGATAATTTCTCCTTTTAAATTTGGAAATCTTCCACATATAAAATTAAACTCTTAATCTTACATTTACATATTGATTTTCCTTAATAACAAAACTCTTTTTGAGTTCTTATGGGGCTAGAACAATAGTATGGCAGGTAGGTGCTGCCATGCATTTGGTGGACCTGGGTTCAATCCTCAGTATCCTAGTTATTTCTCAGAGCACTGCCAAGCATGAACCCTGAGTACAGAACTAATAGAGAACACTGAAAACTGATGGGTATGGCTAAAACTCACCCCCAAATCCTTTAAACTCCTATATAATTATTTAGTAATATTTCTAGGTATTAATTGAGAGATATCTTTTATTAATTTTTGTTTTCAGGCTACACCTAGTGATACTCGGGCTTATATCTATGCTGTGATTTTACACCTGGTGGTGCTGGGAATCATATGCAATGCTAGGATTAAATGAGGGTTGACTAAACAATTAATTTCTGTATTATTGTTTTAACACTGAATGTGCTATTTTAATGTGATTCTTTAAAATGTGTCTTACATAAGACTACATATGTATGGATATATAGGCATGCATCGCTATATATTATATAATTTTTAATTTTATATTAAAGTATTGTTAAGTATAGCATTATTTGTATTATAAAATATGATATAATTGCACCTCACATTCACCAGACTATCAGTATTTCTTCAGCACTGTCCCTAGGTTTCTATTCATTCCCCTAAGTCCAACATACACTGAGTAACCTTATTTCTTCAGGAAGAACTCAGAGTTTGCATTAATTGGCTATTATCTATTCCTTTTCTTTATGAATGAGGTCAACTTGTATTTGTCCTTATTTCTATGAATTAATTTGCTTCACTTCCTATCTCCCTATTATACCCATGTTAAAGTAAACTGAAAGATTTTGTCTTTTCTCATAGCCATTTTGTATTCCTTTCTGTGTACATACCATGATATATTTATATACTTCTCAGTTCTTGGGAATTTGAGTTGCTTCCAGATATTGAATATTGTAAATAGTTCTTAAATTAGCATAGAACTTTATGTATATTTTATAATTTATGTATTTATATCATTCAGATAGTTGCTAATGAATTGAGTTACTGGGTTAGATGGGGATTCTATTTTTATTTTTTGCAGTTTACATACTACTTAATATACAAGCTTAATCAGATGACATTTTTACTCACAAGAAATGAGTTTCTTTGTTCACCACATTCCTTCCAACAGTGGGAGCTTCCTGGATTGTTGATATATGGCATTTTATCCGATTTGAGGCAGTATCTATTTTTTACTGTAATAAGCAGTGATGATGAAATATTTTGGGGGATGGTATCTATGCCTTCTATGTATTTTATTCTTTTTGGTGCCATTATGTTAGTGTCCTATGAGATAACCCAACCATCACTGAGAGTCAAAGGCCACCTCTGATAATGTAACATGAAAAGAGAGTTTTTTTTTCAGCTAGCTGGGGCCAATCTCATGAAAGAAAAAGGTCCTGCATAAAACAAGCAGACTTCTTATATAGGGTTAGCAGGCTTTAACAGGCTAAGCATTTTATTGGTTAATACAAAGAGTTTAACTTTCTCACAAGCCTAATCCCCCTCCCCCCTTAATCTGGTCTGATAGCATTAAGACCGAAAAACAGAATGGCCTTTCTGACCAGGAAACCTTGACTACTTCTATGATACAAACTAATATTTAATTTTCTCTGAATTTGGCCTGGGAATGCATGGGGAGCATTATCTGAGAAAGGAGCGGGGAAGCAGTGAGTAAGCTTTCAAGCTGCCACAGGCTCTGGGGTCCAACAATTATAAGTGAGATAATTGTAAATTTAACAAAGGGGTAATATATTTTCTGAAAAAATATTTAATGAAAAACATTAAAGACAGAATTTATAAATTCTAAGGCTTAATCCTGGCTCTTTGTTTAGGCATTACTTTTTAAGTGCTCAGAATACCATATGTGGGGCCAAAGAAAAAATGTGGGTCACTGATGAAAGGTAATTGCCGTGCTCTATACTATTTTACTGGCTAAAGATGATGACTTTCTGTGGTTAATGTATAGTATGACTATAGTCGATCATGCTGCGTTGCATAATTGATTTCTTCTGAATGGAATTTTAATATCATAAAAAACAATGCAACCAATATTTTTGTTAATTATGTAAGTTGGGTGATGATTTTAAAATATATGTGCATAATTCGAGTATCTTACGATTTTAGTTGTCAATTATACTTCAATAAAGCTGAAAATCATGTTTATTCTTCATCTTTCATCAAACTATATGAATGAATGCAAAGAAATAGCATAAACTTGGATAGAAAAGATTAGTATAAAATTATTTAATCAGGAAATTGTTTTCATATGCAAAACTACAAAACATAGATTCAGTCATGCAACAAACACATACACATATTTTTCCAAGCACTTCAGGAAAAATTTTTATATTATTTTTGTTTTCTCTTTTCTATTTCCATAACTCTACTGAAATAACCAGTGGAAACATTTAAAAAAAACCAATTTGTAGTTCCATTACAAATTAGGTTTGCTGCATTAATATAAATTGAATCAATGATACAACAACTAGATTAACAAAAGCTTTAAAATTTATAACTATTGCTGTAACTCAGAGTATGTTGCAATAATTGTAGATTTTGATCCTCGGGATCCAGTGATTTGTGCTGTAGTTTGTCAGCACAACAGGAAAGTGTGCTGGCAATTTTTACTTTTTCTGCAAAAAGCAAGATGTTATCACTTCTTATAACCCATTGTCAGAACTAGCAGTAGGGCTCTACTCAAATGAATGTATGTTGTTATATACAGTAATTTGTATGCCACAGTGGAAAGATGTGTAAACTGGTGAACTCTGTGATGTCTATTGTAGGCACTTTCATTGTACTATAAAGTCAAAGGAATTTCATGAAAACTTAGTACATATATACACAAACCAACTTTAACACTTAATATTGTTTAAATTTTGTATTCTACTAAATATCCCTTGCATCCTTTCAACAAATACTTATTCAACAATTACTATATCTCAATTTGGTGTTGCATGATGCAGATACAGAATTGGACAATGCACTAGTAAGGCCTTAAAAATTGGTGTAAATAAAAATTGATCAATAAATCGTTTCTTGAAGGGGCTGAAGTGGTAGCAGAGCAGTAGGACACTTGCTTTGCACATGGCTGTCCCAGGATGGACTTTGGTTCTGTCCTTGGCATTCTATATGGTCCCCGAAGCCAGGAACAATTTCTGATCACAGAGCCAGGATTTACCACTGAATGCCACAGGCGTGCCCCCAAAATCTAAATAAATAAATAAATAAATCATTCCTTGGATCTGAAAACTCTAATGCCAAATGAAATGGAATTATTTTTTTTCAAATTTCAAACTGTAAATTATAAAAGAACAAAGTTAAGCATCATCCTGTGGGTACATTCTTATTTTGGTAAATCATGTAAAAAGAAGATGGAGTTAAAAACAAAATTAGTGTAAAATAAAAGGGAAAATAATTTTAAGTTAGTTCAGATATATTTAAAATAGAACCTGCATAAACTGTCATATCTCCTTACGAAAGAAAAGTGTTACAGCTCTTTTAGAATTTGTCCACCGGAAGGCCCAAAATTAAAAAAAAAAAAAGAAAGACTAACTGATTTCAAGAACTTAAAAACATTAAATTTAAGACTGATAGTCCAAGAATTACCATAATTACATAGATTTTTACCATATATAAAGAAAATGGACTCATACTGAAAACACAAGAATGGAATTTTAAGTTTTGCTTTTAGAAAACATGTATGCTTAGTGTGCAAAAGTTAAGTATATACACTTACTCCTTCCATCAATCACTGACCGTTGCTTAGAATAATGAAATCAGTATGGTCAAAATATTAATTCTCAGTCTTCTTAATACAAAGATATCCTTATTAAAATTATTAATAAAAATAAATCATGAAAATGTAATAGTCATTTAAAATTCCATGTGTAAATGATAGAATAAAGACACAAATGACAAAGTGTAATAAACATGTAGAAGGAGGACAAAAATATAATTAGTAATTAAAAATAGCCAGGAAAACTGGAAAATAATTATCAAGCAATAAATAAAATTCCAGTTATATGGTGAACGTGAGGTTGTACATTTTATTTCTGAAAACCAATTATGAGCATGTTAGTAACCATAGTGCTTAAATAAAGAAATTATTTTAAAATACAGTTTTAAAAATTCTAAACTCATAAAAATATGCAATAATAATTACAACAAAATAAGTTTCAGGGTTTGACATTTTTTAATCAAGATTCAAGAACTATCAATTTTAAAAGTTTTACACCTAAACAAATCTTGACATGAAATTTGAAATAAAAAAATCTTGAAGTACACAATTCGGTTTGCCCATTAGCTGGACTTATATTTAACTAACTTCATGTTTCACCTGAACAATATTAAGTAACAACACCTAGACCAATTTATATAAAATTTGCTATGACTGAAGGAAAGTTTAAAAAAATCTTTCAAATATAGAAATGTTTAGAAACAGTGTTCCTGCTGTTACACTGGAGAAAAGGAAAAAAACAAATGCAAATGCAAATGCTACCGTTGATACAAAAGTGTTTCAAAATTAAGAGCTCAACTACTAGAAAACAGGACTTAAAAATGATCTTAGTGAGCTCCCAAAGCCAACAAAGGAAGGACAAAAATCCAAAGTGACGTATATATTTTAATAAAAGTATTTGAAATGTGCTAGTCCAGGTTGGGAGGTGTTTTTCTTTGGGGGGGAGCAGAGGAACACACTGGATGAGAGATCACAAATGTTGCTAGGATTGCTCTTGAAATATTATCTGCCTAACCAAAACTAACAAGAAATTTTTAAATATGTTCTTTAAATAAAATGCTTTAAAACGTTATAAATATCAAACAGTGCTATTGATGATGTGTGAAAAAAATAATATATTCTACTTAGTATCAGTTAGGTAAAAGTTACAAAATAGCATTAACAATGACATCTCACTAGAATGTTTTCTTCAAAGATCACTCTCTAGAATATATAGGAAGTCCCTGTGAATGATAAACTACCTAGAGATAAATGCAACCTCTGAGTACAATATACTAAAAAGGAATAAGGCTAAAATCAATTAAAATAAATTGAAAGTCCAATAATATAAGAAGCACCTGATATATGTAAATAAAAATATGTTTCACTCCTGATTTGGAGATCATATTGTAAAATTATTTTAAAATGAGTATTTTATGACACTTTTATGGCCTTCGAGGTGTTTAAAATATCATGATTTTATTTTTATCCCTAAACTCATCAAGTTTCACAAAGTAAATATTTAAACATCCCTTTCTGTGTCAATCACACTTCTCTAACGTGATAATAGAAACATAGTGAGAACATCAGATATAAAAACAAATAGAATCTAGCCAAGTCTGAAGAGATAGTACAGCATATAGGGTGCTTGCTCAACATGGGGGCCTCTAGAGTTCAATTTTAAGCACCCCACAGGATCCTCTAAGCCCCACAGCGGCAGTATCCTCTTATTCCTGAGCCCAGAACCAAGAGTAACTTTTGAGCACTGCCATGCACAGTCCCCAAACAATAATAGATGATAGATAAATAAACCCATCTAGAGTATCAGCCAAACAAATTCAATAACATTGAAAATGGATAATGGTGATTGACATTGCAAAAAGGCAAAGAATGGAACACATAAAATAATAATAAAATTAAAAACAATTATAAAATGAGTAATAATAGAGGTGATAACCTTATCAGACATGCTTATACTGTAGCTGAACAGTGGAGGTAGGCAAAAGGCCACCTGGGGCGAAAAGCAGAGAACAGGGCATGTGGAGACACAAGAAATCCTCCAGGAGCAATATAATAAAACAGAGCTCATTTATTCTAGGTGGGACAGAAGCGTGAACAATAGGAGCCATGAGACTGCCCATGTATGGGAAGGGAAAGAGAAATGAAAGGTCTTTCATTGTTGCCCACCTGTCAGGTGGGTTTTTTTTTAGGCATATAGTGTTCCATGTTGACTGATATGGCATAAAGGAAAGCAGAATGTGCATCCCTCCGTGGCTCGCAGCAAAGCCCTGTCCCAGGGCCTGATCTCCTCCTTTCTATTCTACAAGGAAGAGTGGGACAAAGCATTGTAGCTTGGAGCAGGGCTGAGGGGGAGAAAGGGGCTCATAGCAATGAACAGTGAACTTGTCCACCATCATATGGGTCATCTCCCTTAAGCTGGTTTACATCCTCCCATATGAATCTGTTGTTTTCCCAATAATTTTTGCGAATTTCCAATAACACAGTTTACCATAAGGGATAAGTATGTGATGAATAGGTAGGGAGTTGTTTTGCTCGGGGTGGGACATGACAAGTTCTTCTTTCCTAAAGCTCGGTTTCTGCACACAGGCCCCTGTCCCTATAAGGCAGTTGATGCAGCCAATTTGGGGCAGTGATCCCATATCCATCCAGAAGTGAGATGAGATAATCCATATAGGGAATCCCATGTCCATCTGACCCTGTCTTTGGAGTCAGCCCAATGTAGGGTCTCTTGAGTAGGGCTTACGCTGGTATGAGCTTAATCTAGCCAAGGTAACAAGTCACTAAGTTGCCATTATGGTCTCAATTTGAAAGATTGGTAAATTTATGCACAATAAAGTCAACTATTTCTAAGCTACACAGGCTGTGCATGCGTTCATCGTTTCTACTTAGAATTAAAAGCCAATTTAAGTTAATTAAAGTCAAATTCTGTTTCTCTGTAAAGAATTACAATTATAAGGAAGAATACGTTTTAATGAATAATATAATGTATTACAGTGAGATGACTTACAGTAAACTTATATTTAAGAATTTATTTTTATTCTAAATTTTACAAGTAAAACAAATGAAGTACAGTGAAATTACAACCAAATTCTACAAAATAAGTAAACAAAATCTTTATGTTAGAACAATTTTAGGCAGCCTGGCTCCACTGTCTGTCTGATATTTAAATCAAATTTGTATGTTGACTACATAATAAGTGAACTACAATTCTATGCTAATGCATTTGAAGACATCAATTAAATCAACAATATTCAGTATTGGGAGAGAACATACATTACCAAAATTCTGTGATAAATAAAAAATTTAAATAGACGTGTGATTATGTAAGAAAATGAAATATGAAATTAAAATGCCACTAATAGTTTGTGATCTTTCCACTACTTAAATTAGTATTTCTTCTCTAAATTTAATTATATTTGAATTTGCTTATCTTTTCCACTCCTCTAAATTATTTGTAATGAAATGTTATGACATATTTTCTTCAGAGATAAATCTACCTTAATTCTTAGTGTATAAGCATTACTTAAGAGTTACTTATGGAATGATTGCATGAGACAATTAATTTATTAATCAGTACATTTTAATGAATATAAAATGATACTATAATATTATGCTTTGCCCCAATAAAAAGATAATATATGTATATGAATAAATCTTCAAAAGCTTATTAGAAAACTGAATTTAAAGTATATTAAAAGTATCCTGGGACATAATTAATTAAAATTTATCTCTGGGTTATAATGATAGTTCAACTAAATAAGTTAAAGTTAAATAGTATCACTGAATGGAAGACAAAAAATGATCATCTCAAAAGTTTCAGATAAAGTATTTCAAATATTGAACTTTCATGATAAAAACTATAAAAATATTTATATAATTCTATATGTCCACCTAAATTCTATATATTCAAAAGCCTACATATATTGAAGTATTCAGTGTTGAAATAATTTTCTTGAACTTCAGAGACATTGCAAGAATGTCCAATCTACCAATAAACACATTACATTACTAGGAACTGAAAATAATCACTTTTCTGCAAAAGTGATTAAGTAAAAATGTTATTTTATGATGTGATGAATTAATTATTCAATTTTTGTTGAATTATCTTTAATTTAGAACCTTCTAGAGTTTGAGAGGAATAGCTGAATCTACATGTGTATGAAATCCACTTTACCGATCACAAAATGGTCAATGAAAGACATTCAAATCAAATCAGAATAAATGTAGTAAAATAATCTTTACTCAAAATTTACACATTTTTAAAAGACTTCAAATAATACAAACTCTGGATTAAAAATACTTTACTCACTCGGAACCTATTCTCAAGATATCTGCATAAAAATAACCCACATCACTTAGATTGTAGTAAGAAAACAATAGGTAAACTTTCGTTGCATGCAAGCAACCTGCTTTCAATCTCTAGGGCCACATATGGTCTCCAAACCAATACAAGGATCGATCTATGAGAACAGAGCTAGGAGTAAATCCTGAGTACTCCAAAGCGTGGCCCCTAAACAAAACAAACAAAATATTTGTAAAATTATATGTAAATATAATGGTCATTTACAATTTGACTATTTTAACTGGTCAAATTTATAATTAAAACCTTCTAAATGGCAGTTTATTGAGAAATCCAGGTATATAATTCTAAAGCTAAATAATTGTTTATTATTTTCCAGTAACCAAGCCTCTTAATTATTTAATAGCATTTGAGAGTCATCAATGTTATGCAGTTTATTTATCAGAGGCTTATTTTTAAGCACAGAATATCACAGATACTCAGAGACAAAAAGAAGAAATTAGCTTTAATGTCACCAAGTGTTCTGCCTATATTTTCCTCTATGTACCTTATGGTTTCAGGTCTTGATATCAAGGTCTTTAGTGCATTTTGATTTGACTTTTGTGCATGGCATTAAAGAGAGGTCTGCATTTACTTTTTTTCATAGAGCTGACCAGTTTTCCCATCACCACTTGTTGAACAAGCTTTCCTTTCTCCACTTCATATTTCCCCTTTATGAAAGATTAATTACCCATGCACCTGAGGGCCATTCTCAGGATATTTATATCTCTGCCATTGATTGAGGGTCTGTCTTTGTTCCAATACCAGGCTGCTTTAATGACTACTACTTTATAATACAGTTTAAAGTTTGGGATAGTGATGCCTCTCATATTTTCCCCATGGATAGGAATAGACATAGAATGGTCACACTCATTTGTGAAATATAAAAAAGAAACTATGTTATTAATATCCAGATTCATTATTAAGTCATTATTATATATTATTAAATATAACAATATAAGATATAATATCAATATATAAATATAATAATATAAAATATATATTATTCATTATTAATATCCAGAGATACCATTATTCATAGTAGGAATAATGGAAAAGTGCAGTTAGGGCAGAGGAGGAACCACTCTAGCTATGATAGTTGAAAATGATCACTCTGGACAGGAACTGAGTGTTTAAAGAGATAAAGTTATATGTATTATACAACTTCAGTAAAAATATTACAAAACATGGGGCCAGAGAGACAGCATGGAGGTAAAGTGTTTGCCTTGCATGCAGAAGGTTGGTGGTTCGAATCCCTGCATTCCATATGGTCCCCCGAGCCTGCCAGGAGCGATTTCTGAGCAAAGAGCCAGGAGTAATGCCTGAGCGCTGTCGGGTGTGACCCCAAAAATATTGCAAAATACAGTGTTTATAAAGAAAAATAAGAAAGAAAGAGACTGAAAGAAAAATATCTGCCCCAGAGGCAGCCAGGGGAGAAGACAGGGGAGAGGGTCAGAGCAAACTTGGGGATATTGGTGACAGTAAATATGCACTGGTGAAGGGTGCTGGACATCATATGACTGAAATTTAATCAGAACAAATTTGTAACTTTGTATCTCATGGTGATTTAATGACAGAATTTATTCAAAAACGAAAGAAGATATGACATTTGAAAAGGCTTACTATGCTATCTTAAGCACTTTTAATATTTGTGGTTATTCACATTATTCTATATATACATATGGGCTCTCATCACCTGTAATTAATGAACATTTTATTTATATATACAGTTGAGTTTATATTATATACATTTTTTATTATTTTATTTTTTAATTTTAATATTTTGCATGCCTTTTGGAACATACCTATTGATTCTTAAAAGTCACTTTTGCTCTCTGCTCAGGGAGCCTTATGCCGAGCCAGGGATTACTCCAGGGCCAGCTGTGTGCATAGCAAGTAACTTTTCTTCTGTATTATCTCTTAGGATCTCTTTCTGTTTAACTTCTATTGTTTTCATTGCTTGAGCATTTTGTAAGGTTTATTTTAGTTTTTTTTTCCCCGCCTACGCTATCTTTTCTAATGGACACATGATATCTTAAACAGAAGGAAATAATAAGCAAGGATATTTAGATAACATTTCCACATATTACTCATTAGTACTTGATTACAATGTGCAATGCTGAAGCTCAGATTTTGTTTAATGCATAAAACCATTTATTTGATGATCCTTTCCTTAGTTGAAAACACTGGAATCTAGAAACATTGACTCTTCTCTACCCCTCCTCCTTTTAAAGAATCAAATCAGCATCCAAAGACAGCTTTTCTTCACATAATCTCTTTTTTTTTTTTTTTTTTTTTTTTTTGGTTTTTGGTTTTTGGGCCACACCCGGTGACGCTCAGGGGTTACTCCTGGCTATGCGCTCAGAAGTCGCTCCTGGCTTGGGGGACCATATGGGACACCGGGGGATCGAACCACGGTCCGTCCTAGGCTAGCGCAGGCAAGGCAGGCACCTTACCTCTAGCGCCACCGCCCGGCCCCTCACATAATCTCTTTATTCTCTCCAATTCCTAGTTCTTTCTCAGTTCTAATTTAATCATGATTTTATTAATAATATATTTATATATAAATTTACTTTTGAACCATGTAGTTGGGTCTCCAAACAGTTCTCAAGGGGCCTAGTGACCCCTTCTGACACATTATCGGTTCTTTAAACTAGAGCCTAATGGTCACATGGAACCTGTAAAGGGCATTTATCTGGCCTACTGGGTGTTTTTCCTGTTGTTGCCTGTTCTGTTTAGCACTCAACTCATGCCATATCTGTAGTGTATAATGTGTGGGATGTGTGCCATAATCTACAACTTCCCACCTTCTCTTTGTCTCTCAACTCCTCCTTTCAGTCTCAGGCAGGGTTCCTCAAACTATAGCCCACCAATACCAGTCCCATAGTTCCCAAAGAAATACTGGTAAGTTTCTTGATTTAATTTTATTTGTTCTTCATTTTAAGTATTTCATTTGTTCTCATTTTTACTTCAAAATACGTTATGTGCAGTTTGCATAGGAATATGTTCATAGTTTTTTTTTAATTATAGTCCAGTCCTCCAATGATCTGAGGGACAGTGAACTGGCCCTCAGTTTAAAAAGTTTTATAACCTTTGTAATCACAACTGGGCTAATTTTTTAATATAAGGTGCCAAGGACATGATACTACTCAGTCCTTCCAATAGAATAATCTAGGTGAACCTAGTTATGTTGTAGGTGGGGAAGATAGTCATTAAGGGTCAGCAGACAATAAGATTCAAATATAGGGATTGGTTTTATGCAAGATATATGCCCTAACCCCTGTATCACTTTGGGTCCAAATTTTCTCCTCTTTTAAAAAATGAATTTATCAGTGTATTATGTAATATAACTTCAAGGGAAAAACCTTAACACCTCTATTCCTCTTATTTTCTAATAAGGATCAGAAACCTTAAATGAAGATTAACACAAAATGATTGAGGACTATGTTCATCATTAACTTCAGGTATTTGGGGGGGGTGGATTTTTAGGTCAAAGTCAGCAATGGTTAGGAATTATTACTGACTGTGAATGCAGAAATAAACCCTGGCAAGTTCAGGGGACAATATAGGACATAGCAAATCAACCTGGGTTGGTTGCATGCAACATAAGGGCCCTACCAACTGTACTATAGCTCTGACTCCAACTTTAGGTCTTTATCTCAAATTTATCTTCCCAATTGTCAACTTGTTTAAAGTTTTACTTAGACTCCTCTGTATACAGTATATGATCCCTACATTTCATGTGTTCCATCTGGTTTTATTTTCTCTCTTTAATAATTACTCTTTTTTATTTGTAATTAAAAAGGACTGCTTAAGGTTTCCTGCAGGTACTTCACCCAGGGAATATTTATGTCAGGTTCAGTGTATCATATATAGTACCAAGGGATAAAACAAGAGTCAGTATTGTCTAGAGAAAACATCCTAGACAATCAAGTATATTTTTTTGACAATCAAGTATATTAAAAGCAAATTTTATTTGGGGTTTTATTTGGCTTTCTCAGTGGCTTTCAGTGTCACTAAAAGCAATGTTTTCTGCATTACAACTGTATCCCCAGAGATTTCCAAAGTATCTGGTTACAGGACATGTGGCTCCTTGGGTCCATGTATAAGGTACTTGCATGCAAATGTCTCCCACATCTCCCCACTTGAGATGTGCAATTTACTACTTTCAGGCTGGTTGTGTACCAGGGCTTTCTCTACCTTTGCAGAAGGTCATATTCTCTTATGTGCACTTTTCTCTGTCTCCCTGTCTGCCTTTTTCTTTTTTCTGTATCTTTCTCTGTCTCTGTCTTTTATTTGGGGGGTTCGTTTGGGTCACATCTGGCGATGCTCAGAAGTTAATTCTGGCTCTACACTTAAAAAGGCACGGGAAACCATATGAAATGCCGGGATTCGAACCACTGTCCTATCTGGATCAGCTGCAAGGCAAACACTCTACCGCTGAAACACCCTACCGCTGTACTATCTCTCTTGCCCCCTGTCTCTCTTTCTTATGCTCTACGTTTCTTTCTTCAGAATTCCAAATAAAACTGTTTTTACTTCACACATATACTAAACTACCTGGCATTTGATAAGCACTTATTTTTTTTTCAGTTCAGAGCTAATTCCTGGCTCTGTACTCCACAATCTCTCCTGGTTGTGCCCTGTGTACTTGGTGCTGCAGATCAAACTTGGGTCAGCTTCTTGTCAGGCAAGTGTTGAACCCACAGTATTTTCTCTGTTGCTCTTACAGATACTTCTGGATCGAATGTTATTGCATATCTGATTCATTTTTATCCACTGGATAAATAGTAAATACGTTGACAGTGACATAATTGAGACCAAGACTGACATTATCATTGTATGCAAGTCATTTATACTAGTGTATAAATAAGTTCAGTAACTAGGTGTTTACAGCATAATGAAATAGGGGTATACTATAGTTAGGAGTAATTGAAGAAGCACATTAAAGGAATTTTTTTCTAGTTTGGAGGGTCAGGGTCCACTATTTTTCCTCTTTAATATAGTTTATTACCTGTTCTTGAAATAAAATTTTAAATGACTAACTTGATTTCCTTTCTTTTTGTTTGTTGAGAATACGCTCTTTTCTTTTTATCTGATAATATATTTATTTTAGCACCATGTTTATCAGCATGGCTGTAGTTGGGTTTCAGTCATAGAATATGTAGCCACTTTCACTGGTGCAACCTTCCTGCCACCAATATCTCCCATCTTTATCCTTCCCCACCCTCTGCTTGTCATCAAGACAGGCATTCTATTTCTCTCACTCACTATCATTTCATGCTAGTGGTAGTGTAGTTACTTTTCTAACTGTACTCAGCACTCTTTGTGGTAAACTTCCTATTGTGGGCTCATCTTTCCAGCCATCATCTCTATTGTTTCTGGGAAAACTTCTAAAACATACATAATAATACCTGAAGTTTGAGAAGGGTTTACCCAATGGCAGGGGTGGCGAACAAGTTCGACACAAAGAGCCAAAATTTTAAACTGTGAGAGTCAGAGAGCCACACCACGCAGTGACCTGCCAAAACAGACAAACACTCACACAAAAGCATATAACTTTAATAATAATATATTAAACACATATTGCATTTTGCCATTTTGAGTGAGGGTAAAAATCCTGTTCGCCACCCCTGCTCTATGGAGTTCTAAAGTATATCGTCTGCACTGGTCAGAAGACTCTCAACTTTAAAGAAAACAATAGGAACTATGTTAAGATCAAGGGTCTCAGAGAGTATTGTCACAACTGCATAAATTCAATCTCCTAGTCATTTAAAAAACATTCAGGACACATATGGTGTTGTTCAGGGTTACTGCTAGTCATTACTATTATTATTATTATTATTATTATTATTATTATTATTATTATTAAAATTCAGGGCCACATGTGGTGATATTTGGGGATACTACTGACTGATTAGAGGTCACTCTTTTTGTCCTCTAGAACCTCAACATGGGGTTCTAGGGAGAGGATCTGGGTCACCTGCATGCATCCCATTTTTGTTTTGTTTTTGGGTCACACCCAGTGACATTCAGAGTTTACTCCTGGCTACACAGTCAGAAATCGCTCCTGGTTTGGAGGACCATATGGGACACCAGGGGATCGAACCGTAGTCTGTCCTAGGTTAGCCCTGTGCAAGGCAAGCGCCCAACTGCTGCACCACCACTAGGGCCCAGCTGCATGCATCCTTAATCACTATGTCATATCTCCAGCTCCTATCCTCCTAATTAAAGTGGTCATAGACACTTCCAGAAAAAAAAGTCTTGGTTACATGCTGATAAATCTATAATTACAAATAACAGGTGAAGTACAATCATTATTTTGCTGAATCCTAATGTAAATCTAGTAATTTCTAAAACAATAAATTTCAAACTGTTTCTAAAATATTAAAATCCTTTGTTCATGCAAGTTTTGTGCAGAATATTAAAATCTTATAAAAGAGCATTATAATTATCTTGACAGCACCTGGGTTGGGGATTTAGAGGCTTTGATATGCCTTTGTAAATGAAGAAAGAAGTAAAAGTTGAAACCTATCTGTAGTATGAGACTTATTCATTTTTAATATTTTTTGGCCTGGCATATTCCATATGTCTTACAACATTGATATCTGAGATTAAGAAAGAGTACATGCTTTACATGTTGAACTCTGGGATTCGTTTCTGGCTTTATCTGATTGCTTGAGAACCACCAGCAGTGACTCCCAAACACTGCTGGAAGTAGTCACTGAGACCCTGGGTATGGCCTACTTGCTTTCCACAAAGGAGTTGAGATCATCAAGTTATCACACAGATAAAAAAGTGCTTACTTAGGATTTTTCTTAAAACAATACTATACATTAAATTATGTCCCTATAAAATGAATATGTTGTGGGCTGGAGCAATTTCACATTAGGTAGTGCATTCGCCTTGCATGTGGCAGACCCATGTTCAATCCTCAGTATCCCATATGGTCCCTGAGTCTATCAGGAGTGATTTCTGAGCACAGAGCCAGAAGTAACACCTTACATCCACCTCAAAATATGTTAAAAACCACCAATTCAGCTGCATTTTAATGGACATCATAAAGAGATAAATAAAATGAAAAGTAAGGTTTTCTGTGATTCAATATGATTACTTTTATATAAAAAGGACATGTGGCAGCTCTTTCCATATAATACAATGTCCATGGGAACACACATGAAAAAAGAGGTCACCTACAAATCAGGATAAAAATTATTGCCAGAAACTGTTCATTAGTGTGTCCTAAATTCAGAATAATAGTCTCCAGAACTGTACAAAATTAAACACCTGTTGTTCAAACTATTGATCTATATATTTTTTCAGTACCTAATAAGACTATGAGGACAATGAGTTCTTTGTTGTTGTTGTTGTTGTTGTTGTTGTTTTGGGCCACATCAGGTGATGCTCAGGGGTTACTCCTGGCTATGCACTCAGAAATAGCTCCTGGCTTGGGGAACCATATGGGAATCCCAGGGATCGAACCGAGGTTCGTCCTAGGCTAGTGCCGGCAAAGCAGTCTCCCTACCACTTGCACCACTGCTCCGGCCCCGACAATGAGTTCTTAAAGAAGTGTTCACCTTGAGGCTCTAATATACTTGAGTATTAAATTTAGTATTTGCCCTGTATAAACTCTTTTTGTCCAACAGCTTTCCAATTATCACAAACTCCCTTCAATATTTTTTTTCTCTTTTCTTGGTGAAAATAAGACAAAGACACACAATGAATCCAAATGGTTTCTGTCTACCTACTGCAGCTCTAGCTTTTGAGGGGACTGTGGAAACCCAGTGTATGAAGTATCACAAATGAATTGTCTAACAACTGTCCTTATACTGATAAGCTGAGATGCATTATTAGTTAAGTCATCTGTAAGATTCTGCCTGTGCATTGGGTCTCCTTTTCCCTGGCACATACCATTCTTAGGAGGAGGAGATATAATAAACAGAAAAGACACAAACATGAGTGAAGTCTCTGGCTGAGACTCTAGTAGAATTGAACACTCAGCACAAGGATATAGCAAAAGAGCTTGTCGGCAGCCCTGTAATCACACAGAAGAAGTGGTGAAGACTGTTGAACAGCTGTCAAAGACACATTGGGACATGTGCAGAGCAGCTTGCTCATTTGACATTAGTATTGCTGTGAATAATCCAGCTAATAACACTCTTAGGGAGTCTTTGATTAGTAACCCCCAAAGGGTTGCCTGCATTAAAACAAGAAATTTTCCCCAGATAAGATTAAGCAGGAGTTGTGTGCTGCTGTGATCTGATCTGAAAAAAAGCTCAGTATAAAATAATTGCACTTAAATATCATCTTAGTTTTTTCGCCATTATTTGCTCATTAGAGAAGTGGCATATGGATGTCTCAATGATAGCACAGAGAACGTAATGTCCTACTTCTAGTGGAGTCTTCAAGGAAAGAGATACAGACTCATCAGCCTCATCCAAATCTTGGGGATTACTTGGAAGGCATATCTGAGAACACCCCAATTTTATGCTATTTTATTACAAAAGTAAAAGGAAGAAAAAAGTTGTAAATATCCTGGAAGGTGGCATGGTACTCTCACAGAGTGCTTCTCTGATTGATGGTTATTTATGTGCTGCAAAGAGATCATTATTTTTCCACAGTAATTTTTTTCTGGAAGTTTCAACTCTTTTTAGTATTATTTTTGTTGGTGGTGTAGTTATTTTATATATGAAGCCACACCTGGGGATGCTTAAGGCTCTGCATTCAGGTATTACTCCTGCCAAGTTCAGGAGATAATATGGGGTCACCAATGATCGAACCTGGGTCAACCACATTCAAGGCTAACATTCTACCCTCTGTAATATTTCTTTAGTCCTCAATATGATTTCTGCTTTTCGTTTCTGATGATGTTTAAGATTGTGTGGGTGGAAGTTCTATACTACTGTTGGTAGTATAGATAATTTCTTGAATACATTTTTGGAATTAAATTATATTCTATGAATATTCACCCTATCAGACATAAATCATTCTTGGGGGGCACACCCATTGATGCTCAGGGGTTACTCCTGGATATGTACTCAGAAATCGCTCCTGGCCTGGGGGACCATATGGGACCCCAGGGATCAAACAGCTGTCCATCCTAGGATAGCACCAGCAAGGGAGACACCTTACCACTCCTTGTCCCTCAGACATAGATACTTTTTTAAATTTTTTTTATTTTGGGGGCCACAACTTTCTGTGCTTAAGGTATTACTGGATCTGTGCTCAGGGGTCATAACTGGTGAGGAGAACCACATGCGATGACAGATATTGAAGTCAGGTTGGCTGCATGTAAAGTAAATGCCCTACCTCAATCATTCTTACCATACAATTAGATTATTGGCAACCCACAAAACACATCAGGGCACTTGATAGGAATGTCTAAAGAGAGAAATAAGGAATCTTCGGAGAAAAGTTAAATCTTAGGAAATAAAAAGAATTCCATGGGTGCTAGTCAAAAACAGCAAACACACACTATCTGTTTGGGCCACACTATAATAATATATAATATATATGATTTATTATGATAATAAAATAATGATAAAACAACTAGTTTAAATATAATTAGTTATATTTGAATCAATATTGTTTTTCATGACATTTTGGAGTTTTACTTTGGGGCATCCTTGACCATTGCTTATGATTCCTTGCTCTGTGCTGGGGATA
Source organism: Suncus etruscus (assembly GCF_024139225.1). NCBI lineage: Eukaryota > Metazoa > Chordata > Mammalia > Eulipotyphla > Soricidae > Suncus > Suncus etruscus. The sequence continues at coordinate 82,206,440 of NC_064868.1, forward strand.
ATCTCTCTCTCAGAAATGCTCGGGGAAGCAGAAAGTGCTAAAACCTTGCTCCTCATCTTCTGCATGCAAAGCATGCTCTCCAAAATATGGAGCCAAATTCCCATACCCATTCCTGGTTATTGATATATGTGCAATCCAATTCAGAGTGAGCTTGTCTCCATCTAATCCGAGTGCTTTTTATAGTAATTGCTAATTTGGCAGGCGTCATATGTGGGTGGAAGTTCTTGATGAATTTTCCTCTGAATAGAAATGGTACTAATGAATTTCTCCATGAATTACTCTTCCCTGGTATCAGCTGTTGTGGTGGCATTGTTTTCTGCTCATTCCAACAAACTGACCTGTAACTAACTATCCCTAGTGAGCAAAGCCAACATTGTCTCTGGGAACTTTATCCTGGAAGAGGAGACAAGTCCTCTTCCAAGCAATTGGAACACTGGCTAGTCCATCTTAATCTCTTGTATGCACTGAAAAAGCTTCGCAGATTGCTCCATAATATAAAATCAATTGTGTATTGAAAAGAAAAATGCACCCCTGTGTTCTGTCCACCCTGTACATCACCCACATTATGCTCTTTATTCATCGAGGAAGGTAGAATTCTTGTTCTTCTGTGGAGAATCAATGGTTATAAATAAATACTTTGAATAACTCCTGACTTATTTTTCAACTAGAGCAGTTCAAGTGCTATGAAAGAAAGGGACATGGATAATAGATTTTAGTGTATGTTGCCTTCAAGATGCCAAAACTATCATCAAATCCAATGGAAACAGAAAGTAAAACAAGGTATTTTATGTATAGAAATCAATAATAGAGCAAATGTTTTAGATATGCTAGCTTGATTACCAAGCTAAAGAACATGTCTAGGGGGCAAACACTATTGCTCAACCTCCATGTAAGTGAGAGGGAACAGTGGAAATGATTTCTGGTGAATAGGATGAAGAGCAGAAGTTATGGGGCCGGTGAGGTGGCGCTAGAGGTAAGGTGTCTGCCTTGCAAGCGCTAGCCAAGGAAGGACAGTGGTTCGATCCCCCGATGTCCCATATGGTCCCCCCCCAAGCAGGGGCAATTTCTGAGTGCTTAGCCAGGAGTAACCCCTGAGCATCAAACTGGTGTGGCCGAAAAACAAAACAAAACAAAAACAAAACAAGAGCAGAAGTTATTTAAATTTTCTAGTGTGATATAGACAAAAGTGTTTCTTCCCCCCACCTCTGTTGAACATGGGAACAGTTCATGGCAACAAGAATGGAGCTGGCAACAGATGATGTTAAAGAGGCCGAGAAAGCCTAGGGCCCAAATGAAGACCCAAGATCTGAGACAGCCCAAGATTAAAAGGGGACCATAAAAGCCTAGGACCTGGGGGGGCAAGGCTCAGAACAGCCCCAGGGCCCAAGGGAGAAACTGAGGATCTGGGAAAACCCATTACCTCAATAAAGACCACAAAACATATCTCAGAGAATGCAAAATCAAAGCGGGTTTATTCCAAAGGTTTGGGGCTCCTGAGGACAGTCATGTGGACTGAAACTGGAAGCCCTGGTTAGTCTAGGGAAGTATCTTTTATAGGCTCAAGGAACCTTAGGCCTATCCCTATTCTAGGTTTAAGCACAATGTACAATCAAATGAAAAGCTTGTTCCTTCCCAAATAAGGCCCAAATATGTCAAGCTCCACTTAGCAGGGATGTTGGCTGATGGCAGCAGGTCGTTGGTCTTCAAGGTAAAATACCAGATCAAGGAAGATCAAGAAGTCGAGGTAGAGAAAGGCTTAACAGGCATATCAAGCCAAGGTGGAGGGGGAGAAGGGTTTAACAGGCATCTATCATATATCTGTTATTATAATATTTATTTTATAAATTTTCCCCTAACAATGGTGGTGGGAGTACAGGAATGATTCCTGAGCTCAGAACTAAAAGTAGTCCCTGAACAGTGTTGATTGTGCCCCTCCTGTAGAACCTCTCTGCCACCCTTACTCCCACCAAATGTATAGCCTAGACCAAACTTTTTAATATGTTCCTTAGATATTTCCACCTTTACAAACTCATCACATCCAGGGATGTGGCTCAGAGAGGAGTCACTTGCTTTGCATGCATGAGGTTGTGAGTTCAAGGCCCTGCACTACTGCATTCACATTACATAGAACTCATTCCTTAAACTGTGTTCTATCCCTGTACTGGTTTGCATCACAATCATTTTTGACCACAGTTAAAGGATTCTGAACAAATAATAATAAAAAATAACTCACAATTATCCACGTCATTAAATTCAGGGGCTCTGATAATGCTCAAGGATGTTGCATTGTTAAAAGTCCTGACCCCATACTGACTTCGGGTATGATCGCCTGTATCACAACCAAGTGTGTGTGTCCTTAAGTGCACAAAAGTCAAGTGTGAAATAGTTTTGTCTCTACAACAATGAGAACAAAAGCAATGAATGGAAATAAAAGAAAATGGGGGTAGAGAAAATGATAGGAGACAGAGAGACTTAGAAACACAATAGTCAAAAGCCACTGATTTTAATAATATGGAAGGGTACAAGAGACTCTTTTATTCTCAGAAAGTCAGATACTTAGACATTCTCAGAAAGTTAAATACTTCAACTAGTATTCTCACATTTTGGTCACCTAACTGAAATGTTTACATGAACTACAAGTTGAAAATAATAAAAATACTTAACTGTGTGAAATGACTGTTTGTTTGGGGACCACAACCAGCAGTGCTATGGGCTTTCATCTAGTTGGTTTTTTGTTTGTTTGTTTGTTTTTGGTTATGGGTTACTCACGTGAATCTTCAGGAACTATATGCAGTGTAAGGGATTGAACTAAAATTGGCTAAGTTCAAAGCAAGTGCCTTAACCCCTGTACTATTTCCCAGATTCTTAATTTTTGCTTTTTATAGTTTGGGGACCACATCTGGAAATGCTCAGGGCTTACTCCTAACTCTACTCTCAAGCATCACTTTAGTTTAGGCTCTGTAGGAATCTCTCAAGTCTTAGGTATTCCACGTGGGTCAGCAGTATGCAAGGCAATAACCTGACTCACTGCATTATCTCTCCAGCCCCTCTTAATTTTGATTATATTTACTAATTCAAAGAATGGTAAATGCCTATGAAAATTATTTATTTTATATTAATATCTCAGTACTAAGAGTAAAATCCATGATGTGTTAAGAGAAATAGGTGTATTTTATTTTATTTGTTTGTTTTGGGTCACATCCGGCAGTGCTCAGGGGTTACTCCTGGCTCTATGCTCAGAAATAGCCCTTGGCAGGCACAGGGGACCATATGGAATGCCAGGATTTGATCCACTGTCCTTCAGCGTGCAAGGCAAAAGCCTTACCTCCATGCTATCTCTCAGGCCCCAAAGGGTGTCTTTTAAATTAGATTTTTTTCCTGATATTTTGTAGGATGGCACATGTAAATGTTTTATATAAAGTGTATATAGAAAATAATAACATGAAATATTTTGAGAAGTTTTATTTTGATCTATATTTGAAATTATTTTCCTGCAAGAGTTTCAGAAGCATTTGAGCAATGCTCCATCTTTGCAATACATGCATTTTCTCCCAGGAGGGGCTACTTATTGAAGGGTTATATTCATTTCAATGTATAAATTCGGCTTTTCTTGCTTTTAAAATGTCAAATATTTTTATTCATGTCTCCTGTATGTTCTTATATTTCCTTGTAATATATGTTTGAAAGGTTTTTTTAAATTAATACATTTTTGAGAAAATGTCTTCAAAACAGTGCTTAAAGATAGGCTTTTTTGAGTAATGGCCTTTAGGTAGTATTCAAACTTAATATTTGTTAAAAGTGTCTAACCAGTAGTTACACTGAGTTTTGGCAAGCTGATATTATGGTAATAAATATATATAAAGACTCAGACACCTCTATTTTATTATTTCTTTGTCCGTGTAATATCCAGAAAGTGTAGCTAAACCATAGAGTAGTTCAATCTTTCTTTTCTCAACAATTCCTTTCTATACCCTCCAGGATTTTTTAATAATAATTTTTATTTTGACCAAAGAGTGAATAACAAATCTTTCACAGTAGTATTTAAGATATATAGTGACAATGAATTAGGGCCATTCCCCCAACCAGGGTTGTCCTACCTCCTACCCCTTTTCCTAGCATGTGTCCCATATCTCCCCTTTGTCCCCCTGAGTGGTATTGAAACAGTTCCCCTCTGTGTATAGCTTTTTGTAGATAGGGTATCGATTTTGTTGTTGACTTTATGTTTGATGTTTAAGTTGGGTCATTTTTTAATTCCACTCAATGTTCATAGTGCTGTTTGGTCCTGGTACTGTTTATTTTTATTTTTCCCTTCAATTCTTGAGGCAGAACAAGATAATTCAAGTTGTGTTGTTCTGCTGGAAAAATACAAAGAAAAATAAAAAGAAAGAGAACCCAACAGTATTTACAAATTTTTTTAAAAAGATAGCAACTAACAAAAATAAAGCACACAGCAGCAAAAAAAATCACCAAATAATAACCGCATGAGTGAAAAAGAAAGAAAAGAAATAATAAAAGGAAGGAAAAAGAGAAGTAAAAAAGAAGAGGAAGAGAAAAAATGATAAAAGAAGGGATGCTGATGTGGCAAGGTTTTGTGCACCCCCTTTTTTGCATAGGCACAGTAAGTATTGGGGAAATAAGAAAGGGAAGTCCCTTGGCCTAAGAGATTCAGGGTTTCTCTGCCCTTGAAGCATACTGTCATGGAAACAACTACTGGCTCTTTACATGCTCATTACCACACCCCAAGTCTTTTTTGTGGTGCCAGGAAACTTGTCTCTTAGTTATGGAATATAAAATCAGGCCACTGTAGCTAGAAACCTTGGTATTTGCACAGGTCATAGGATAAGGTCTAGGATAGAGTCTTTACGATTTTAGAGGTTCTGTTCCATCATTTTTGTTGTCTTATAATAAGTGGTCTTGGTTTTTGCTCAGATCCTAGGCTGAAGCCTAGGATAGAGTCTTCTTTATGGTTCCAAAAGTTCTCCACAGTCTCCATTCTCAAAGTTGAGCCTCTTTAATTAGAGATCTTGATTTTTGTAAAAGTTCTAGGCTGTAGCCTAGGGTAAGGTCTTTCTTGTTGGTCCCAGGATAAGTTCTGCCCAGTCATTGTTGCCAAAGTCAGACTTCTGTAGTTAGAGCTCTTGATTTTTGTCCAGATCAAAGGACGACATGTCTTCTGACTTCCTATTTCCTCATTACAAGGAGATGTGATGTGGGGGAGCTAGCTGACAGGCCCCCTGAACTGAACACTAGTGCAGGGGATGGGACTCCCCAAGCCAGACCAGGCCTTCAGGACAAGGCCAGGCAGCTGGGTCTCTGGGGGTGTCGGGAGAGGGAAACAAACCTTCCCTGATGCATATAAACCTGGCTAGGATGGAGGGTGTCTCAGCAGACCCCACATTCCAGGACTTCACCGTTCCTCTTGCAGCTGGTATGTGGGGATTACTTAGTGAGGGAGCTGACAAACAGACTCTCAGTACCCTCCAGTTTTTAAACAACATAAAATGCTCATTGGGCTTCGTCATTTGGGAAATTTTAAATTTACTACAAAATTGTATTTTCCTTCAAAACGCTTTGCATTACCTGGATATAATTACAAAGTTTTTACATTTTAAAATATATGTCTGATCGATCTCATCGATGTATTATAAAGTGTAATGAAAGGCACCATGTAAAGTAGCTTATTCATACTAATTGACTATATGCATATCAGTTATCTTTTTAAAAAATATGTGGCATAAAAATAGGATCTTGGCATAGAAACCACTTTTCTTATTATTTGGAGAAAGAAGCTACAGAGAGATAAGGAAAATATAAGGAAGAACGAGTCTGGGACAAGAGTTAATGAAGAAATGAAAATAAGAAACACAATTAACTATCAGTTTTAAGTAGATATATGTTTGATATTTATATGTGTTGTCAAAGGATCATCAAAATATATCTTTTGACATAACATGTAGTTAATTTTTAAACTTCATTTTTAAATTTATGCATGGTTATTTACAAAGTTATTGATAGTTGAGTCACAGGCATACATTTCCTACCATCAATCCCATCACCAATATCAACTTCTTTTCACCAGTGTACCCATTTTTCCCATCGCTACCCTGCCTACTACTTGACAAAGAATTTTCAAGTTTGGCTATTACAATTTGGATCTCCTCTTTAGAGTTTTGTTAGTTTTGATATATGAAATTATATTTGAGAATTATACATATCAGAATATGTGTAATATTATAATATGTATAATTATGATATATATCATTTAATCATGATATGCAATTAAGTATATTTAAATAAATATTGATTAAATATATTGAATTTGATATATTTTTTAGATATTTTTTCATTTTTTCATATTTTTATTTAACCATATTGATTACATGCATGATTGTGTTTGGGTTTCAGTCATATAAAGAACACCACCCATCACCAGTGCAACATTCCCATCACCAATGTCCCAAATCTCCCTCCGCCCCACCCGACCCCCACCTGTACTCTAGACAGGCTTTCTATTTCCCTCATTCATTCTCATTATTAGGATAGTTCAGTATGCAGTTATTTCTATAACTAAACTCATCCCTATTTGTGGTGATCTTCATGAGGTGAGCTGTAACTTCCAGCTCTTTTCTCTTTTGTGTCTGAAAATTATTATCACAAGAATGTCTTTCTTTTTTCTTAAAACCCATAGATGAGTGAGACCATGCTGCATTTTTCTCTCTATCTGACTTATTTCACTCACTTCCATGTACATCCATGTATAGGAAAATTTCATGACCTCATCTCTCCTCACAGCTGAGTAATATTCCATTGTGTATATATACCACTGTATCTTTAGCCATTAGTCTGTTGAAGGGCATCTTGGTTGTTTCCAGAGTTTTGCTATGGTAAATAGTGCTGCAATGAATATAAGTGTAAGGAAGGGATTTTGGTATTGTATTTTTGTGTTCCTAGGGTATATTCTTAGGAGTGGTATAGCTGGATCGTAAATGGGAGCTCGATTTCCAGTTTTTGAAGGAATCTCCATATCACCTTCCATAAAGGTTGAACTAGGCAGTATTCCCACCAGCAGTGGATAAGAGTTCGAGCTCCCATACAACATATTAACATTGAATCGGGAATACCCACCACCAAATTGTCCTCCCCACACCTCTGCTGCCGTCCTACCTCCCACAGCCTCCACACTCATCCCCAGGGCTGCTAAAATGAGTCATCCCCTCTGTGCCTTACTAAATACTTAGTGATCTTTCAACTGTTTGGTCATGGTACCTCCATTATATCCCCCTCTAATTGGGAGGCGGGACTAGATAGTTAAGGTTATTTACTATTGATTAAATATATTGAATTTTATATATTTATAGTAAATATACTTATAATATATTAAATGAGTTACTCTAACAAATATGTGTATTAAGATAAGTATACACAATTAAAGCAAGATATCCTGCATTTAGTTTTGTTAGTTCTGGTATATTTCAAAATTATATATCAGAATATATAAGTATGATTGTAACCTAATTTATTTAATTAAAGATACAATTAAACATTATATAATTAAATAATATCTCTTTAATATCAGTGTGCCCCTAGCCCTAAACCCATTTATCTATTACTTTTTGCTCACATCTTCTTACTTCATCCCTGTCAGTGTCTTTTCTCTGTGCTCAATTTAATAGCCCAGATTCCTTGGTAATCAAGGTAGCCCCTTTGGAAGATTTATCTTCCATTGTCCTGTTATACTATATATTGCACTTAAATGAGATTCAACCTTTTCTATCTGACTTACTTCCCTCAAAATTATCTCCTCCAGATTCGTCCTAGTTAGAGCAAATTGCATGATTTGATTCTTCCTTATATTTAAATATGTTTAAGAAGACTTTTAAGTTTCATCTTTCTAAATTTTAAATTCATAATACAGTATTGGTAATTATAATCACCATGCTACATATTGCATCTCTTGGGCTTGTTCTATAACTAGAAATATTAGCTGGTCTTTATCTGTTTCAGTTTTCACAAAGAAATTATTTCATGTAATAGAGGTAAGAGAGATACTCTGTTTCTGACTTACTTCACTTAATATAATGGCTCAACCATATTGTTAGAAATGGAACTATTTTATTCATTTTGTGATGGGTTGAAGGGCACTTGTGTTTGCCTGTGTGCTATTTGTCACATCCAGGCCTTTACAAAAATCTAAAAACGTTTATTTACCTTGGCTACTACAAATATTTTTAAATAACAGAGTAAAACATAAATATAAAATAGGCAGCCATTTATAATATGTTAATATATACATCAATATACAAATTGATGTTGAGTTTTTATTATTTTATTTTCTTTGGATAGACCCAGAATTGGAACTAACAAACCCTCTGTTATTTCTACTCTTTTACATCAATATTTTTGCATCAATTTTCATTTCCAAAAACTGTGCAGGATTATTCTTTTCTATAATTACTGCCAATACTTGATATTTGCTTTTATAAAATCCTTTATAATAATCATATAATCATATAATAATCATAAAAATATCATTTTATGGCTTTAATTTCAATTTCCCAAATTATTAGTAATGTACATGTTTTCAAGTCCATATTTATAATGTATGTCTTTTCTGAAAAATATGTTTATTCAAGTGCTTATAATATTTTTATTATTTGGAAGTGAATGTAAGACACTTAAGTCTTACCCCAGGTGCTATGTATGCTCAGGAATGATTCCAGGCAATATTAAGTTACCACAGGCAGTACTCGGCATTGAAATGGGGTTTGCAACATGAAAGGGAGACATCTTACTCCCTTTACTATATCTCCAGTTCCCAAATCCTCAATTTATTTTTAATAATTAACTGTGAAATGCAGAGTTAAAAATTGTTGATAGTTGTTTTTCAGTCAGACAGTGTTCCAACAACCATTCCTTCATCAGTGTTCATTTTCTGCCACCAATTGCCCCAGTTTCCTTCCTTTTTCTCCATCTAGATTCAAACTGTCTCTGTGGCAAGCACTTTTTCTTGTTGTCTTTCTCCTCCTCCTTTCTCCTCTGGTTGTTCTTATTCTTTTTTAAATGAGATTGTTGTTTTTGTTTTGTCATTGAATTATACAAACTACTTATAAAACATTTAATGAATTTCTCATCATAGCTATATTTCACTATATTTCCTTCCAATTTCTAGGTTGTATTTTTATTTTTCTGATTTCTTTTTGTGTCCCAAAGCTATTTATTTTAGCTCATTATTTGATATTGTTGAACTATTTGATATAATTCGCTTATTTTCCTTCATTTTTTTTCCTTGGAGTCAGGTTCAAAACCATTGCCATACCCATGACAAGAAGATTATCATCTTTGTTTTCTCTGGGTGTTAGAATCTCTTTAAGCTATTATGAGTGAATTTTTGTATATGGTATAAATACATCATGGTTCATTATAATTTTTTCAAGTGTATGTTTACTTAATAAACATCATTTATTGCAGGGTTCTCAAACTCAACTTACCTGGGGGCCTCAGGAGGCAAAGTCGGGGTGATCCTTGAGTGCAAAGTCAGTAGTAAGCCTTGAACAATGGGGGATGTGACCCAAATAACTAAAACAAAACAAAACAAAAAGATTCTTCTAGGGCAGGGCCACAAAATGTTGTATAGAATATACAGTAAAATAAGAGTCTTAATACATTTTTCATAAACATGTTATAGCATTGTTCAGTCACTTTAGTTTCCCTAAGTTGATCTACTAAGGAGACAGAGTGAGATCATACAGCAGGTAAGGCTTTGTACTTGGCTGAGTTCTAACCCTTGCACCTCAGAGCCTGACAGGGATAATTCCTGAGTACAAAACTCAGAAAGATCCCCGGGCACCTCGCTATGTCTTTCCCTTCCCTGGACACACATACACACACACACACACACACACACACACACACACACACACACACACACACACACACACACACACACCACACCCCAAAGATATTCCACTCAGATTGTTTAGTAAATTATGTTTCCCAGGAAGAAACTATTTATTTATTTATTTATTTTAAGTTTATATTAACTGGTTTAAGTGGACTTGACCAACTCTGTTCTGTGAATTTTAGGTTTTTTGAAGTAAACTAAATGGGGCTGGAGAGATAGCATGGAGATAAGGCGTTTGCCTTTCATGCAGAAGGTCATTGGTTCAAATCCCGGCATCCCATATGGTCCCCCGAGTCTGCCAGGAGCGATTTCTGAGCATGGAGCCAGGAGTAACCCCTGAGCGCTGCCGGGTGTGACTCAAAAAACAAACAAACAAATAAATAAATAAATAAATAAATATTTGAACTTGATTACTTGCCAAATTTTGCTATATTATGACCCTATGATACTTTGGAAATAGTTTCTTTCCCTATATTTGATTGACTCAGACATATGTTAACTTTAATTTACCATGCAACTTCTTCATAAATAACATGCATGGAGTAGTTAAGTTCCAAAAGTCCAGGTAACTAGAAATCACCGTGTTTGCATGCAAATGCACATATCTAGTGGTACTTATACATTCTAAATATTTTCTAAGACAATTTTAAAATATAATGCTCAAAACCCTTGCATTCTCTTAATACATTCAGTTTAGAAAATACATGTTTAAATGTGCTAATCTACTTTCGCTTGCTCATTGATTAATTATTTTACCCATATGAAACTGAAATCTAAGTACAAGTATAAAAGGGTTCATAAAGAGTGTATGGCTAATTGCAGCAGTCAAAGATATTTTGTGGCAATCATTTCAAAAACCACAATTTAGCTTTGTTTCCTCATATATATATATATATATATATATATATATATATATATATATATATATATATATATATACTGTGGCCTAAGCACTAATTACACATTTATATTTATTAGGTGAAACTATGTTTAGGGGTTAGATAGGAAACTGCTTAGTGGGGGTCAGAGTGATAGAATTTTTTTGTAAATAGATAAACGTGATGGCTGAGCATTAAGAACTGCAGACTTTAAAATGAATAATTTCAATACATGAGTCTGGGTCTCTGCTTAACATAAATATCAAAATATGTAAAATAGCACTTTTACTAAGCTCATATTTCATATTTTCTCCTCAATTTAACAAGTTTATTCCTTTTCAGTTGTTTTAAAATATAAACCTTATTTATTAGGTTATAACAAGTATATTGATATATATTTGTTAAATGTATTGTTATATATAACAAAATATAACAAACTTATTACAAAGTTTGTAATGCAGTTGTTTCAGGCATTCAGTGCTCTAACACCTATCATTAGTGTGATCATCTCTCCACCAATGTAATCAGGTTCCCACCAACCACCCAAGCCTGTCCCCTTAGCAGGCACAAAATCATTTTATAGTGATTATTACAAACAATGGCTAATAAAAGTATCAGAGATATTTAAATAAAAGAAAAATTGCGGAAATTGTTATATCTCACAATGGGGTCATTAAAGTCGCTAAGGGTTTACTAAGCTGTTTGCTAAGCTGCATTATAAACAACTTTGCTAGTTGAGCCTTTTGTGCTAGCGTTGTTTATTGTGCTTAGTTGGCTCCAGTGCTACTTTTCCATCTAATTTGGTGATTTCCTACTGGGCAATTAGTATTCTGAAATTTAGAGATACAGCATGCATTCTAGGAACTCCAGGATCTTTGAAATAGACCAATGAGTCTCAGTGGCTTGGTTGGACTCATATGTATTCCTAAACTAGTGAAGCTAACACTGAAGTTTGATATAATGTAAATTATTGAGTCTATCAATCCATAAAAATGATACAGCCTAAAATTTACCTTGAATTTGCCAATTTATCTCAACTGTGTTTGAGTTAAACACAAACATACACACAAGGATTTTTATCAACATTAATCCTGTATCTACAAATTATTTACAATATTTATCTATAATAATTTACAAATTAGTAATTTAATAATTTTTATAAATAAGGGTTTTTTTCTGGAAATTTTACATTTATAATCAATTATGCACATGCCAAAAATGAAAGGCTTTCTATCTTTCTACTGCTTTGAGGTCTTCTTTCTTGCTACTTGGAATAGTTAAAAACCTTCAATAAATCATTATGTAGGCCTGGTAATATGTAGTCCTTTGTTTTAATCCTAATATCACAGTAAAAGCTTTTACTTTGTATGTCACTGTTAAGCATGATGAGAGTGAGCCTTTATATCTTACTCAGATACTCTTTTAAGAATAATTTTCTTATATTCTTAGCTTAGAACAAGATTATTGAGGGTTTTGGGTCCTACCTATCAGTGGTCAGGTATCACTCTGGTGTTGCTCAGGAACCATATAAATTGCTGGAAATAAAACCAGGAAAGGTTGCATGCAAGGCAAGTGCATCAATCCTATAAGATCTCTTTGGCACTGTTTTACACCATTTTTACTATGCGCTTTCCGCTGTCATCAAATATATTTTTCATCATATGCAAAGACTTTTTCTTTTAATACATTGAATTAAATGAGCAGGTTTGGCAAAGGTAAACATTTATTTTTCTGAAGAAAAAAGCCATAGGTTATAATATATTATTTTGTTTATTACTAGGTTTATACTGCTAATATTTTATCAGTGTTATTTTGATCTCTATTCATGATAATGCCATTTTACTTTTTCTTATAAATTCTTGTTAGATGTGGTTACAAAGGTTATTCCAAATTTATAAAATAAATTGGCAAATATTACTTTGATTCTATTGTCTGGAATTATTTATGCAATTTTTAAATTACTTCTCTGAACATTGGAAAGAAACTGCTAATGAGTACATATGGGATTGAGCTTTACTTAGCAGAAGAGTTTTAATAAAGCATACAACATCTTTATAGAAATGAAAGTTTCATATTTTCTCTAAAGTCTTGTTCAAGAAAGTATGAGCACATTTTATATAGAATTTATCTATTGTGTTCAAAATTTCAGAAGTAGTGGATGCAAGTCTTGATGCCTTATATCATCTTTGGCATCTGATTATCTTTATTTTCGATTTTTTCTGCTTTAATTGGATTTAAACACATAAGTGAACATGTGCCTTCTTCATAAGACATTTAAGTATATAATTTCAAACTCCATAATATAGAGTCTAAAATACACTTCTACATTTTAATACTTAATAATATGCACTTATTAGTATAAATTTGTAGATATCAAAAATGATAAAGGCTAGCATTAATTTTAAAAACACACAAATCTGGTGAGAGTTCAAAGGACTGAAACATATGTCTTGCATGCATGAGACACGAATCTTGATGTACAGTATGATCTTCAGCTATAGCAGCACCTGCTGGCCACTAGAGACTTCCAGACCAAAGAAAAGACCTCTCAGTTCCTGTGTCTCAGGCAATGGCATCCTGATTCTCAAGCTCTACCATGCTTACCAGTTCACCTGCCAGGCCAATCTAGAAATTACTACTAATTAACTGTCTACAATTTCCCATACCTTGCACTCTGCTGGGCATTTACTAAACATTAGCTTGAGTACACTCCTGTTCCATAACTGTGGAATTTTACCCCACATTCAAAATGTAGAATCCATCCACTGTATCAGTTTATGCTGAGGATTAGGTAATCCACAGCCAGCAAAGTCCTGTCAAGCTTCATCAAGCATGAAGAAACTCAACTCTTTTAGATTTTTGTTTGTTCACTGCCTATCATTTTTCTAGGAGAAAAAAAAACACACTGTGGACTTGGATTTTGATATACTTGGACATTTCTAGGATGGAAAAAATTTTCTCTGCTGCAGTATTCCTTTTGAATAGTTTTTCATTATTACAAGTGTGGGCTTCATTTACCTGTTAGTTTTCTGCTGCTATGATTTGAATTGGAAGTTGATCACACCTCAGATCATGTTATCGTGGCTAAGGTATTTGTGAGCTTTGTCAGATTTGTGTCCTTTTTGTTTTGGGAAACTAGAATTCACAAAATTGAGTTGCAATTCAAAACTAAGTGCTCTAGTTAATTGTTTGCATCATGTGAAGGAGATATCTTCATTTAAATGGAATTTTTTCCAGGTCATTTCCTGTTTGAACAAAATTCTTATTTTCTTAGGGATCCAGCCTTCCTCAGGTGCTGCCTCGGTTCCTCCTGGTCTGAAAAGCTCCAGATTTGTAAGTCAAAGCAAAGTGGAGGTAGGTCCTAATGTCCTTAAACATCTACAATTTATATAAACTTCTACCAAAAATATTGTCTGCTTTTTCTACACTGTAGAGCCTCTAAGTAAATTTATTTTAACAAACACTATTCTTGCCTTATTTAGAAATTCTTGGGTCTGGAGAGATAGTTTGTGAAGCCTTGTGTTGGCCTTGCATGAGGCCAACCCAAGTTGAATCCTGGCATCCCATATGATCCCCCCTGAACCCAGCAGAAGTGATTTTTGAATGTAGTACCCTGAACACCATGGAGTGTGACCCTGAAATAAAACAAAACAAAATTGTCCTAAGAAATAGTCTTTTTAGCTTATTAAAAGAGGACTTAATTATTTTTCATAGCACATAGACATAGCTTTTATTAGATTTTTTTCTTTATTTACTGATGACTATGAATTCAGAAGACAGATGATCTGTTCCTCTTCTGCTGACTCTATACTCTCCTAATATGACACTAATTTCCTTTATTGTACAAACTTTTTCCCATTATCACCACTTTTTACCTTTCCCTCACTGACCTTAAATATTTTTCCTTTCATCTTCAGCACTCCTAATTACTCTACCCATCTACTTGGACCACCATGTCTTGAATATTATATGATCAGAAAAATTTTGTGTCCCACTTCTCCCATCATTTATTTTACATGAATAAATATATATACACATATATGCAAGCACAAATATATTATCTAAACATGTACTTAGGCACCATAACTCACAGTAATATTGAAGTGAACCCAAAAAGCAGCCACTAAAATAGATAAAACTGAAGACCCTATGCATATTGTATATTTATACATTTTTGGAGACCCTAAAAATAATAGCTTCATATATGATCTGTCCCTCATCGAAAAATTAATGCACAGGTTCCAGATGATTTGGTACTTGCCACAATGTGTAGTGTTTACTTTATACAGAGCAAATAGTCTAAACTTTTCCTGTTTGCTAATAAAACAATTGTGGTTCATAAAATAAGGATGAAATGTGAACCAATAAGATTCATTAGTCAAGCTACTCTTATCATTCTTGAATAATACCTGATTTATACTTCTGAGCTAAAGTTTAAGAATTCACATAATAAATGCCACTTTGTTGGAGTGTTAATATGCATGTCTGTCTAATAGCACTTGTAAAAGTAGGGGCCGGTGTGATGGCACAAGCAGTAAGGCATCTGTCTCGCCCGCGCTAGCCTAGGACAGACTGCATCCCCAAGCGTCCCATATGGTCCCCCAACCCAGGAGCGATTTCTGAGTGCATAACCAGAAATAACCTCTGAGTATCACCGGATGTGGCTCATCCCCCCCTCCAGAAAGAAGTAAAAGGCAACTGAATTTATAAGAGAAAATACAAAATTATATATTTGAAACTTTTTTTTTGTTTTTGGGCCACACCCGGTGACGTTCAGGGGTTACTTCTAGCTATTCACTCAGAAATCTCTCCTGGCTTGGGGGGCCCTATGGACTCCAGGGAATCGAACCACGGTCAGTCCTAGATCAGCGCATGCAAGGCAAACGTCCTTCCACTTATATCACCCCTCTGTCCCGAATTAAAACATTTTATATATCTTTATTTAAGCACCATGATTCCAAACATGTTTGTACTTCAGTTTTATTTATAAAGGAAAAGAACAGAATTCAAGTTGATGTGCTTTAGGTAAACAATTCACAAGTCTGATGAGTGTAATAGTATCAATTGAGTAAACACTATGCTGTGTGTGTGTGCATGTGCATATGAAGTCAAGAGACTCCGTGGGAATTATATTTGAACCAATACCCTCATTCTGGCCATTATTATTTATTGGGGTTAAACTATCACCAAAAAATCAGATGAGCATCCAGATGGATAGCACAGTGGTAGGGAGTTTGCCTTACACTAGGGCTAGGCCAACCCGGGACTGATGCAGGTTCAATCTCCAGCATCTCATATGGACCCCCAAGCCTGCCAGGTGAAATTTCTGAGTGCAGAGCCAGGAGTAACCCCTGTGCATCACCAGGTGTGGCCCAAAAATAAAAATAAATAAATAAATGTTTTAAAAAATATCAGATGGGGTATTGTTATTGGTTAATTGCATTTTGTTTAAATGGCCTTAATATTTAACTCATCATTAAGCATGGATTATATATTCATAGCATTCCAAACCACACTAAAAACCTGTAGAATATTTGGTCCTTTTGTTAAAATGCAAATTTTGAACATTTTAGTTGCTTTTATGAGAGAAAAACTGAGATGAAGTGTGACAAACTAAAATGAATGCCACCAAAATAGAGTAACAATTAGAACACAAGCTTTTCTTAAAAGTAATGACTTTCGGGGCCAGAGTGATAGCATAGCAGTAAGGCATTTGCCTTGCACGTGGTCAACACATGACTGACCCCGGTTCAAATCCAGGCATCCCATATGCTTCCCCAAGCCTGCCAGGAGGGATTTCTGAGTGAAGATCCAGGAGTAACCCCTGAGCACTGCCGGGTGTGACCCCAAAACAAAAAAAAACAAAAATTAATGACTTCAGCCTTAATTAGGATTGTTATAGAATGGAGATAGTATTATTCAAATAGATTTCTGCATATAAAGTGTAGTATTTATGGGATATAAGTCTATTTTTACAATATGTACTATGTAAGTCATTTCATAGATTACCTAATATCAAATAGTGAATTGTTGCCTGATTATAATATAACTAAACTTCATATGAATATTTCTCCAAGGATTATTACAATTCATTTAACAGATTGCAAGAGAAATATATTATCTAATTGGTTTATGTAAATGTAAATAAATATATTTTAATAATACACATTTCTTAGTGAAATGTGATTTTTAATATTGCACTGTAAAATTTGTTTGGAATATTTTCTGCTGTTAAAATTATATTATGAATTTCTGATCACTTTAGAAAAAAAATGAGCAATTTAAAATATAATATGTTCTGATTTTTTCTGAGTATATACTTGTTTTATTAAATGATTAACCTTTTAAAGGTCTGCTACTATGTTGCATTTTTAATAATGCTTATTTGATTCCTTCCTAGTTGTTTTAGAAGTATTAAACATAGAATTTTATATCACAGAATTTACATATTTTGCAATTTAATATTGTAAATTAAGGTCAATAGGAGAAATCTTGTCACTGAAATCATAGTGCTCTTTTGCACATACTCTGCCATGACTATCCAGAAGATATATTGAATGTCAGTTGTAATAGTGAGATGCATTTTCAAAAATTTCCATTGAAAAGTTGAGTGCAACATTAGTATTATGGAGGTTACACTTTTATTCCGTGGAATCAACCATCATAAGAGCACTTAACTGAGAATAAAACCTTAATTTTGAAAAATAAAAAAAGCTTCAATGCAATATACTCCAATATTTTGTATAAATAAAACAGAAAATTTTATTTTATCAAGGCATTGAAAGTCTTGTGTTGAAATTTTGTTTTATATTTATTATCTGGCATGATGTATATTTAAAATATACTCATTTATTTTTCATGATTTTCATATTGATAACATGTATGTCAAAATTAACTTCATTCATTATTATTATAAAGGTACTAAGCTTCCATAGGCAATATAGGCCTCCCAATTAGGTCTTTTGAGATATTCTTGTGGGGAGTGAAAGCCAATGCTCTTTTTCGTATCACTGACCTTAGTCTTGAGTTTGAGATATGATTTGAAGCATTTCGGGGTCCTATAGTGTCCTTGAACTGGGGGTTTTGCTGAAGCTGATTCCGGTATCATACAACAGTCCAGGATTTTATGGGGGTGAGAGAGGCCACAACCTTGAGCCAGCAGGCCATGTTGGTTGTGCTTTCTTGCCGAGACAGGAGATGGGGGACCGAGAGGGTGTCTTTCATTGAGGAGTTGGATGGTGGTCTGTTGGGGCAGGAGGTCAGTCTTGGTGCCTAACTAGGTAAGAACTGAGGGTAAAGAGGGTTAAATCAGGGGAAGATAACAAATCCGGGTTGGGAGATGAGGGAGGAGAAGGGTCTCTGGGTGGAGGAGGGGCAATATAGAAGAGAGTCTATATACATTGTATAGATGAATAAGTAATGTGCACACATACACTGACTTCAGAGATCTATTTGAGTGCTATCCTCCATATATAGTGTATTCCATTTCCTTCTCTATAAATAGTCAAGAATTAAGAATATTTTTGGGCGATGTTAGAAAGGGTATTTTTCGCTCGGGCGCCTGCGTGCTTTTGAAAATGGTTATCAGTAAGAAAAGACACCCCTGCAGGGGGTCTGATATGCATATGGGAATTTTCCTTTGGCTAGCTGTTCTGGCATGTGAGGTCTCTGAGCCCAACTCTCACCTCTACAGTTTGTGTATGCATAGGGGAGGAGTTTTCCCCCACCCCCCACCCCCCAGGACCCAGCTTCCCAGGTCTGGCCCTGAAGGCCATTCTGGAGTGGGGGGAATACCTTTATAATAATTCATCTCAAGATGTGTATTCCTAAACATACAGGTAGCCTCCCCCATCACTTGTTTTCTTCAAGTACCTTTTTTTAATTAATTTTTTATCTCAGTTCTGTCTATTTGTCTATTTTTTATATATACATATTTTCTCTATCCTCACCAGTTTTCGTGCTGCTTGGTACAAAAACCAAGAAAACATCTTGCCTGGGATAAAAGCTCAGACCACACCACAGATACTGTGTGTGTAGCCTGTCAACCTTACCCAGAATAGCACCAGCATTACAAAAGGACACCATAAGTTTTGTATAGGCACAGTAAATAAGGGGAAATCATAGACACAGAAACAAGATATTATCTTCTAAGGATAAGAACTCACACTTTTTACGCAAGGGTGCCTCCCATCCTTGACATATGTCATGTGGATACAACTCAGTGTCCACGAGATTGGACAGTGTTAGTTCATTCTCAAACCCCAGAGCCCAGACGTAAAACTGAAGCAGCTCCCTGCAGCACCAGGAGCTAAGCTCCTTTGGGAGATTTACTTGTCCCAGTGTTAATATGACAACGAGGACAGCGAGGAAATAACAACTTGACCTAAGACCGGGAGGTCCTATCACATTACCTAACACTAAGTGGAAATCAGAAGATGTATCGTCCTTTGAACTATGAAAAATAAGAACACTAACTACAGAAACTGACTTTGACAACTGTGACTGGGCAGAACTCACCTTGAGACCAATAAGGAAAACCCTACTTTAGGCTGTAGCCCAGGACACTTAGAAAAATCATTATTTCTTAGTACAGAGGCCCAATTTTGACAACAGAGACTGAGCAGAACCTTTGGAACCATACTTTTCTAGACGTCGGCTTAGGGACCAAGTAAAAACATGGAGCACATGATACAGAACTGGACACACCAATAATGATGGAACAGAACCTCTAGAACCGTAAAGACTCTATCATAAACCTTGTCCTAGGACCTGCACAAATACCAAGATTCCTAGCTACAGTGGCCTGATTTTCTCATCCACAACTGAAAGGAAAGTGTCCTGACACCACAATAAAAAAAAAAACCCTGGGATATGGCAATGAGTATGTATGGAGCCAGTGGTTGTTCCCCTGACAGTAGGCTTCAAGAGTGGAGAAACCCTGAATCCCTTAGGCCACAGGAATTTCCTTCCTTCCCCAATACTTACTGTGCCTATGCAAAAAAAAATAGGTGGGGGAAACACCAAACCCTGCCACTCCAGCATTCCTTTTTCTTGTTTTGTTTTGTTTGTTTTTGATATTATTTTCCTTCTCTTTTTTCTTCCAATTTTTTCTTTCTTTTTCACTCTTGTAAATATTATTTGGTGATTATTTTTGGTAGTTGATACCAAATTTTTCTTCTCTTTTCCCTAATCTTTTTATCGCATAACTTGAATCATTCAGCCTCATAAATTGAGGGGGGGAAATGATGATACCAGGATCAGTCATATGAACACGTAGTGAGAATAAAAAATGATCAGACTGGAACACCAAACCAAAGTCAATGACAACAGAATAGATACCCAATCTAAAACAAGCTGTAAAGTGGAGACCAGTTACACTAGTATTCTGGGGGGGAGGGTAAAGGAAAGAGATATGGGAGACATGCTGGGAACAGGAGTGGAGGGAGGACAACATTGGTGGTGGGAATGTTCTTCATTCATTGTCACTATGTACCATAAATAATTCTGTGGAATGCAGTTCAGTCACAATAAAAATGAAAAAAATTAACTTCATAACAACTTTTACTAGATATTATCTTTAAATTATTTAAACCTAGTTTATAGTCTAGGTAAAACACAAGCATCTCCAAATTAAAATTAGTTTTTGCTATTGGAACACACCCTAATGTGTTTGGGGCTGTCTCCAGGCTCGGTGCTTAGGGATCATGTCTGGCAGTGCTTTGGGGAATCATACCTAATATCACATAAAAAACATTATTTTAATTTCTGGACTGACATAGAATGGATTAAATGCATGAGTACTTTTGAATACCAAAATAACACAAAAATTATGGGTAATGTCATTAGTTAGTAGTAGGTCATGTCACTAAAACACAAATTTAAAATAAAAAATAAGTCCAAAGAGAAATCCTATTTTAACGAGTTATTCAATACCTATTAACTATTTTATTCAATAACAGATTAGGATCTAATACTACATAAATCAGTTAAAATAAAAGATGTGGGCTTTTTAAATTTACTTTTCTCTGATTTGTTTTTCTCATTGCAAAGGGAGAACAAGCAGTCATAGACTTCTGCAGTGAACCCATTCTCCCTCACAGCAATGCATATGTCCAAATAATCACATTCTTAAACACTGTGCATTGAAACTTAAATATACTAATATGAGATGGGCACAACTGATAGCATAGCACTGAGTAATCTTTAATCAACAAAGGAAAAACTTTCTGATCGTTGCAAGATAAAACCTATTCTCACCTCCTTTGATCAATATAAACTTTCTGTTACTAGAAATTATGTTTAATATCACTATTTTAATGGAAATAATGGCTTTTTACTTCATTTTCTTATTTGCTTTTGTCATCATAACCAGTTATTTAAATTATTTAAAATGTTGCTTTCTGATTCTTATAAGAGAAGCCAAGCCAATAAAACTCTCAGGTACACCAGTCATTGGACTTAAAACTCTGGGGTCACCTTAGAGGGGCAATGGGACAAGAATCATTCCAGTTCTACAATGTCTGAGCTCCTGGCACATTTGACCACATATGCAGCTGTGTGACACTTCAAAACTTTACAATATTGAAACCTTAGGAGGAGCACAGCAAATTGAATGGGAAATAACATAGAAAACCACTAAGTTTAATAAGCATAATAATAATAATAATAATAATAACAGAATACTCAACAACAAACATCCCAGTAAATCCTCAATGATTTTAATCACAGTAACTTGAGGTATAACAATTTTCACAAATTTTCTTTTAATGATTTACTTTTTATAATTCTATTTACTATTGTAATAAAAATATAAAATGCATTATTTTCTGCCTGGTAAGGGAGCAGCCTTGGGGGATGGGAGGGAGTCATGGTCAATAGTGATGGGAAGGACACACTGATGGTGGGGTTGATGCTGGAACACTGACTGTCTAAAACAACTGTAATATAAACAATTTCTTAAACCATAGTGTTTAAATAATGTTAGAGAAAACTTTGTTTCTTAAAATATGTTTTCTTATTCAAATAAGCAATTAAATATGTTAGTCAGATAGAGTGACCTATGTAAATCAAACAGAAAATAAATACAAATGTCCAGATTTATAGTGTTCTGGAGATCTTTATAGTATTTTATGATTTATAAAATTAATAAAATTAAATTTTTTAAGTTTTCAGAAAAATAATGATGAGAATAGAGTACATTGTATTGTGGCCTGTTTGCAAATATACTGAGACAGAAAACTTTCCTCAGATAAAGAGCAAATAAGAAATTTCAAAGTCCTGTTTAATTTCATCCTCCTATCGATTGCTCTATCTCTGAGGTTCTAGGAAAATACAGCATTTTTTCCTGAGCCACAATACAAGGAAAATGAATCTTTCAGAAGCATACATTATTCTTAGGAAGAGTATATTATTGTTTGTAGAACAAAATAAAAATGATAAAGTGAAAAAGAATATCCAAGTTTAAAAATAAAAAATATTTAGAGAAGTGTGTTGATTATAATATATAATGTGAAGGAGCCCATTCTAGATTATGATCTTCCTTCACTTTTCTCTCTAGATAGGACATTTTCATGGACTATTTAAAATTTTTTATCACAGGATACTATGGATCTTGCCACAGAGACACATAAGACTTACCTGAAGAACTGATGTTTGTATGTGCAACTCATCATTAATCTAATAGAAACTATTTATAAAATACAGTTTTCTGCAAGCATTTGCTTTATTCACAGCTAATTAAACCATCAGAGAGGGCCTGAAATAGTAATTACATTCACTCCTCTCCAATCAACTTGGGCCCAATTTATATCCATAACCCTGAGAGAAGACTCTAATTGCGACCTCTAGATTTGTCTTTGATAATATCTTCTGGTTTGTTTAGAGTAGTGGTAACTAATTAAAGAAATACACAGTTTTATTTTTAACCTAAGACTAAAAGACAAAAATAGATTATTGGGGTGGGTTTAATGATGTTGAACTCTTTTTCTTTAATATTCACAATGATCCTATGTCATCCTTCTAATCAAAATAGTGTTTTGTTAGATATTGAGAATATAAAGCTAACATACGAGCATTTAAAAAATCAATTTGATATGAATATTCTGTTTTGGAGAATATTTTGATATAACTTCAAACTTTTTGATTATCAAGTAATGTGAGCAACATAAATCTTTGGTTTCCAACTTTCATCTCTCTAGTTTATGACATTTATGAGTGTTATGGATGGGGTAAGCTGGATATAATGATAGTGAATAGTACTTATGTATAAAAAGGAGAAAAAAGGGGGGTCAGGGGAGTAGCTCAATATAACACTTTTTTTGCATATTTTAAGGTCTGGATTTGATTCCCAGCAGCATTAAATCTCTAAATAAAAGAGACCTATTTTGTGTAGCTAGCTATTTTAGCTCAAGTGTAATAAAATTTTCTCATATTTAGTGAAACATAGTCATCATTTGTTACTTAATTCTCTTTTTCCAGAAGCTGGTCTTAGCTAAAAAATAAAACTCTATGATTCCCTCTGTTTTCTCCTCTAGAGTACCTTCCATATCTATATTAAATGAAGCCGTTATGAGCAGAGATGGGAGGATTAGATTAAGAAGTATTTTTCTGCATGCTCTTTAAAAGATAACTGATTCATGGATTTCTACAGTAGTAGAAACGCATGCCATTGTTTCAGTTTTAGTTTTGGGTCTATCCTGCACTGCTCAAGACATGCTGCTGGCTTTTTGCTCAGGAATCACGTTTGGTGGGTTCAGGAGACCTTATGGAGTTCTAGATATTAAACCTGAATCAGTCACATACAAGGCAAGCAACCTGTCCTCTGTGATATGCTCTGTCCAATATATTTTATTTTTTATTACATATGAGTGCTTATCAGAATGATATAGAAGACTTACCAACAGATTATAGAGTTCCATTCCAAGAGTTCAGTAGTCTGTGAGATTGTGAGAAATGATAATTTTGCATGACTAACACACTTTTGAGTGATTATTAGACTACACGTCATAAATTAAACATTGTGAATAAAGTACAAGCTTCATTTTTGATAATATGTCAACATATTGCAAAAGGAATTGGATTTCACTTCTAGTGAATCAAATTCTTATCATTACTTCTCTACCTACTATTAGCTATCTTAGTTATACAAAGTTTTATCTCTAAATCACTGCACAAAAAGCAATTTTTATTCTGTCTTGGCGAGCTGACAAGTACTCTCTCTATGGACTTGACTTGTGTTTTTGTTCTTAGAAATTTGTACTCATCCACCCAATAGAATACCAGGTCAGTGTACATTCCATACTGAAAATGAACCTTTGCCCCATGTCAGTCTGGCATTAGGATGTATGTATCCTGTTTTTTAAAAATTTTATTTTCATCTCACAGGATCCTGCTCCAATGCACACTTTCATCTATAATCATGAGATATCAGTGTACGTTCTTAGATTGTTTATGCTGTTACTTATTTCTTCCTATATCTAAATTATATACCAACCAATATTTTACCAATGCTACTTTTATTCTCAGTGAAAATTTATTTTCTATTTTTGTTAAATTATTGCTGTTTTACTTTAAATTCCTTTACTTACTCATCTTACTTCTACTACTAAGCTCTCTACCTTTTAAAATATGCTTTCAACATTTCACCTTCAAATCTATAGTCCTCCTTTCTGACCCCTTTTCTTTTGAAATATTCTTGAAACACTGTTGACCCATCAATCTTTCTCTAAACTGTCATCTTTTGTACCTATTCTTTCTTGTAAAATTTGTATTTTCTTTGCTTAAATAATATTTCATTCCTCATTATAAATTGTTTTGAGATAAATAGCAAAGAGTTTAACCAGGAAATATTAATTAATATTAATGAAAATTTGTATAATGTCTCTGTTGTCAAATGGTACATTTTTAGTATTTTACTGAAAATTGCTTTCACTGCCTTTATAACTTTTATTTTGAATTCCCGATAGAAATAATATTTCTTACATAATTTTTTATACAACCTATTTTATTTCTTTCTTGGAAGTGAAAGACTCATTATCCTCTCTTCACCCAGCCTAAGAAAAAAATGATACCTCTCTTTCTTCCCAGAAAGAGAAGCATGAGCTATCTGTACATGGTAGGTCTTTCTATGATTTGGAAGGGAGATCCAGAAGTGCATCATGTCTTCAACTCAGCTATCTGTGGCTAAAGGGCATTCTTCAAGCTCTCTTGGGAACACCTGCATAATTTTTAACATTATACAAGCAATCTATTGATGCCAGGAGAATCTGCAGTGAACACATGAACTTTGCTTCTAATATTGCCCCTTCTAAGATACTTCTCCAAGTATCTCTGGTCCTTCATGATTTCATCATAAATTTCTAGATAATTGTCTGGCTCTTATCTTACCTGTCCCTAGAAAGTAAAAATAAATAGATTTCCTTGTGGCTGTAGATACACCAGTTAATAAAAGAATCCTGTTCCTCACATAGTGAGCTTCAATCTTCAGGTCACTATGAGCAGATGAATATACTCCATAATCTATTTGGATTGGGCTCACTGATTGTGCTAGAAAGATCCCAGATGATAGTAGTTTGTACTTGTTCATTTCAGCAAATGACCCATTAGCAAGGATATTTCTAACCTGATAACAGATTAAATTCAGACAAAATCTCATTGAAATATCTTCAATATTATATTATATTATATTATATTATATTATATTATATTATATTATATTATATTATATTATATTATATTATATTATATTATATTATATTATATTATATTATATTATATTATATTATATTATATCATATCATATCATATCATATCATATCATATCATATCATATCATATTATATTATTATTTAATTAGAGACAACATTATATTCCTCTTCATTCTTTCAAGATCTTAATGGTAAGACATTTTTCTAATTTTTTTGGGTTTTGGGGGGCCATACCCGGTGATGCTCAGGGGTTACTCCTAGCTATGTGCACAGAAATCATCCCTGGCTTGGGAGACAATATGAGACTCTGGGGGATCAAAATGTGGTCCATCCTAGGTTAGCTGCCTGAAGGCAAATGCCTTACCACTTGTGCCACCACTCCAGTTCCAATGGTAAAAAATTTTATAACAGCCCTCAATTTGTGTTAGAAATGTGTGAACTTTATCATCAAAAAATAATATTATTAAAATGATTTATTTTGTGGTCTATTCTTTTTTGGGATTATTCTTTTTGGATCACATATGTCTTCATGTTAAATCATTTTAGTATCACTGTCACTAATGGCATACATGCTTAAAAATAATGCTGTGTTTCATAAACAATTCATCTGCATGTGTATAGCCATCTAATATATTAGATAAATTCCTTACAAATGGTTTCTTAGTGCAGTCTTTATAAACTACTTAATAAAATACTTTAAAATTTTAATTTTGACTCAAATTATGAAAGTGTCTCTGTTGTCGGAGTTACCAAAATGTAAGTTATGTGTATTTATATATTAGTTTACATCATTCTTAAAAATGACTACAAGCATGAAACTTCATTGTGAATATTCCATTTTTTAAAAAGAAGTTACTATGTAACTACAGATTAGATGTCTCTAATTAAATAAATAAAACTGCTTTATTTTGACATAACAATAAAACTAAACATAAATAATTAATAAGAAAAATATTATATGATAACAGTCAATAAATATTAATGAAACATAAATGATAAACAAATGTACAGTGTCATAATTATATTAGATAATAAATTGAATGCCAAGGATAGGTTTGATTATCTCAGTTTTGGTACAAATATACAAAACTATATATAATTAATAGTATAATATACTTGCAATTTAGTGTTAAGTAGGTATGTGTGTGCAATTTTGGTCAGCCTTTAAGTCAGTGTGTTTAAATAAGTAATGCTAGAAACCCAACCACTCTGGCTTCAAAATATCATCGTGGGAATGTGAAGTTCATGAAAATGAGCAGGGTGCCATTCATTAACATGTCAAGTATGCTTCTTCAACGGGATGTCATTAAATTATTGTGGTGATAATTGAGACACTAAAATGAGACAGATGCTGAGCCTGTAGTTCTCAAGATCTTATAACCCATTAGCAATTAAATTTCAATGAGCTAACACAACTTCACTTTCACTAAATTAACAACTTGGAATATATTTAAATATATGTGTGTATATGTATGTAGATATATATCCTTTTCTAGGCAAGTTTTTGTAGCTGATATTAAAGAGAAATTGAATTTGACAAGGGTTAAAATTTTAGGACATAGAGCAGGCAGGTGATAGGGTCATACTCTCCAATCTGGAATGTAGGTGAAAGCCAATTAAGGCATGGCAGAAACAAACAATCCAATCAAATTGCAGAGGTATAAGGGATATATAGAAGTTAGGAAGAGCAAGATCAGATGTTTAAAGGGTCATTGTATTTGGTGAAGGGATGGAATTGCTGCCTCTGAATAATGGGAATGACTTCAGAGATCTGTGGCTCAGTGATTTGAGGGATTAATGGCAGACTCACATTTCCAATCTAACTCACTTATTTTTGTCCAGATAGAAGAGTCAATATTGTAAATAAAAAATTAATACCCCCAAATCTCACTAGCTTAATGCAGTGGAAATACATTTCTAGTTCCTATAAATCCTCATGAAGGTACTCAGTGATGCAGAAAGATTTGATGTAACCGAGTTTTTGTCTAACACGTAGTTCTGAGGTCTTTATAACTAACCAAGAGCATGGACAGTGGAAGATTTCAAAATATGTTCTGATCAGGCACAAAGGAATTGTTTCTACTGATGTGACAGAATCTAGAGCAAATTGTTGCCCCAACTAACTGCAACAAAACTAGGCAATATGGGGAAGCAATTGAATATTTCTAAGTAGTATCTACGACCCAAGTTCTTATCTGAAATCAAAGATCATTACAAGAAGAAAACGTTGGTAAAAATTGAAGCTACAATTAGATTGGGGAAGGCAGACTCATGGATTCAGAAAATTGAGCTCAGGCCTAACAGAACAGGAGGGCTAAAACCACCTTATCAGAAAGAAAGTGTCAGGAATCCAATTTTAGCAGTTTTGTAACAGGAGCTTTGAGAAGTAGCACTGTGGCGTAGAAATTACATGACTTATAGAATCATATAAACACATTTTTTATATCCTAGGTTTACTGCTGATTAAGATTTTATAATTGCCTTGGCAATTTTAGAACTTTTTGATGCAGAATTTTTGATGCAGAATTGTCTTGTGCACTGTTCTTGCCTGAAAATACCCTCCCCAGAAGCCCTCCACATACATATGATGAGAACTAACACTTGTCCCCCCAGAGTGTGACTGTATTTGGTGATAAGGACTCTAAAGCAGGATGGGCCATGTCTATTCTGAAAACTCTGAAAGTTCCAGGAAATAAAGTGATTCTGGACCTTGTTCATGGTGGGAAAAATAAATTTCTTCTCACTGGCTACCCAATATGACTGCTTAAGTGTATCGACTACAGATGGTGCTAGAAATATCCAAGTGACTTTTGGCAGAAAATATTTCCTCACCCCTGCTCTAAAAAAGGTATATAAAAATTAGAGTGGACAATCAGCCAAAATGATGTGTATCCTTCACAGATATTAGGGCTCTATAGAAAAAAAGGAGGAGACCAGGAGTCAATGAAGAAATAAAACAATCTTTAAGCAACAATTAAACAGGAATGAATAACACCCAAAGTGCTGACAAATAGAACTGAGGCTTCTACTTCCAAAAATGTGAGGAAACAAATTTATTTTCTAAAATAGCATTTCTCAACTATGAGCTATATAGTTCCTTTAACTCATCAAGAAATTCCTAGTCAGGCCACACATGAAAATCACATTAATGGGGTTTTATATAATGAGACTAGGGAGTGCAAATGCAGAACTATGAAACTTGAAGGAAAGAGGCTGGAGTGAGGTTTTCTATCAGAAAAAGGTAGAAACAGTAGCCTAAAGCAATTAGTCTTTTGTAGTGGCATAATAATGCTAATGCTCTTGACAAATCCATACTACCAAAGTATCATATCATTGGTAGATCCTTACCTTCCTGTGAGAGCACTTTAACATGTGCAAGTACTATAATACTATGGTAAATTATTATTTTTTATTTATTTGTTTTTGGCCACAACCAGTGATGCTTAGGGGTTACTCCTGGCTATGAACACAGAACTTGCTTCTGGCTTGAGGGACCATATTGATTATCTCTTGCCCCATTGCTCCGGGTAAATTATTTTTAAATATATTTTAAAATATTAGCCTGAAATTTTAGAGATAGCATAGGGATTAATGTATTTGCTTTGCATGCACCCAACCTTGGTTTGATCCCAAGAAGAAGATATAATCTCCAGAGCACTGCCATGAATGATCACTGGGTCAGGAGTAAGCTCTGAGAACAGCTGGGTGTATATATATATATATATATATATATATATATATATATATATATATATATATATATATATATATATACACAATGTGTGTATGCCTTAATATTTAAGCATGACTGTTTTCAAAGGTGTTTTGATATTTATCATTGATGTCTCAATGTTTCATATAAAACCTGGATTTCTGAAATAAATAAATGTCTGAAATAAATAAATCCTAGATGTTCTGAAATGGACTGTGGAAGGAGAAAAGGATGGGTGGGAGACAGGGAAGGGAGGGAAGAATTGAACATCACCATAGTAACATCAACATCATCTTAGAGCTCAAGGGAGGAAAAAATAATGATGCTTATTCTCAGGTAAAGAGTCTATGCAGAAAAGTTAGGAGTAGCACATATGAACATGGACATTGAATTTGTTTTGATTCCAATACACCTCATGTTGAGGTCAAGAATGTATTAGAGGGATTTTTAGCAGCACGGGCGGGCAGCTGGCAGACCTCCGTATGTGCCAGCGGCCTTTTGGCCTGGCCTAGGGTGGGGGGCCCGGACCTGGGTCACCCGAACCCCCTCTCCCCCTTTCCTCCGGATCTCCAGGTGGGTTTCTGGGAGGAGCTCATGGGGCACCCTGGGTTTTCCCCACTCCCAGGCCGTGTCCGGGGACCGGCCTAGGTTGGGCTTAAATCCCTGTCCTTCGGGCTTGGGAGGGTCTCTCTCCCTTCCTGGAGCTGGATTTTTAGCAGCACGGGCGGGCAGCTGGCAGACCTCCGTATGTGCCAGCGGCCTTTTGGCCTGGCCTAGGGTGGGGGGCCCGGACCTGGGTCACCCGAACCCCCTCTCCCCCTTTCCTCCGGATCTCCATGTGGGTTCCTGGGAGGAGCTCATGGGGCACCCTGGGTTTTCCCCACTCCCAGGCCGGCTCCAGAGGTTGGATCAGGGGGTGGCGTTTGATCTGGGGGGTGGCAGATAATTTCTCAGCTATACTCAGGCTGTCACTGGCAATTTCATACCAGTCTACATTTTGAAACCGCGCGTGGGCTAGCCCCCCGCGCGATCATATGCTCCTCCCAACCATCAGTACCCCAGATTTACCCTTCTTAACTTCAGTAACACACAGCTTCAATCTCTGACCAAAGACATACAGTAGATCTTACAAATCCCAGAACTATTTAGAAGGACATAAATCGAACACATATTGAACACATATATCTTTTGAATATTTTATGATTATTTTCTTTAACTGCTGTAACTCTCTATATATTCTTCTACCATGATGTTTCTATCCACTTTTCATCTTGTCTTTTCTTTGTAAGCTGTTCAGTAAGGATTGTGGTGGAACTGTCCCTCAGTTTGATGCCTATGATTGAACTATGTCATGGAAATTGCTGGTCTTGTTCCTATTGCCTCCAGATGCACCAATAACGCTTCATGGCATTGATCCTTGTTTGCATAGACACATTAAAATGGGAAAACACTATACATACAGATTAGTTATTATCTAATAAATCTCATTACAATGTACCTTACACCCTGAATATTGATATAATGACCTGGCATAGGCCCCAGTTGAATGGGCATTCTCCATTCACGCTGGAACCAGGCAAGCTATCTACGAAACATCCAAGGTCTTTTATAGCAACAGTTGGAAGCCGTCCTCTACCAGGAAAGACACTACCAAGGGTGTGACATCGACCTCCTAAAAAGACACTTCCGTTTACACTGAGAAGACGTGACAACAACAATGACCTGCGAGAAGACATGACAACAACGATGACCTGCTCTACAGGACATGGTTCTCTCTATTGCCCCTTAAGTGTGAGGTGAAACGAGAGGATGCTCTGCACCATCCTGACTGCAATATGGGATATGCAGACTCCAGGATCTTTAATACAGAAGAATGATACCAACAACAGAGACTATGTGAGGAATGGAGGTGTATTGCCACTACAGACTATGACTTGAATTGGACAAACTAGTTTGCCTGGAGCCTAGAGTCAGTCCTGTGCCAGGAAACTTCAGGGGTAGGGTCTCCATGTATTTAGACCATAATTTGTCTTTCCATGTCCCTTATGTTTTGGTGGGCCTATGCAAACAAATGCTACTTTAATATCGTTTTTTACTATGTTCTCTTGACTCCAATCCTTAAGAAAAACAACCCATTAAAACTTTTGAGGTTAACTTAAACTAGTAAGCATGTGCATGGAACTAGATAAATGTACTTTGCCCTCAATGTTTAAAGAGTTACATAAGTCTAATATCTTTAGATTATATGGTGTGCTGCTAAGAAACAATATGTACTACAACTGGGGATTTGAGGGACAAAGTAATTGTATTGTACATGGGTTCAGTTTTGTTTTTCTTAATGTTCTTTGGCTGAAAGTTCAAGGCTGGGATATCATCGATGGAACTACTGAGAATCCTGTTTATGGGTGATTGGGCTTCCACTGTAACTTTACCCTGTCCTCTTTCTTTGCATCTTTGTTGTCATAATTAAAATAATAAAAAAAAAAGAATGTATTAGAAGTTCATAAAAAAAGTCCATAAAAAGTCCATAAAGGTGTTATGCTGGTTCGAGGATTCAGGCAAATAAGACCTCAAAATATATTTACTTACTAATCTAATAACACTTTGATATACTCAATAACATTATCATGAGAAGGAGTATAGTTAAATGTTTTGCTCACATAGTTTGCATGCAAGAGGTCTGAGCCTAATACCAGCACTGAAAGGTGCCTTGAATACTATCAGGAATGAGCCCCAATGATAAAACAGGGAGTAGAGTCTGAGTATTGACATATGAAACTCCAAAAACTAATGAAAAGAAAAAAAATAAAGAACCTTATCATGAAGTTTTGCTGTTTCAAATGATAGCAACACTATTAGGATTTTGGAAAATGAGCTTCAGTATAAAATAAACAATTTTAGGGAGGTCATTGGATGGATAAAGAAGAATCAAGTAAACTTTCCATGAGCACCTCCTTTGTCAAACACTCTCTACTCAATGCTGATGAGCTAGAAAGGCAATGAAGACCCAATTACTGGTCCCAAGAGCTTTTCAATCTCTGCTCTTCTGGAATGTTTCTGATTTTCTCACCCAAATAAGCAAAATATCAGCAAATACACACCTGTGTTTGTCGAGTTATATAAAAATAAATAGCACAACCAGGCTGGAAGATAACAATTACATCTCGAGTAATCCTCTTGAAGCATAACAAATTTATTTGCATTTTCAGGCAAATGGTAAGTGCCGATAAAATGATGCATAATTAATTTTTTCTGCAATCATCAGTAAATTTCTGTCGATCAGCAAGTAGTGGTGAATCAGAAATATAGCTTCTCTGGTGCCGGAGTGACAGCACAACAGTAGGGAGCTTGCCTAACCTAGCTTGATCCCCTGGCATCCAATATGGTCCCTTAAGTCAGAAGTGATTTCTGAGAGCATAGCCAGGAGTAATCCCTGAGCATCACTGGGTGTGGTCCCCAAACACAAACAAAAGAAAGAAAAGAAAACAAATATACCTCTGGTGAAAAAACCCCAACAGTGAAAGGAAGTGATGCCCTACAGTGTCAAGGCATCCAGAGTAGAACCTTGATCTAGGAGTCCACAAAAACTACTCAGAGATGTCATCAATCTTGTAAATATATAACTTCAAAATCATCTTAAGAAAACCTTCAAGCTCATTTGAAAATTATCTCTTTGATATGCATCAAGGACCTGTTATTACTATGGACTGTTTATATCATGAGAGCTGTGGACATGCATTTAAATACATAGCTGGAACAGGTTACTCTTTTGAATTTCCAACCAACTTTATGGAGTTCAGCAGCCTGAAATGATGCTTATCCATTTATAGACATTTCATTCAGGCTGGAAGGCAGCTGAATCATGAGATCACCTGAACATGGTCTGAGAGAGTGGGACAAGAGAACACCTAGAGTAAGAATGAAGAGAGCAGAGTCCACTCTGGACTGAGACAAAAGGTGGAAATCACAAGACATTTTAGACATTTTACCCAGGTAAAATGTATAGGTTAGGCTGGCACTGCTCCTATAATAGAAATGAAAATAGCAGTAGTAGCAACTGTGTATTGATTTAAGTGCTACCTTGTGCCAAACAATATGTAATATAATTTATAGCAATTGTCTTCGATGCCCAAATACAGATCATAGAAAAGTAAGTTTTCTATTGGCAAAGGAAACCTCAAGTTCCAAGTGAGTGTAAAACCAGGAAGTAAAATCTAGTAGAATTTATCCAAGTTTGATGTGATTCTTGATAGAATTGAGTTTTCAGGTGCAAAATTAAAAAGCATGCAATAGAATGTTTTTCTTATGCTGAGTTTTGGTTTCATAATAAATCATGCTTCACTTTTTTTCTTTTGGATGTGCCTCTCAAATAGTGGTGATCATTTTTGAAAAATTTCTCAATTTGTGACATGAGCTTAATTTCTGTGGTGTAGATTCTCCTTAAGTGGAGACTTTAGAAATGATTTGCAGTGCAGGATAGACAGTTGGGAAGAGATGTTTGCAACAGGGTTAACTGAGTTTTGTAGCCTATTTATAGTCACCAGTCAGAGATATTATTTACATTTGGAAAATGATGCACTTATTTGTATGGAGTAGAGTGACTTCAGGATTATATGTAAAATGTCAGCACATTTACTCACAAACAATAAAAAACATATAAGAAATACTTGATTAACAAAACATTTTAAAAATGTTTGTAAACGTATCATGATACTTGCATAATAACTAATGAACTAAAATTAGTATTTTTTAGCATAAGAACATAATGTAATATCTTGAGTCAACAGAAGTGGGCATGATTGTTGACATGTTTCTTAAAAACTTTGTTTCTTTTTTTATTATTTTGGGCCACACCCAGCAGTGCTCAGGGGTTACTCCTGGTCTGTGCTCAGAAATTTCTCTTGGCAGTTTCGTGGAACCATGTAGTATGCCGAAGATCAAACTGGGGTCAGCCTCATGCAAATCAAACACACTACCCTCTGTATTATAGCTCTGGCCCCAGTTATTACAATTTTAAAAGCTTTTTAAATTCAGCATCTGCAAGGTAAATTGATAGATTGGTAAATTGATAGATTGTAGATATGCTCTTTTATGCATGACATAGTCATAACTAAAATGATCAAGTGTTTCTCATTCTATTAATTATTCATATAACATACAGCATATGGTAATTCAGAAACATTTTTATGGAAATTTTTATTCATCTTTCTGAGATTCCTGCTTTGTATTTAGGCATATTGTCAAGCTATTATAAAATACATGGACAAAAATTAAATGTCTAGGATCCCATAATAATTTACCTTCAAACTGGGAAGAACGACATTTTATTTTGACTTAGGGATTCACCTAGAAATAAGGAATTTATCCTGGTGATACTCTGGGGACCATATATTATATGGTTTTATGATATTAGTGTTTTAATCTGGGTTGGCTGTTTGTAAGGCAACATCCTACTTGCTGTATTGTCAGTCACCCAGAATAACATTAATTAATCCGTGTATATTATTTTGTGTCAAACAGTATAATAGTTTAAATATATACTGCTTATTAAATGTTTCTATGCAATTTTATTATGATAGGTCAGCAAAATTTTAAAGGGCTACTCAGTAACTATCTTCTAGTTTATAAGCTACATAGAGTTAGTTTACAAATTTCAGTTATCTACCTGTAAATACTAATGTTTTGGTCCTTTCTAACGACAGAAAAATTATCACCACAATCATTCAACGTAGAAATAAATTTTGCACTAAATCTGACTTGTAGATCATGGGTTATAAACAATTTTGTTCTCTGATCTAGTATTACTTTCAAAATTCACAGTAGAATCCAGCATCAAACTGGATCAAACAAGGTTAATATGAACTTTAGGAAGTTTTCCATGCCTACTAACACAAGCTTTCCTGAAACCAGTATACAGTGACTAAGACATACCTATTATGTCACTGATTCCTAGAGTACACAACTCTTTGTAATAGCCATTATCCAAGATAACAACAAAAACAAAGTCTATCTATACTGTAAGAAAAGTAAAAACGATTTCCTTAATAATTTTGAAGATATCAACTCAATGTTTATTTTTAGTATTAGAGCTTTGTTTTGTTCTACACTTGACAAGTTTTCTTAAATGTATTAATAACAGCAATGTTTTTCATTAAAGAATGAAATTTGACAAGCATATTTTAAAAATAAAACATGTAACTTCTGATATATCTATCTCAAAATAAAGAGGAATTATAAAGAGGAAACACATATACATTTCTGTGCTTTCTTTTTGTTTTCTACTAAATAGAAATCAGTACACATTCCCTCTGTTGTTATAACATATGACATTAATTTAAAATATATTCCAGTTTCTTCAATAATGTAATAATAAATAAATATATTATCACTAATATTATGGTAGAATCTAGGAACAGTTGCATTTTTTCATTATGCTTGTTTATTTTATCGAAATTCCACTTTATTTCAGTTTCTTACACTATGAAATAAGAGCTTGCTGCTTGATGGTGGTTTTGCCATTTGTTATTTTCGGGCACTGTAGTGGTTTAACTAAATCATCCATAGCCCATCAACCTGGACGTGATCTCTCTCCAGTATTGCCATAGGGTGTCAGGATATTATTAATTTAGAAAATGCAGTTTTTTATAGATGACCTCAAGTGCTTTGAATCCAATGAGAGCTTAGTAAAGATTTTGATAATGAAAAGAAAATTTGATCTTGTAGAAAAATTTTGCCAGAAGCTCCATTCACAAACTAGACAGACTAGCAATTCACACAATTGAATAGATTTTGGCATCAGTGCATGTAGGAAAAAATCCCTTATGTTTTCAAAGAGAGTTGAAATGATACATGTAATCTGATTAGAGGTTATAAACATTTATTGTTTTCATTTAATGTACCAAATATACCAATGACTGTTCTATGTTCTGTGAAGTTAGAGAGATAATCTTTTCCCTCTAGGGACTTATATTTCCAAAGGCATGTAGGTAAAGATCTTGAATTATAAGAGATATAATTAAATGTTAAAATCAGCTATAATCTTTGTCCTTTGGGTATATAAGTACACATGCTTAATTTTGAATAGAGATGCCAGTCTTGGAGCCTGAAAAAAGAGCATTCTAGTAGATATAAATAAAATGGTGTATACGGCCATTCAGGATGAGGAAATAGTCTAAATTGAAATACTGAGGCAAAAAGTGTTTAGTCAAATTATCCATAGACAGTATCATTGTAAATTCAGCTTGAGGAAAGGTGAACTCTTTACTTACAACTGACAATTCAGTTTGAGATTCATTTGGGAACACTATACTAAAAAATTAATATTATAAAAGAAATCCATAGTCATTGTAAAATTTTGATATATTGAATTTAAAATATCAATATTGTTTAAGACACTGATAATAGAAATGTTATTTATCTTTAAAGAAGACTATTTCTAAATAAAAAAATAAGAGCTAATTTAGAAGACATTTCAGACAAAATAAATAGGACAAACAGGATCTAATGGGTTAGGTAAGTACAGAATATAAAATAATCTAAAATGAGCCAGTAGTTTCTATTACAAGGGTATGATGATGTGATGTGCTGATGGTCAGTTGACTAAATGTCTCATTGCAACTCCAAGTCATTGGCAGACACATGAGTCTACTTGTTGATTGTAGGAAACAAAGAGAGGTGATGATTTTCCCTTAAAAGAAATAATGCAAGCAAGACATACCCAAAGTTCTGTGTAAGTTGATAAACAGTCATGAGTTCTGATAAGGGGAGAAAAGATAAATGGGAGGCAATAGAAATTAGGGCTCAAGGGGAACTAATTACATATGTGATATAAATAAATGATAGATTAAAAAAAAGAGTCAACAACTCTGCAAAGATAAGATCCAAACTACAAGCGCAAAACATAAAAATGTGCTGTCAAGTTGGCAGACTGAGAACTGGGGGTGAAAGTGGGGAATGAGAAGTGAACTGGAAACTCTAGTGGAGGGAAGAGGATACTGGTAGTGAGATTCATGCTGGAAATTAGTGTGTCTAAAGTTCAACTACAAATAAGTTTTTAGGGGCCAGCGAGGTGGCGCTAGAGGTAAGGTGTCTGCCTTACAAGCGCTAGCCAAGGAAGGACAGCAATTCGATCACCCTGCGTCCCATATTGTCCCCCCAAGCCAGGGGCAATTTCTGTGCGCTTAACCAGGAGTAACCCCTGAGCATCAAACAGGTGTGGCCCGAAAAACGAAAAAACAAACAAACAAATGTTTTTAAATCATGGAGCTTTAAAAAGAGCCACAAAACGACTGCTGTATGGAGAAATAAAAGAGTGTCCTGCTCCAGTAAAAATTAGGGCTTCAGACTATGTGACACAGTTTCATAACGAGAAACTATTAGATACTATAGTGTATAATATAGAATGACACTTAAAAGTTTGGATAAAAAATCAGGAAAGCTTGGGGCTGGAAAGATTGTGCAGGAAGTATGACATTTGACTTGCTTGGAGCTTATCTGCTTTCCATCTCTGGATCCCATATGATCTCCTGAGGATTGTCAGAGGTAATTATGAGTGCAAAGCCAAGAGTAATCTCTCAATATCTTGGGACCTCCAAAAGCATTCCATCAGGAAGAACTTATTTAGATATAAATACTATTCAAATAGCACAAATTTCTTGTTCAACACATAAAATTGAACAATGAAAGTGTACTAGTAAAGTTAGAACTGGGAACTTTATAAGGTAATTGTGGCTACCATTTTTTAATCCTAATTAAATATATTCATATCATTCTTTAGATACAGTGTGTCCTTTTTATCTCTAGTATCTCCATAAGTATTGGGAACTTAGGGAAAGAAGATTTTATAATAATGTTCTGTTCTCTAGCTAATTAAGAATTAAGCTAATCAAAAATTGACCAAAATTACTAATGCTAGTGAAATAGGTACACAGAAATGTTTTAGCAAACATACTATCTGAATAGTTTATTGGAACTCGGTCATAAATTGCATATTTATTCTCCATAGTTAAGCCTGTCTGCCCCCATTATTCACTAAATATTTACTTCTTACTTTTAGTCTTCTATACTGTGCTAGGTATAGGCCTGCAAATACAAGATTTTTCTTTTAGTCAAGTTACTATTTAATTAGAGAAATTTTCATCTAGAAATATGAATATAAGAAAAGTTCAATTTATCTACTTATTAATAATAAAGGGTAAATAGCTATATGAACGAAAGAACAAAAGACTCAGATATGCTTTGTTGAACATCTCTTATTTGCCATATACTGAAATAGTTGCTTAATAACTATTATTTCAGTTGATGTATACAAAAATTATGTAGGTAGATTTTTTACTCCAAAAATGTAATGAAGTAGAATATGGATTTAAAACAGATTCTCTGTGCCAGAAAATGCAATTATTATAAATATTTTTTTCAAATTTTGATTTGCATATTCAGTGTTAAGTCCAAGTTACCCTTAGTAATCAAAGAGATTAGATTAGGATGTAGAGATATTAGTCTGTAACAGTCTCTGGGAAAGAGTAGAGCATGATTGTAAAAAAAGCAAAGTAACTTGAAATAGGAAAAGTCACTCCAGGTGCACATATATGGGGATTATACAAAAAGAAAAGGGGTACATTACTACAACCTCTGAGTAAGGAATGAGCATAGAGTGAGGCAGGCCAAAGGGCCTTTGTCATCTGGAAGACACTGCTATATTGAAAAAGAGATAAGGCTTCTAGTTTTCAAAATTGTTATCTGCCATCACTGAATCTCTGGGAAACTTATGTGGGAAAAAGTCAGCATCATGTCAATGATTTGTTTCCTCTACTTCCACCTCAAGTTTTTAATTATCTAGATGCTCCTAGAAACTCATAAAAGTCTGTCAAAAGGCTGCAATGTGATATCTATATAGGTGAAAGCAATTCTCACTGTGAAAGCTTTGCACAGTGGGCAACAAGAATTCTGTTGTTGCTCTGAAGAGTGCATTTTAAGTGCTGAATCTCCGCTGGAATGCTGTGGGGGCAGAAGTGTGTTGCCAAGCAATACAGGACTCACAGTTTAGTGGCGTTGTACCACAAGGGACATTGAGAATAACACTGTCTAAGCACTATAGCAGATACAGTACTATATTCATTATAGATCCATAGTTTCTACACCATTGCCATAACTTAGTGCATTCAGGATTATAATGGTTTGTAAAAAAATGTTACTACCTGTTATTGAAAAACAAGACTGATTTAGTCACCCAACTCTTATCATTAGAAGTATAATCAGATATTTCTTCATTTAATTATTAAGAAATTTAAACATCAGTTTTAAAAAGTGTGGTACTTCCTAAAGGGAAAAGATAAAGGCTGTGAGACATTACACAGAGTTCCAAGAAAAGAAGAAAAACAGACACCATTCATGGAGTCCTCTTTTTGACTCAGAAGAGCCATTTTGACCCCATGTCAATACACCCTAGGAAAAAGAGGAGCAGGACTAGGGAGAGGTCTTCCAAGCACAGCAGTTGGCTCTACCTAGCCACCCAGTACCAAGAAACAGAGACAGAGAGATAAACCAGCAGTAAGGTCCTCTTTGTTGCTCAGAATAGTCATTTTTATTCCAGGTCAGTGAAACCCATAAAGAGCACAGCTGCCCCAATTCACTCTGTGTCCATTCCTTTCTTCTAAACACAACAATGAGAAAGCAACTTAGAACATCACCTTTCTAAGTTAATGAAGATGGTAGTTACGAAGACCCAACTAGTATCAGCAACTTTTATAACCCCTTTGATAAGTACTTTAGAGAGAAATGTTGAAGATCTTCAAGAACTCAAAGAAATCATGTAATGTACATCTAATAAGACTCAAGAGGATATGAGAACATAAATTAAAAAACTGAAATGACAGAACTGAAAATGAAGTAGATGAAATGAAAAAATCACTGTAAGGTCTCACCAGCAGAGAGAGTAACAGCTGCTGAGGACAGAAGCTGTTAGCTTACAGATGAGCTACATAACACTTCTAGAAAATGGTAGAAAAACGAAAGTCTTAAAATAAAAAGAAGAGTAAAAATCTTCAAAATAAATAATCATATGACAATAGAACACTGGGATAAATGAAACAGGAACAACAGGAAACCGGAGAACCAGGAAGGAAATCCCTATGAAGAAGAGACAATAAAAGCCATAATTGGTGAGAAGTTTCCAGACCTGAAGAGTACATGCACCAATATGCTGGATGTCCCAGGACTACCAGCTAAAAGAGGCCTAATTAAAAACCCCCAAAGAAGGAGAAAGGAAAAAAAAGAAGGAAAGAGTAACAAAACAAAGCAAACAAAAAAAAAACAACAAAAAAAACTTACAATAGGGCAGAAATAACAAAAGTACAAAAAGAACAAATCAAAAAAGACAAAGCAAAACAGTGATAAAAGAAAAAATAAAAATAAAAACAGTCAAAAATAAAAAACCAAAACAGCAACTACTTAAAAAGGTTTGTGTTTCTTCTTCTTCTTCTTCTTCTTCTTCTTCTTCTTCTTCTTCTTCTTCTTCTTCTTCTTCTTCTTCTTCTTCTTCTTCTTCTTCTTCTTCTTCTTCTTCTTCTTCTTCTTCTTCTTCTTCTTCTTCTTCTGCATAGGCACAGTAAGTTTTGGGGAAATTAGAATGGGAATTCCCTTGGCTTAAGAGATACAAGATTTATCCCCCCTTAAAGCATACTGCCATGGGAACAATTACAGATGGACCCCTCCTAGTTTCTTTTTTTTCTTTTTCCCTTTTGAGTTTTTTGGTTTTTGTTTTCTTATCCTTTATCCTTTTGTATATCTCCAACAGAACCACATTACTGGAATCATCTTGTTCAGCCTCACAAATTAAGGGAGAAAAATGGATGGTACCAAGACCAGACAGTCGAATGAACATTTAGTGGAAATAAAAAATGATCAAACTTGAAAACCAAACCCATAGTCAACGACAACAGAATCGATGCCCAAGTTACAACAGGCTGTACAAATGGGGAACAGTTACACTAGCATTATGGTGGGGGGGGGAAAGGAGGAAGATATGGGATGACTGCTGGGAACAGGTGTGGAGGAAAGACAACACTAAGGGTGGGAATGCCCCTCATATATTGTCACTATGTGCCTTAAATATTTCTGTGAAATAAATGTATTTCACTCTGACCATAATACAAATAAAAAAACACCTAAAGGCACAGCCAAATCACAGTGATGAAAAGCATGCAATTAGAGTATTACAAGCATCAAGATCAAAACTGGAAAATTTCAACAAAGGAGCATCCTTAGATTTAGAGAAGATTTATCATAAGCAACCCTCATAAGCCCCAAGGTAGCTGTGGATATAGTGAGAGAAAAAAAACAAAATGAATGTCTCCACAAGATTATTTTCTATAACCACACTCTCAGTTTTGTTTGAAGGAATGATAAACAGCTGCACAGATAAACAACATCTCAGAAACTTCACATACCCAAAATCAACTTTAAGAGAACTCTAAGGAGTACTTTAAGGCAAGGCAAAAGTCGAAACAAATTCAACTTAGACAAAAGTGGCAAAAAATATCATGACAACCCCTTAATATTACTGGATTAAATGCACAAATTAAGAGACATAGAGTGACAAAATGGGTCAGAAAATTGAAACCAACCTTCCAGTTTCTGAAAAAAAAAAAAAAGAGCCCATATTTGTCTAGTCAGAAGAATCACAGATTTAAAGTCAAATGTTGGAAGACAGTGGATCCTTCAAGAAAATATTTTTCAGATAGGAATGGATGAAGTTAGGCTATCACTGTTATGACATATGTATATTTGGAAAATCCAAAAGTCTTTACAAAAATCTTCCAGAGAAAAACTACTCCCTTAAAATAGATTTTTGTAGTAAAATGATAGGGTTACAAAATTTACATAAATATTCATATTTTATATACATAAATATATATTTATATGCAAATAATTAAATATAAGATATATCTTATATAAGATATATTTATAAATATGTACACACCCATTTGATGCTCAGGGGTTACTCCTGGCTAAGCGCTCAGAAATTGCCCCTGGCTTGGGGGACCATATGGGACGCTGGAGGATCGAACCTCGGTCCTTCCTTGACTAGTGCTTGCAAGGCAGACACCTTACCTCTAGCGCCACCTTGCTGGCCCCAGTGAATGTGATATTTTAAATAATATCTTTATTTAAACACCTTGATTACAAACATGATTATATTTATGGTTCAGTCATGTAAAGAACACCTCCCTTCACCAGTGCAACATTCCCACCACCAATGTCCCAAATCTCCCTCCACCCCACCCCACTCCCACCTTACTCTAGACAGGCTTTCCAGTTCCCTCATTCATTCCCATGGTTATGATAGTTGTCAGTATAGTAACTTTTTAACTGCACTCCCCACTCTTTGTGGTGATCTTCATGAAGTGAACTGGAAGTTCCAGCCCTCCCCTCTATGTCTCGGAGGATTGTTGCAAAAATGTCTTATTTTTCTTAAAAACTCATAGATGAGTAAGACTATTATGCTTCTATCTCTCTCTGACTTATTTCACTCAGTATAATAGATTCCATGTACATCAATGTATAGGAAAATTTCATGACTTCATCTATTCTGAGAGCTGCATAATATTCCATTGTGTATATGTATCACAGTTTCTTTAGCCATTCATTTGTTAAAAGGCATCTTGGTTGTTTCCAGAGCCTGGGTATTGTGAATAGTGCTGCAATAAATATAGGTGTGAGGAAGGAATTTTTGTATTGTATTCTTTTGTTCCTAGGGTATATCCCTAGGAGTGGTATAGCTTGATCGAATGGAAGCTCAATTTCCAGTTTTTGGAGGAATCTCCATATTGCTATCCATAAAGGTTGGACTAGACGACATTCCCACCAGCAGTTGATAAGAGTTCCTTTCTCTCCACATTCCCGCGAGCACTGACTGTTCTCACTTCAATGTTGGATATACAGATTCCAGGATCTTTAATACAGAAGCTTGATACCAACAACAGAGACTGTGTGAAAAATATAAGTGTGTTGGCACTACAGACAATGTCTTGGATTGGACGATCTAGCTTGCCTGGAGCCTAGAGTTGGTCTTGTGCCAGGAACCTTCAGGGGTCGGGTCTTTTTGTATTTAGGCCAAGGTTATTTTTTTCCATGTCCCTCATATTTTGGTGGGCCTA
The DNA here is from genome assembly GCF_024139225.1 of Suncus etruscus. Classification (NCBI taxonomy): domain Eukaryota; kingdom Metazoa; phylum Chordata; class Mammalia; order Eulipotyphla; family Soricidae; genus Suncus; species Suncus etruscus. The sequence goes on from NC_064868.1 coordinate 82,249,792, forward strand.
TGCAAACAACAATTGCCACTCTAACACCATTTTGCTGTGCTCCTTTGACTCTAATCCTTAAAAAGAACCCAGTTAAGATTTGAGGTTAACTTAAGTTAATATGCATGAATATGGAAATGTAAAAAATGCTATGCCTGTAATGTTTAAGGAGTTATGTAAGTTTTATGGCTTTAGATTGCCTTGTGTGCTGTTAAGAAATATTTTAGTGTGTTACAATCTTAATGTTCTTTGGATGAAATTTCAAAGTTGGGATATCAGCAAGGGGACTTCTGAGAATTATGTTATGTATTGTCCTTCCACTGTAACTTTACCTTGTCCTCTTTCTTTGCATCCTTGTTCTCAAATTAAAAATAAAAAAAAAAATAATAAAAAAATAAAAAAAAGAAATTGCCCCTGGCTTGGGGGACCATATGGGACGCTGGAGGATCGAACCTTGGTCCTTCCTTGGCTAGTGCTTGCAAGGCAGATGCCTTACCTCTAGCACCACCTCGCTGGCCCCAGTGAATGTGATATTTTAAATAATATCTTTATTTAAACACCTTGATTACAAACATGATTATATTTATGGTTCAGTCATGTAAAGAACACCTCCCTTCACCAGTGCAACATTTCCACCACCAATGTCCCAAATCTCCCTCCACCCCACCCCACTCCCACCTTACTCTAGACAGGCTTTCCAGTTCCCTCATTCATTCCCATGGTTATGATAGTTGTCAGTATAGTAACTTTTTAACTGCACTCACCACTCTTTGTGGTGATCTTCATGAAGTGAACTGGAAGTTCCAGCCCTCCCCTCTATGTCTCGGAGGATTGTTGCAAAAATGTCTTATTTTTCTTAAAAACTCATAGATGAATAAGACTATTCTGCTTCTATCTCTCTCTGACTTATTTCACTCAGCATAATAGATTCCATGTACATCAATGTATAGGAAAATTTCATGACTTCATCTATTCTGAGAGCTGCATAATATTCCATTGTGTATATGTATCACAGTTTCTTTAGCCATTCATTTGTTGAAAGGCATCTTGGTTGTTTCCACAGCCTGGGTATTGTGAATAGTGCTGCAATAAATATAAGTGTGAGGAAGGAATTTTTGTATTGTATTCTTTTGTTCCTAGGGTATATCCCTAGGAGTGGTATAGCTTGATCGAATGGAAGCTCTGACTGTTCTCATTCTTTGTGATGTGTGCCAACCTCTGTGGTGTGAGATGGTGTCTGATAGTTGTTTTGATTTGCACCTCCCTGATGATTAGTGATGAGGAGCATTTTTTCATGTGCCTTTTGACCATTTGTATTTTTTGGCAGAACTGGTTAGCCACTTGCAAAAAAGCGAACATAGACCCCCAGTTAACATCATGTACCAAGGTAAAATCCAAATGGATTAAAGACGTTGATATCAGACCTGATACCATAAGGTATATAGATCAACACGTAGGTAAAACACTCCATGACATTGAGACTAAAGGCATCTTCAAGGAGGAAACTGCACTTTCCAAACAAGTGGAAGCAGAGATAAACAGATGGAAATACATTAAGCTGAGAAGCTTCTGCACCTCAAAAGAAATAATGCCCAGGACACAAGAGCCACCCACTGTGTGGGAGAAACTATTCACACATTACCCATCAGATAATGGGCTAATATCCAAAATATACAGGTCACTGACAGAACTTTACAAGAAATAAACATCTAATCACATCAAAAAATGGGGAGAAGAAATGGACAGACACTTTGATAAAAAAAAAGTGAATGTGATTTTTTACTAATATATTTAAACAACATGATTCCAAACATGATTGTAGTTGGGTTTCAGTTATTAAAAGTACACCCCCCTTCACCAGTGCAACCTTCCCATCAGGAGTGTCTCCATCTCTTCCCTCCCCACTCCGCCTGTATTCAAGACAGGTTTTCTACATCCCTTACTCAATGATATTGTTCTGATAGTTCTCAGCATAGTTATTCTCTTATTGCACTCATCTGTCTTTTTGTTGAGCTTCATAACTTGAGTTAGTAATTCTGGCCCTCTTCTCTGGGCATATATTAATGTCTTTTATTTTTCTTAAAACCCAAATATGGATGAGACTACTCTGTATGTCTCTCCCTTTTCTGAATTATTTCAATCAGCATAATAGTTTCCATGTACATCCACGTACAGGAAAATGTTATGACATCATATCCTAATGGCTGCATAATATTTTAATGTGAGTATGTACCACAGTTTCTTTATTAATTCATCTGTTGAAGGGCATCTTGGTTATTTCCAGAGACTGGCTATTTCAAATGAATATAGGTGTAAGAAAGATATTATTTTATTGCATTTTTGAGTTCCTAGGTTATATCTCTAGGAATGGTAGCTCAATTTCCAGTTTTCTGAGGAATCTCCACATCGTTTTTCCATAAAGGCTGGCTGAGATGGCATTCCCACCAGCAGTGAATGATAATTCCTTTCTCCCTACATCCGTGCCAGCATTGATTGTTCTTGTTCTTTGTGATATGTGCCAGTCTCTGTGTTGTGAGATGGTGTATCATTGTTGTTTTGATTTGCATCTCCCTGATGATTAATGATGTGGAGTATTTTTCATGTGCCTCTGGTCATTTTTCTTTCTTTTTTGATAAAGTGTCTTGTTCATTTCTTCTCCCCATTTTTTGATGGGGTTATATATTTTTTCTTGTTGAGTTCTGTCAGTACCTTGTATATATTTGATATTAGCTCCTTATCTGATGGGTGTTGGGTGAATAGTTTGTCACATTCTGTAGGTGGTATTTGTATCCTATGCATTATTTCTTTTGTAATTCAGATGCTTCTCGGCTTTAAATAGTCCTATTTGTGTATCTCTCTTTTGACTTGTCTGGAGAGTGTTGTTTCTTCCTTGAAGATGCCTATATCATGGAGTGTTTTATGTACATGTTGTTCTATATACTTTATAGTTTCAGGTCTTATATAAAGGTCTTTAAGAACAATCCCATTCACATTAGTGCCCCACAAACTTAAATATCTTAGAGTCAACTTAACTAAAAATTTGAAAGACTTATACAACAAAAATTACAAAATCCTGCTTCATGAAATAAAAGAGGATACAAGGAAATAGAGACATATACACTGTTCATGGATTGGCAGGATTAACAAAATTAAAATCACAATATTCTCCAAAGCATTGTATAGATTTAATGCAATCCCTCTAAGGATATCCATGACATTCTCAAAGAAGTGAACCAAACACTCCTAAAATTCTTCCAGAAAATAAACACTCGCAAATTGCTAGAGCAACTCTTAGGAAAAGAAATATGGGAGGCATCAATTTCCCCAACTTTAAACTGTGTTACAAAGCTATAGTCATTAAAACAGCATGGTATTGGAATAAAGACAGAACCACAAATCAGTAGAATAGAATAGAATGTTCAGAGAATGCTCCTCAGATATTTAATCAATTAATCTTTAATAATGGGACAATAAATGCAAAATGAAGCAAGGAAAGCTTTTTCAAAGTGTGGTGTTGGGACAACTTGTCAGCCACTTGCAAAAAAACGAACTCAGATCTCCATTTAACACCCTGCACAAAAGTGAATGAGATTTTTTTTTTGGTTTTTGGTTCACACCCGGCAGCGCTCAGGGTTACTCCTGGCTCCATGCTAAGAAACCGCTCCTGGCAGGCTCGAGGGACTATACAGGATGCCAGGATTCAAACCACCATCCTTCTGCATGCAAGACTAATGACTTGCCTCCATGCTATCTCTCTGGCACCTAAATGAGATATTTTTTAAAAATCTCATTTTTCTCTTTTATTATTTATATCTAGGAAAGACATAGGTGTTAACTCTGTAGTATGCCACTTTACATTACCATACCATACCTACCACTCCACACATACCATACTGCACCACACCATACCTCACCATGCCATGCCACACCGCACCATACCCTGCATTATCATACCCTACAATAACTTTCTGTACTATAGTACAAGCTTTTCTATGCTACACTATGTTGCATATACTATGCTATGATATGCAAGGTTATAATTGTAAGCTTGGTTCTCTCATCATTCAATGGGATGAAAAGCATATTTACATATAAGTTTAAATGTTCCAAATCCTTAGTTTCTTCAACTTCTCTTTAATTCTTGCACTTAGTATCATTGGTATGGATTTATGGCAGTATCTGCTTGTTTATGCTCCTTTGCAAATAAGATAAAATGAGGTTGAATATATCTTTAAAATATTATTTCTAGTTGATAACCATCAGATTGTTTTTAAGCTTTAATTCATTTTATTTGAGGAGAGCTTTTTTGAGAGTTTTAAAAATGGTTAAAAAGTAGGATTCCTTGGCAAGATAAATTATCCTGTGATAAGTATCAATGATTTAGCTAAACAAATTTTATTTGTTTAAGAGGCCAATTTATTTTATTTCTTTTCATTGTGTTGTCTTTCGCGGGGGACATAAACAGTAGTCCTGAGGACTTACTCATGAATCTGAACTCCAGAATTACTTCAAGTGGTACTTGCAAGATTATTTATGGTGCCATGGATCCACCCTATATCAGGCACATCGGAGGCAAGTACCTCTCCCACTGACCCTTCTCTCTGGCCTCTAACTATACTTTGTTAATGATTTTCTTTCTTATATGCAAACTATTGTTCAATAAAAATTAAATAGAAATGATAAAATCTCCATATCTTATTTTAAAAATATTCGGTCCCAGAATGAACATTAGACAGGAAGCTTGTACCATATGAGATTTAGATTCTTGAGAGTCACTCAATGAATATTCCCAGCCAATAAGTACAATCTGAAAAGCTGTTAGGAAAAGGAGTGATAAGGAATTTTCTTTCTTTTTGTGCTCATGCAACCCTCCACCTAATGAGTCCCTTGAATCAATTATTGATGACCATTCACTATGAAAAAATTGTGAGCACTAAATAAATGTGACTTTGTAGTCATACATGTCTTAAAATTTACCATTTTAATCTATATAACAGGTTAAAGAACTTATAAAAATTATATACTCTTTTATCATTTTCCTTCATTGAATGTAGAAAATATTTCTTTTCTAAAAATATCTAACATGCTCCTTTCTCATGGTATTATATCACATTACATACTTGTCCCTAAGGATAGCCTATATATACACTTATATTATTGTATGTTTTTTACTGAGTATACATTACTTCCTGTATTTTTTTAATATAAATTTTTATTTTGATCATAATGGCTTACATATTGTTGACAATAATATTTTAGGTACATATTTACATAAAATCAGGGGGGATTCCCATCGCCAAATTGTCATCCCTACGCCTCCGTTTCTATCCTACCTCCCTTTTCCTTTTCCCTCACCCCAGGGCGGCTAGAATATGTGGTCCCCTCTGTATCTAACCCACTACTTAGTAGTCTTGCACCTGTTTGGTCCTGATGCCTCCCTTATTTCCCCCTCTATCTGGAGTCAGGACTAGCTAGTTCAAGTTGCGTGGTTTTGTTTGAAGGAGAAAAAAGCAATAAACTGGGGTAAGAGTCTAATACCCCGAAAATGGGCGGAGTCCTTCTAAAGGCTCTCATCATCACTCTGGGAGATGGAGAAAAAGTAGGTGAAACACTCCACTAGTACCAAAAGAAGTGTCAAATATCCAGTGAGGGCTCCAACTATTTCGATAAGCACCACACAGAGCAGACAAAACAAACAAACAAACAAGTAGAAAAAAAATAAAACAAAAACAGACAAACAAAAATCACGCCATGGTCTTGAATTAAGAAACATGGCATAGCACATAACGAAAGAGAAGAAAGGAAGAGAAAAAAAATAAAAAAAATAAGTATAATTGGGGACTACACTTTCAATAATCACACCCAAACAGAGAAATCGACCAAAATAGACTGGTAAATCAAAAATAATAATAACAATAATAAATGAAGGTACTATATATATTTATATCAAAAAAATAACCAAGGTTTTGTGCTTTTTGTATTTTTGTTTTTTTCCCTCCTGCACTGGCACAGTAAATATTGGGGTCATTCGAAAAAGAATTCACTTGGCCTAAGAGATATGGGATTTCTCCGTCCTTGGAGCATACTGTCATGGGATCAACTCTAGACATTGCTCAGGATCCTTTACTTTCCCGGTGGTGTTTTTTTGTTTTTTTTTTTTTCTTTCTTTTTTTTTTTCCTTTGGTGTGTGGAAGACTTCTGCTCTGTGTTTAGAGGTCTCAGTATCTGTACAGATCCTGAGGTGGGACTTATGATGAAGTCAGTCTTTGTGGTTCTAGAGGTTCTGTTACCTCAGTGTCATTTTAACCCATCTTCTGTGGTTGATGATCTTGGTCTTTGCACTGAGCCTAGGGTGGCACCTAGGATAGCGTCTTTCTTTGTGCTCCCAAAAGCCCCATTCCGTTACAATTGTCTCTGCCGGATCTTTGGGGCTGGGGATCATGATTCTTGTGCAGGTCATAGTTCAAACCCTAAACTAGGGCTTATTTATTGGTCCCAAGATGTATACAGTCTGGTCGTGAATCAAGCAGCCAGTCATCTGTAAATCCCGATCTTGGGTTTTTGTCCTACCAAAGGGAGCCAAGACTTCTGGTTTTGTCTTGTCGTTAGTTGGTAAGGTAGGCTAATCTGCTCTAAGGTCAAAATGATCGCATTTTCCCCGTTGTCAGGATATCATGTTAGAGGTGGGCCTTGTTGTTGGTCTCGTCGTATTAAGGCCGTCCTGGATGGAGTTTGTTTCCTGCAGCTGTTGTGGAGAGCTGTGCCGTTTCTATGTCGGAGATCCAGGGTTCAAGGCTGGATGAATGGTATCTAATCACCTGAGGTCTAATTTGATTCCACATGACATATTTTCAAGGCAGGAGATATCCCTATATTTTAAATAACTATGAGTTCCTATCTCTAGTAGATAAGAGCTCTCTTTTATTTTTTTTTTAATGTAAAATTTCCCCTTTACTTAGTGTGCCTTTGTAGGGGGAAGTGGTGCTACATTATAATGTCTGTGTATTCGTGGGTGGACTGATGGGATAACAGCCACAGATCACCTACCAAAAAACGAAGAAAAAAAAAGGGGGGGGGATTGAAACTGTATGTGCTCACAAATATATATGAAGGACAAACATTTAAAAAAAAAGATAAATAAATAAATTAAAAAAAAAAAGAAATAAAATGAGTTAGCGAAATTTTTATGGGACCAAAGTGGTGCAAAAGACTACCTTACATTTGGGGGAGGGCAGGTAAAGAGGTGGTGTATTACAGGTCTTATGCCTATGTTGGAAGTACAGTTTTTCCCATTGTCTTTTGGGTTTTTCTTGTGGTGTGTGGGTTCCCAGGCATCTTCCTAACCCACCCCCTGACCTTCTTCAGATTGGTAAATATTTGCGGCAGGGGGGTTACTTCCTGTATTTTTATTTCCATTTTGATAGTTTAAGAGGGTCTTGGTCACTTTTATAAATGGATATTAAAGTTATTGATATTTTCTTAATACATAAATTGAATTTATCTTATATATTAAGGCTCAACTCACCAGTGTTACAATTTTAAAATAAATGTTTTATGTGCATAGAAAAGTATATTACAAAACATAGATAAAACTTAAATTTTTATGTAATCAGGAGATATTTTTTATCTCCCTATGCATAAGATCTTCTGGTAACTTTTGATAAGGCAAAGAAAGTTGGACACAGTAATATACTGATAAATACATTAAACTTGGCACTGAGAGTATAAAAGAGAAGATAAATTTATTATTTGTAACTCTTTTCTAATTTTATCATGGTTATATTAAACTACAAAATTAATATCACTGGCTGCAGAGCAGAGGGTAAGTGTATACAGACAAGTGTGGAGATCTGGTGTAAGTCATTTCTAGTTGGTATTACTTCAAGAAGACATTCTTCTGAAGACAAATTCTGGTACAAAAAATAAAGATTATTTTTTGTTACCTTATACTTATAACCTTTGCACAATTTTCATAGAGTCGTTAATAACTACACTAAGATAATAACTTTTGGAATATTTAGTCTCAATATAATTTATTCTGATACATATTATGTATGTACCCATGATAATTGTATCTGCCAAAATAGCTGTTGTGTCCAAAAAAATGAGTCACAAATAAAAATAAAAATTTTGGATTCAGAATTTATAAAAACCAAAATCAATTTTTCTGTTTACTTAAAAAAGATTTGAGAAATAGTTTGATGAGAAATAACAATATATTTAGTCAGGAAATTTATGAAATTATTAAAAGTCACTCTGTATTTAGTATTATTAGGTTTTAATGAATAATTGTTTTACTCGTAGTGATGTCTGTTTCTTACTCAGGTTTGGCAGAAGAGATTTTTTTTATAGATTTCTTTATTAAGTCTTCTGATAAATTGGCACTAACTTTATTATAATCTATAGCATCCCATGAAACTTCCACTAGGTATTAAAAGTTACCTCTTATGGACAAAACTCATTGCATATATCACAGTAATTTAATTAAAATTATTATTTCTTTTAAATTTTGTTTTTGGGTCAACCCGGTAGCACTCAGGGATTACTCCTGGCTCCACGCTCAGAAATTGCTCCTGGCAGGCTCCGGGGAACAAATGGGATACCGGGATTTGAACCAATGACCTTCTGCATGAAAGCCAAACGCCTTAACTCCATGCTGTCTCTCCAGTCCCTAATTAAACTTACTTAAAAATGTTACTGCCTTGGACTTCCAAAAGACCTAGCAGCCAAAAACATGCCCCACAAAAGCTGCAAGTAATAAGCTGTCAGTAATAGTGCTTCGAATTCCTGGATCACAACTCCCAATGTCAAATTAGCGGCATGACAGCTCCAGTATTTAATACTGTCACTCATATAGGAACACACCAATTTAGACACCCATGTGTATTTGAAGCCACCTGATTTTCAGAAACAAAAGAAGTAAGAAAATGATCAACTGACAATATGAGCTTAATAAACTTTCTGACAATGACTTAAAGACTTACCTTATTGTGAGATACAATGATTTTCACAAAATTTTTGTTACTGTACTTTTCTTTTTTAAATATTCATGCCCATTTACCTGAAAATGAATGTATTATGATAAGCTATGCCAACTATGTGATATATGAACTTTAAATAAATAATTTATATTTTAAAAATAAAAATGTTATTGCATAGTAATTAAACTTTATTATGATAACATGTTTTGATAGAAATCTTACAAAGAATATTCTAGTAGTATGACTTATAAAAATCATCCATTAAGCATGACACATTTTTGTGCATTCACAGTTTGGAAACATTGTTTTGGGCAGAAAGTATAGTCTATACTTACTGTGACCAAACAATACCATCAATGAGGATTTCTAAATAATAATGCTTTGGATTGGATTTTCTCTCTCTGAGAAAAATGCATTAAAGTCCCAGTCCCTTGAATTCAGCATAGTTTCAAAAATATCTCTGATGTTAGAGCTGGAGAGATAGGACAGCAGGAGGGATTATTGCCTTTCTTGTAGCCCAGTGGGTTTGATCCTTGGCACCCCACATTGTTCTGCAAGCACCAATAAGAGTATTGAGTGCAGATCAGAAGTGATCCATAAGAATTGGTACCACCTCACACCACAGAGAATGGCACACATCACAAAGAATGAGAATAAACTGTGTTGGCGGGGATGTGGAGAGAAAGGAACTCTTATCCACTACTGGTGGGAATGCTGTCTAGTTCAACCTTTATGGAAAGTGATATGGAGATTCCTCCAAAAACTGGAAATCGAGATCCCATATGATCCAGCTATACCACTCCTAGGAATATACACTAGGAACACAAAAATACAATACAAAAACCCCTTTCTTACACCTGTATTCATTGCAGCACTATTTACCATAGCAAGACTCTGGAAACAACCAAGATGCCCTTCACCAGACGAATGGCTAAAGAAACTGTGGTACATATACACAATGGAATATTATGCAGCTGTCAGGAGAGATGAAGTATGAAATTTTCCTATACATGGATGTACACGGAATCTATTATGCTGAGTGAAATAAGTCAGAGAGAGAGAAAAACACAGAATGGTCTCACTCGTCTATAGGTTTTAAGAAAAATGAAAGACATTCTTGCAATAATAATTTTCAGACACAAAAGAGAAAAGAGCTGGAAGTTCCAGCTCACCTCAGGAAGCTCACCACAAAGTGATGAGTTTAGTTACAGAAATAACTACATTTTGAACTGTCCTAATAATGAGAATATATGAGGGAAATGGAAAGCCTGTCTAGAGTACAGGCGGGGGTCGGGTGGGGGAGAGGGAGATTTGGGACGTTGGTGATGGGAACGTTGCACTGGTGATGGGTGGTGTTCTTTACATGACTGAAACCCAAACGCAATCATATATGTAATCAAGGTGTTTAAATAAAATATAAAAAATAAAAAAAATTGCCACATGTAGTCCAATTTCCCCTCTCAAAAAACCTATGTAGGATATAGCAAAGTTAGTAGTTGATCTGTAAGTAAAACCTAATCTAAAAGAATGGTTATTTTTTTGGAGGGGATGCTCCCAACAAGTGTTCAACAGATCTGGAACTGGCCTAAGAAAGTGGCATTGCTGAGGGATAACAGTAGTGACATTGCTCAAAATTCTCACAGGAACCATGTGTGTTAGGGATTGCACATAGAATGGCAAACATGATTTAAACTCTCAACTCTGAATAGTTTTTTTAAGAAGAATTATGATTTAAGAATAATAATGCACAGATCTCAAGACACACAGAGAGCATACTATGTGAATATTATGGCAGAGAATGGAGTTGAAGTCCAAAGAACACCTTGGGCTAGGAGAAGTTGTAAGGAATAAGAAAATATCCTTTCTTAAAGTTTATTAAGGACTATTTTCTTTAAAAAAAAAACTTTCGTTTTGTTTTTGTCATCTCCAATACTTTGACAGAATAAAATACGTTGTTTGAAGCCACTAAATGTGGAACACTTTGTGAAAGAAAGCAACTTCAAGAAATTAATACAAGAGTAACATCTATGGATAACTTAATGGAGTTCTATTTTAAAATTTGTTATTCCATTATATATAAACATACATATATGTTTAAATACATATATACATCATGTGTATATAAACATGTAAACATACACACATATATATGTATACATACATATATATACATACCATATTTTCTGGCTTAAAAGATGACTGGGCCTATAAGACAACCCCCTTCTTTTCCTTTAAAATATAGGTTTTGGGCTATATTCTCCATATAAGACTACCTCTTTTTTAACGCAAACCAAATGGAAACTAAAAACATAAGAGAAAAATGTAGAACCCTCAAAGGTTAACAGTATATGTATAATAAAGTTAGATTATGGAGTGCCAACAATCATTTAAATTTGTCATTTGTAGTGAGTGACTGTGATTTTTTAATCGTGAACTACATTGAGATCAGGGAGAGGAGGCTCCTCCAAGAGCGGCTAGCTGGGGTGCAGTGATTAATTGGACAGCTAGAGGAAGACAGAGTGCCTCCTCTGTGTCCCATAAAAGCTGAACAGAGGACTGAGCACCAGAAACCTGCATACCCGGCAAGTGGGTGAGATGCAGTGCTTGCAGCTCAGCTCCTCTGTGTGCCCTAAAAGATTAATCAAGACAAGCAGAGAGCTGAGTGATGATTCCTGACAGCTGGATAGGATGCAGTGGTAAGAGGGGGCAGATCACTAGTCCCCGAAGATGGAGTAAATTTCAGCATGCCGTATACCAGTGTATAAGACAACCCCCGACTTTTAAGACTTTTTCACTGGTTAAAAAGTCCTCTTATACGCCAGAAAAATATATATGACTCTACTTAAGTTGAATAAACAACTCTTCTGTTTTGTGAGGTTCCCTTTATCTTAGATTGTCATTGGGATATTGGTGGGTCTTTCCCACATTTTTCAATCCTGTTCAGGATATACAAGAATATCAACAACTTGATAAATCTGCTAGATATAAACAAACTGAGAAAAAATAGACCATGTGAGTTTTCCTGGCATTATATTCTGCCCGAACATTACTTAATCCTCTTTGACTCTTTGTAACACATTTATTGACTAGCAAGAGCTCTAGGGATTGGGGTAGCTTTATAACTTTTAGAATCTGTAAGATTTAATTACATTTTGTGTCCTATTGATTATTAGAATCTTGGCTTATCAACATGGTGGCCAAAATCAAATGGGATTTAAAGATGGTTACTTTGGTTTCTCATCAAACATTTGGAATGCAGTATGTTTTCTTTCTCATTTCCTGGAGTTAATTAGAATCATGATGTTTTAAAGTCTACATTTTCCAGCTACTCTCCACACTTCCTAGTAATTAATTACACATGGGTCCCTACTGTTCAATTTGTTGTGTGCCCATGTGTATTCTTAAGTTATTTTTTTCATACCTCAAAACACAGCAAAAACCAAATGACTCAGTTTCTGCTGCCGACCACCTCCACTTCCTCAACAGGACACTTGAATCTGTGTGCACCACAGTAATCATTTCTGTTGTGCCCGTGGTCTCTTTCTGGGACCAACAATACTCTTACTACTTTCTAAATAAGATCCATTATATTTTAGGAAATCTAAAAAATTGAAATTTTGCATTGGTGAAGGGGGTGTTCTTTATATGACTGAAATCCACCTACAAACATATTTGTAATCAAGGTGTTTAAATAGAGATATTCATAAAAAATTTCATAAAATCAAAAACTAAAATTCACACTGATCATATGCACTTATTGGACAGCACATATCAGAGTATTTTCAGATACTTATAATTATGAAAACATATAGGTGTTCCATTTAATTTTTGTATTAGTTGGCTGCATTTGAGAGTTTAAATAATTTTCTGTGATTGAATAGTTTAAATGAATTTCATCATCACTTTAGAATTAACATTTTTGTTAATCAAGTGTCATAAGATAAATTTACATGCACTTATTCCACATGTAGACTTGATAGAGATAAGAAAAAATCAAATGTATTCATTAGTAAAAATCATTTTTGCATTGGGTATCCATTACGATATTTTACAGAGGTTACTAGTAGATTTTGTGAATTTCATTTTTAAATAATTAGAAATGATGTCCCAAAATATACAAATTACTATTGTAATTTAAGTCGTCATTTCTCATGGTGGAATTTAATTATTTATAACAATTTAGTGAATTTCTCTAGTGCATCATTCAACTTACACTATACATTTTATTATAAGTACTTTCATCTTTTTCCAGGCTGCTGTAACAGAATGTCATAAACTGGATCTCTTATAAACAACAACTATTTTTCTGAGATTCTAGAGATTGGAACTCTAAGATCTAGTGTCAGTGTGGTCACAATCTAACCTATTTTGGGTTTTAGCCAACTTATTTCTCACTGTATGTTAGCAGTATAGAAAAGGCTAGGGGAGGTTACTTAAACATTTATTCATTCCATGGTGAAGGAGGGTGTTCTTTACATGACTGTAATCATACTGTAATCATACAACTACAATCATATTTGTAATCATGGTGTTTAAATAAAGGTAATTTAACAATAAAAAAGAAAAGGCTAGGGGAGGTTACTTAAACATTTATTCCACCCATGAGTGACCACCAATCTTAGCACTTCCTGAAAACTCAATTATCATATATTATTACCATCTCTGGAGATTTGATTTTCTGCACAAATTCTGAAAGACACACATTTAAATCTAGAATAAAAACTGACCATTCTACTGAATTTATTGCTTAAAATGATATTTTTATTCTGATTTTAGGGCCATATCCAGTAGTTTTAGGGGATTACTCTTGGCTTTGTGGAACAATTTGGCATGCTGGCAGGATGAAACCTGATTTGGCCATGTGCAAGGAAAATTCTCTTCTTGTTATACTTGCTGCCCAGTCCCCAAAGGCCATAACATCTAGAACATCTGGTCTTTATTCATATTAAATCTTCACCTTTACATTCCTTTAGTCAAATATAAAATTCCTATTAGATTCTGAATATTCATATATGTAAACTCTGTAAAAGAAGTAAATATATAAAAACACACACAACAATACCATGATCAAAAGTTTTTTTTGTTATACTATGCTTAAATTTATCATTTCATTGAATCTCACAAATCACTTTTATCTTATTATTTCCACAGTGTTCTGACAAAGAAACTGAGTCACTCTTATGTGAATTATCCTGAGCAAAGATGCATGACAAATAGCATGTCTAATTCTATATTATTCTAAATGGTGTCCTCTTTTTATTCTTTTCTGTGTTTTATGTTATAGAACCATATTATTCTGATTGAATACATTCCCCCCTTCTCTATTGAAGATTGGCAATAAGTTGATGGCTTCAAGCAAATAGTTCTTAGGTGAATGCTCCTAGTGCTAAATGGTAGCAGGATAGTATTTCAAGCAAGAAATTATTGTAATGCTAATAACATATATAAAATTAGCATATTGACTATTGCCCTTGTTTTATTGGAAGGTCATGGGATAACTGGAAGGATGCATCACTATATCTATCACAAAACAAAAATAATTCACGATAATTTTTATATTTATAATCATATCAAATCATTATAGCCAGCATTGAAGCTTAACATTGTTTGTTATGCACTTTTTATATTGCAATGTTGTGGCTTGTATCCATGGCTTTCACACATGCATAGCATGCATCTCGTACTAGTTCACATTCCCAACCTGGTTTATACATTTTTAAATGTATCTGGAGTTAAAAAAAAAAAGTCGTAGTTTTTTACTGACCCAACAGTATAAGAAAGATCTGGATGCAAATACTTGGACGTTATTGGTATAAGGGTGGGTTGGAAAGAGGCCTGAAATCCATATTTGTTGATGTTTTCCAGGTAGTTCTGATATAAACTTAAGTTTGAAAATTCCTACTCTGCTAAAGTGCAAGAAATATCCAATTCTGAATGTTTTTCCATTAACAGTCTACACATTTTGCTGTAGTAACATATTTGAGCTCTTTTCACATTTATTTCCCTCTGCCGTGAATAAATGTAATATTAACGCTCTGAAATGCTTCTAAGCCAGGAAAGCTTGAGCAGAGTTTATTGGATTTCATAATTCTTTCCCCAAAAATATTCATAAAACAAAGGTTACTCAAAGCACATGCCTCCAGGGCTCCCTGAATGTTACATCCAATAGCCCAGTATAAGAACAGAGGTGACTGAAGCTTCAAATTTTACCCTAATAGTTCCTGGGGGGATTTCTATAGATCTTTTAATATTTATGTTTGTTTTATTCTAAGAACTTCTATTCTACAATGCTTAAGGACATTTGCATCAGCAAGAAGACACTTTTCCCACCTTAGTTATCCTTTCACTTTTGCTTAATCCATATGTGCTATGCAGAATTTTGTAAACTGAGCACAATATAAATGATCTCTTTTCTCATAAAAATCCATGAAATGTTAAACATGACCATCAGTAAGGCTGTATAACTAAAGGTATGTTTTTTCTCTTGGCATTTTGGACCACTGTCTGCTGGGGAATGAGTTTACTAATTGATATGTGTGCTTGTGTGTACACAGAAAATATTAGAGAAAACAAGAGATAACAGTGTATATGCACAAATTTATGAGTTCAGCTTTTTTTCTTTTTATTCCCATATAATCTGATTATGAGTATAGTCACAAAGATTTATCAGCTTTATAGATATTGACTAAAATGCAAAATAAAGTCAATAAATTGATTTTAAATTTTGACAACACTAAATAAAGAAGAATTTAATACCTCCATCAAAACTTTTCACTTTTCATAGGCTCTCTGGAGAAACTGCATGTTCTAATTTCAGTGTCAAAGAAAAGTAAATCAACAGTATAATGTGAGAATGTATTTTGTCCTAACCCCCAATGCAGGAGATGTGAACAAAAAATTGGGTTTATATCAAAATCTTAAGATTATAAATTTTAGCAATATCAAAGAAAACAAGCAATTCAGGATGATCCAATAGAAATGAAACTAGTCTGTTATGAGAGTTTAGATATAAAAAAGGTGATTTAGAAGAGAATAGAGGTAAAGTATATATCATTCTTTAAGACAGAATACAACTCTCTGCCCTTAAATAGATAGTAGTAAATGGATTATAAAACTGAACTAAAATGTCTATTTCTGACAACATATATATCTTGAAACGTCAGAGTAAACAAAATAAAAGGCTGGGAAATAATCTGCAGGAAAACAATTTCTTCAATTTGATTATGATTTTCTTTTTTTAAAATTTTTTTATTTAAACACCTTGATTACATACATGATTGTGTTTGGATTTCAGTCATAACAGGAACACCACCCATCACCAGTGCAACATTCCCATCACCCATGTCCCAAATCTCCCTCCTCCCCACCTGACCCCTGCCTGTACTCTAAACAGGCTCTGCATTTCCCTCATACATTCTCAATATTAGGACAGTTCAAAATGTAGTTATTTCTCTAACTAAACTCATCACTCTTTGTGGTGAGCTTCCTGAGGTGAGCTGGAACTTCCAGCTCTTTTCTCTTTTGTGTCTGAAATTTATTATTGCAAGAATGTCTTTCATTTTTCTTAAAACCCATAGATGAGTGAGACCATTCTGCGTTTTTCTCTCTCTCTCTGACTTATTTCACTCAGCATAATAGATTCCGTGTACATCCATGTATAGGAAAATTTCATGACTTCATCTCTCCTGACAGCTGCATAATATTCCATTGTGTACATGTACCACAGTTTCTTTAGCCATTCGTCTGGTGAAGGGCATCTTGGTTGTTTCCAGAGTCTTGCTATGGTAAATAGTGCTGCAATGAATATAGGTGTAAGGAAGGGGTTTTTGTATTGTATTTTTGTGTTCCTAGGGTATATTCCTAGGAGTGGTATAGCTGGATCGTATGGGAGCTCGATTTCCAGTTTTTGGAGGAATCTCCATATCGCTTTCCATAAAGGTTGAACTAGACGGCATTCCCACCAGCAGTGGATAAGAGTTCCTTTCTCTCCACATCCCCGCCAACACTGTTTATTCTCATTCTTTGTGATGTGTGCCATTCTCTGTGGTGTGAGGTGGTATCTCATCGTTGTTTTGATTTGCATCTCCCTGATGATTAGTGATGTGGAACATTTTTTCATGTGTCTTTTGGCCATGTGTATTTCTTCTTTGTCAAAGTGTCTGTTCATTTCTTCTCCCCATTTTTTGATGGGATTAGATGTTTTTTTCTTGTAAATTTCTGTCAGTGCCTTGTATATTTTAGAGATTAGCCCCTTATCTGATGGGTATTGGGTGAATAGTTTCTCCCACTCAGTGGGTGGCTCTTGTATCCTGGGCACTATTTCCTTTGAGGTGCAGAAGCTTCTCAACTTAATATATTCCCATCTGTTAATCTCTGTTTTCACTTGCTTGGAGAGTGCAGTTTCCTCCTTGAAGATGCCTGTAGTCTCAATGTCCTGGAGAGTTTTGCCTATGTGTTGTTCTATATATCTTATGGTTTGGGGTCTGATATCGAGGTCTTTAATCCATTTGGATTTTACCTTCGTACATGATGTTAGCTGGGGGTCTAAGTTTAATTTTTTGCAAGTGGCTAGCCAGTTGTGCCAACACCACTTGTTGAAGAGGCTTTCTTTGCTCCATTTAGGATTTCTGCTCCTTTATCAAAAATTAGGTGATTGTATGTCTGGGGAACATTTTCTGAGTATTCAAGCCTATTCCACTGATCTGAGGGTCTGTCCTTATTCCAATACCATGCTGTTTTGATAACTATTGCTTTGTAGTACAGTTTAAAGTTGGGGAAAGTAATTCCTCCCATATTCTTTTTCCCAATGACTGCTTTAGCTATTCTAGGGTGTTTATTGTTCCAAATAAATTTCAAAAGTGCCTGATCCACTTCTTTGAAGAATGTCATGGGTATCTTTAGAGGGATAGCGTTGAATCTGTATAATGCCTTGGGGAGTATTGCCATTTTCATTATGTTAATCCTGCCAATCCATGAGCAGGGTATGTGTTTCCATTTCCGCGTGTCCTCTCTTATTTCTTGGAGCAGAGTTTTATAGTTTTCTTTGTATAAGTCCTTCACATTTTTAGTCAAGTTGATTCCAAGATATTTGAGTTTGTGTGGCACTATTGTGAATGGGGTTGTTTTCTTAATGTCCATTTCTTCCTTATTACTATTGGTGTATAGAAAGGCCATTGATTTTTTGTGTTAATTTTGTAGCCTGCCGCCTTGCTATATGAGTCTATTGTTTCTAGAAGCTTTTTGGTAGAGTCTTTAGGGTTTTCTAGTAGAGTATCATGTCATCTGCAAACAGTGAGAGCTTGACTTCTTCCTTTCCTATCTGGATTCCCTTGATATCTTTTTCTTGCCTAATCGCTATAGCAAGTACTTCCAGTGCTATGTTGAATAGGAGTGGTGAGAGAGGACAGCCTTGTCTTGTGCCAGAATTTAGAGGGAAGGCTTTTAGTTTTTCTCCATTGAGGATAATATTTGCCACTGGCTTGTGGTAGATGGCCTTAACTATATTGAGAAAGGTTCCTTCCATTCCTATCTTGCTGAAAGTTTTGATCAAGAATGGGTGTTGGACATTATCAAATGCTTTCTCTGCATCTATTGATATGATCATGTGGTTTTTATTTTTCTTGTTATTGATGTTGTGTATTATGTTGATAGACTTACGAATGTTAAACCATCCTTGCATTCCTGGGATGAAACCTACTTGATCGTAGTGGATGATCTTCTTAATGAGGTATTGAATCCTATTTGCCAGGATTTTGTTGAGGATCTTTGCATCTGCATTCATCAGCGATATTGGTCTGTAATTTTCTTTTCTCGTAGCATCTCTGTCTGGTTTAGGTATCAGGGTGATGTTGGCTTCATAAAAGCTATTTGGGAGTGTTTCCACTTGTTCAATTTCATGAAAGAGTCTTGCCAGGATTGGTAGTAGTTCCTCTTGGAAAGTTTGATAGAATTCATTAGTGAATCCATCTGGGCCTGGGCTTTTGTTTTTGGGCAGACTTTTGATTACCATTTTTATTTCATCAATGGTGATGGGGGTGTTTAGATATGCTACATCCTCTTCTTTCATCTGTGGAAGATTATAAGAGTCCAAGAATTTATCCATTTCTTCCAGGTTCTCATTTTTAGTGGCATAGAGTTTTTCAAAGTAGTTTCTGATTACCCTTTGAATCTCTGTCATATCAGTAGTGATCATACTTACATCAGAGAACATAAGCTTTAATTTAAAAATGGTTATATAAAATAAAGGAATGGTGATTATTTCAGAATAAAGTGAACAATGAATCAAGGATAACAATTGCATTTAAAGATATGTGTATCCAATGATGGACCATTAAAATAATTCAACAAACTTCTAGTACGGGGGTCCTCAAACTTTTTAAACAGGGGGCCAGTTCACTGTCCCTCAGACCATTGGAGGGTCTGACTATAGTAAAAACAAAACTTATGAACGAATTCTTATGCACACTGCATATATCTTATTTTGCAATGAAGAAACAAAACAGCTACAAATACAATATGTGGCCCGTAGGCCATAGTTTGAGGAGATCCAAAGAAACTGACAACACATAGAATTTGAGACATAAATAATACTTCTTGGTGCTGGAGAGATAGCATAGAGGTAAGGCGCTTACCCTTCATGCAGAAGGTCATTGGTTCGAATCCTGGCATCCCATATAGTCCCCTGTGCCTGTCAGGAGCAATTTCTGAGCACGGAGCCAGGAAAAACCCCTGAGCACTGCTGGGTGTGACCCAAAAACCACAAAAAATAATACTTCTTCATCTCTACTGAAGAGATCCACTAGGAAAAAATTCAATAAAAATATCCTGGCCAAGATGTATCAAAGCATCTGAGTAAACCAATTAATATCAATGATATTTAAATAGTAATCAAAATTGTCCACCAAACCTAACTCTCTCCAAAATAAAGTTCTACTCACAGATGGGATTAATAATCTGTTCTCCTAAAGTTTAAAAATATTTACAATACATTTTAGGCTCTTGGAGAGACAAAGAACCTGAAATCTTTCAAGTTTCTATGAGAAAAATGTTATACTTTTAATCATTATGCTTTGAATCATAGTTGATTCAATGCATTTGACAATATTCAACACTCATTCATAATAAAACATCTTAATATAAGGGGATAAAGAAACTCTCATCAACATAGTTAAAAACATTTACTTAGAACCTACTTCTAATATGATATTTAATGGTGAAAAACTGATTATGTGACTGTTACATTGTGTACAGCATGGTGGTTTGTTTGTACTGAATATTTTCTGAGTTATTGTCTTTTATTGGGGAGTGTTTTCAAAAATTAAATTCAATTCAGTGTAGTTTTGGTTTATACTTTTATTTTGTTTATGGGTATGTTAAAAGAGTCTCCTCTGATTTATTCACAAGTTTTGATTTGCTTTGTTGTAGCCCAGTGACAGAAGCCAACAATTTGTTATTTGCACTAAAGTATTGATTAAAAACATATTCGAGTTTGACAATTTTGGTTTTTTTATAAAGCTGGTAGTTTAGGTACAATGCAGAATCAAAAAAATCCTATTCAACTTAGATAAGACTCTCTAGCTTCAAGTCAGGTTCCCAATCCTCTATATTAGGATCCTGAAATAGCCCTTTAAATTGGATTCAGTCCCTCTCAGCTCTAGTCCAGGAGGTAGTTTCTCCTATTTCTCAGGCACCTGTCCAGTAATCCAGTAGGAGTCCTCCAAGCATCTGTCAGAACTCAAAAAAAAAATCAGTCCATTTGGAAACAGAACAGACCTGCCATCTGTAGATCCAAATTCATAGTCTAACAGTAAATTTTTGTCCCAGTGTTAATCCTAGTGGCCAAGGTCTTAGAGAGAGTTCTATTCATTCTGGAATGAGACAGAATTCATGACCACCCACTGAAAACATGAAAAACATAGACCCTATTGTAGACCCAGCAGCAGATTTCTCAGCGACTTGAAGTAAAATATATATTTACCTATTAAAACCAGGTTGTATATACTGAAGATGGTTACCCACAACATACTCAGACCCTAATACAAGACTAAAATGATCATGAAGAAGCAAGCAAACATAATGCCAGCAATGAAAAAAATCAACGTGCTTCATGGGAGAAAATGTGGTTGGCTAGAGAAATTAAGATACTTGTCTTGAATTCAGCTGACCAGAATGCAAACACTAATTATGCATATGGACACTCAGGGATACCAAGGATCCACCCTAAATACAGATTCAGGAGTTACTCCTAAGCACTGCTGCCTGTCAAAGAGTACCCCCTCTAAATTTGGAAACATATCATCTGACAAAAAAATTCAAAACCGCCATCTTAAAGGAGCTAATTGTTATTCAAACCAAAAAATATTTTATATGATCAAAACAAAGACAATTGAATGTGGCTAGTCACAACAATTTTGGTGTACAGGGGAATATTATGCTAAGTAAAATAAGTTAGACACAAAACAAAATAAAATACTTAATGATTTATCTTATTTTTGGAAACAACAACTATGGTAATCATTAGGGTTTAGGTGAGAGTAGTTGGCAATATATTGACCAAAGTCAAAGTTTTCTTTAAACATTAGAAGTGCTAATGAACAAATGCTCATCCTGGTGACTAAAATTAATACTTATTATTATGTAATTGAAATAATTAAAGTAGTAGATCACAGAAGCTCTTGTTACATGATAAATAAAACTACAATTCTTATGAAGTGATGGATGTGTTAATTAGATTTTCATATTTAACAATGTGTAGGTTTATCAAATCATCAACTTATATGCTAAAATTATTCATTTGTGTGCTCAATTATAATTCTGTAAACCTGGGTCAGGGAGAAAATGAATTTCCTGTCAAGAATATTATAACTCTAAGTAGGGGTGGTAAACATCATTATATTATAATATTGAACATATTCTAAAATCTCACTGTGTACATATTCCCAATTCTGGCCAGAACAGTTAAAAAATATTAGATCTTTACCTTTCATTCTGATAAGTTTTACAACAGAAAATGTGCAGGGGAAAATGGTGAAACAGGTCCCTCTAAACAATATTAGTAAAATTCTAAATTTTGCTGCCTAATACAACAGTCTGTCTATTGAAAACTTGTAGGTGGGATGATGGTACCAAAGCAAGATGGTATTTAAAATGTAAATAGCAGTGTTTTAGGAAGGAACTATAGCACAGTTGGTAGGAAAGAAAGCTGATTTGATCCCTGCCCCACAACAAATCAAAAGCGAAATAGCCACTTTTCTTATAGAAACATAGTACATAACATTGTTTTAGAAGTTCTGGTCATATCATTAGCTCTCTATACTTCCTCAGTTCACTCTCCCAATCCTCTTCACCCATTCAAATACAACCTTAATACATTTCTAAATTCTTAATGTTGTAGTGGCCTTTACAAAGGAAATGTCTTAGTTCATCACTGTTACTTTCTGATCCCAAAGGGGAAAATACGTTGATCTAATTTTGTTGATATACTTTTAAATTTCAGAATGGCCTGAAAACTTTGGGATGTTATTTTGGATGGTAATATAAAATTTAAATATGAATGACAATATGATGTAAGCAGGAGTGTCATTGTAGCTTCTTGGATGAAATTAGCTGGTGATTTTATCCTGCCTGAACAGACTGTCCTTTAATGGTATTCATTTTACAAATAATTTTAGTGTTCATATGTGCATATATAATACAATATCTAAACTAAGCTCAAGAAATCATTAAATTGGGTGGCCTGTATCTCTTGAATGGAGATTGGAACTTTATGGACTCCTTGTCAGAATTTTTGATGTTGATCTTTTTTGGAACTCATCTGGCAGTGCTGGGGGATATTACAGTCTGAGTGATCCAGGATTTCTTCCAGTGTTGCAGGAGTGGGGGGGGTGGAGAGCATGCAATGTTATCAGGGTATCAATCATGAATCAGAATCAAACTAACATGCCATGGATTTGTGATATTTTTTTTTAGATTTAATTGGAGATGGGTTCTCTGTGTATTGCCATTAGCTAAACAACCCATATAGATTGTTCTTATACTGAAAATAAATAAATAAATAAATAAATAAATAAATAAATAAAATATATACATAAAGTAACTTAAGAATTAGACAATTAAGGTTCACAGAGGGTGGCAGGGAATGTGCACTGGGTGAAGGGTGTTATATGTTGTATAACTAAAGTTCAATTTAACTGTGAAAAAACTGCAATGTAAGCAACATATAACCACTGTGTTTAAATTATGTAATTAATAGAAAATAATATGAAGTGACAGGGAAGATTTAAAGTTCAGATCTTTCTCCATTTGATTTCCTGTTAACTGCATCAAGTAATGTTAACTTGGACATGCTGATCTTTGAGGGAAAAATGCCATAGAGTTTTCCCCCCGACTCTCTCTCAGTGCAGCCTGTGTAGTGTGCTATAACATAAGCTCATGAACAGAATTACATTTGCTACTCCTTTTCCTTTTTTCTGTCAATGCTGCTCAACTACCCCACATAACATCCTACTGGTGTATCAGACCAAGATAATCTCTTCTTCCTCATAACCCATTCCCATACCAATGAACACACTTTTGTGCAGGTAACAAAGCTTAATACAGACATCAGTGCAATATTTAAGGTGATAACTTCGATCGATATATGATCACAACAAGCAGACATTTGTCATAAATAGCATTCTGTGTGTCTTCATTATTAAAGACACTTTCTTAAAATTTCCATTTGTTTACTGTTAATAATCCATAAGGCAGTTTACTTTTACCTTTCTAAGTTTTAATACACTAGAGATTAACGTTCAATTAAAAATATATTCATACTTAGTAATTTATGAGTAGCTAGTCAAATGAGATTTATTAAATATATACTAAAAATAATAGGGATCCTATTTGGTTCTATGCTACAAGTAAGTCATGTCAATTAATGCTCTTTTAATCCAAAAGGGCGAAACAATGATATATGATTATTATATTTTCTAAGAGGAGAGTGTGTGGTACAGATAGACTTAATTGGGAAAATTGAAAGTACTCTACATTGAGAACTGGTGGCGGAAAGATGAAATTAAAAACTACTAGATGTTAAATACTGGCAAGCACCTCTAAAACACTATAATATTAACTATGCACCAATAATAGGTCAGGTAAATGCATCAAGGTCGCCACTATATAGATAAGGGACCATATTCAGAAAAATATTATTTTCAAGACTT
The DNA here is from genome assembly GCF_024139225.1 of Suncus etruscus. Taxonomy (NCBI): domain Eukaryota; kingdom Metazoa; phylum Chordata; class Mammalia; order Eulipotyphla; family Soricidae; genus Suncus; species Suncus etruscus. Next base: position 82,273,955 of record NC_064868.1, read on the forward strand.
CCATCCTACTGTATAAATGTAGCTGATACCAATGCTTCTGCTTTCACTCAGCATGCTCCATTGTTAATTTGATTATACTTACTCTCTTTGCCATTTCCAAAAATGTATTTGCCTCTGAAAATTCAGAGAACTCCTTAGATTCAGGAACAGCCTTTCCCCCTAAGGTCTGAGAATATTTTTCCCACTCTGGACTGATAATGAAACATGTTCATAGCGAAGAGACATAGTAGTCTGTTCTGAAAGCCATCACCTTAATTTGATGGCCCAAACACATGTAGTGAGGTGAGGTTTAGTGAGATGACTGATCACTCAACAGATAAACAATAATTATTAGTATTTGGCAACTAATTCCATGATCCACAACTTTACATACATTTTCCACTCTGTACTTTGAAGGGTGCTTGTGAAATAGCTTTTATTTTTTTGTTTACCTATTTTGCAGATTAGGACTCAAAGACACTGAAAGACAAACTAACTGGTGATTAAGTGTTAAATAATTTTACATTAATTTTGGTTAACTAAGATTTTGTATTCTGCACTAGAATGGGTGCTTCTTGGGTAAAGATCACTCCTTAATTATTCAATATCTTCAACACCGTGCTCAGGACAAATAAAAAGTGTGCAATAAATTATGTTTTTATTATTATTACTAAATAAATAAGTAGGTGTTTGGCATGAAATATTTTAATAATATTTGTTTAGAGAAAAGTTTTAAATAGATACCCTAACAATCAATCTTCTAAATCCTACAGTAAATCTATGTGCCTATTTTGAAAAAGAAGAAAGGAAAAAGACATACAAAAATAGTTTGTGTTTGGTAGCTTCCTCCTAAATGTTATCATCTCCAGTAAATAATATTTTATTTTGATTTAGCTATTGGGGAAGAGGGGCCACACCCAATGATGGTGAGTGTTTATTCCTGGCTCTCTACTTTGGGCCCAGGGCTAGTGGTGCTCTAGTGATTAATTTGAGTTATTCGTGTGTAAGAGGAGCACATTTACTACTGTATTGTCTCTCTGGAACAAATAACAATTTAACTATTCTTAAAAAACCATTTATGTTGGACATCCAAATGTTGTTTGACCCCAAATATATGGATAAGAAAAACCTGATGTGATCTTTACCTTGATGAGAAAATATAGTGAGATAAATGATTTGAGTATTGGGCAAAAAAACCACAAAATCTTTTGCAATTTATTAAAATACTATTTGGTTTATTAAGAACTGAGTTCATTAGCACGTTTGATTGCTGTTCATTAAACTTCATTCAAAAATTGTACTTTACTAAAGCATGGATATTAAAAACATCATTGTATATTCAATAACTTTTTTATGAATCAGGGATTTAGTTATTATTTCCTCATTTTCTTTGTAATGTTAATATAAAATATTAAAAATTAAAATAGGGAAAAAGTTACAAAAATAATAGAAAGCTTTTATATGAAATTTACTCAATTTCTTCCATGGTTAATATTTGTCACAAACACAATAATTTGTCAAAACCTGGAAATTGATATGGGCAAATTGCTATTAATTCAAGCCCTTCACTTATATAAACCTTACTCAAATTTGCATGGACTTTGTATGTGTACAAGTTTATATATTCTATGAGATGCTATTACACATGACGATTTAATTAATGATCTCAAAATATCAAGATTTAGGGACTGGAGAGATAGCATGGAGGTAAGGTTTGTTTGTATTGCATGCAGAAGGTCAGTGGTTCAAATCCTGGCATCCCATATGGTCCCCCGAGCCTGTCAGAACCCCTGAGCACTGCCAGGTGTGACCCCCTAAAAATCATTATTTAGAATGTCCTATTATGAACAGACCTACTTCATGTTAGAAACTTGTGGTGGTTAATTTTGAACATCACCTTGTCAGCTAGCTAAGTATTATCTGGGTGTGTCTTTCAGGGTATTCCAGAATATATTGAGCCATTTCTCAATAATATGAATCAAATAGATTTATTCAGAAACAAAAAAATATGTAACTTTGAAAGTGTAGCTTTGGGGCCGGAGTGGTGGCGTAGCAGTAGGGCGTTTGCCATGCATGCGACTGACCTAGGATGAACTGTGGTTTGATCCCCAGCATCCCATATGATCCCCCAAGCCAGGAGCGATTTCTGAGAACATAGCCAGTCACACGGTGTGACCCAAAAATCAAAAATAAATAAATAAATAAAATGAAAATGTAGCCTTAATTACATAAAAAACAGATTAGAAGTCATCGTTAAAGCCAAACCCTTTCATTGGAGTCATTACAGCTTATTAGAGTACCTCCTTTTGCTTTATTTAGCCTTGGAGGGACAACTTTAGTTCTTATGAAAGTTGTAAAACATTTCACACCTTCTAAATTTTTGCTTTGTAGTAGTTTTTTTAATATTTCAAGTGTACTCATTGTATTCTATCTTCATTTATAAAAACTGTTTTTACTGATATTCATTTTAGTGTACATATATACAAAATAAAATATACATTCACATTAATATGCATATATATTTAAATAGATGTGCATATAAACATATACCAGTTCCAATTGATTTTGCTTCCTAGAGCATGCCAGTTAATACATCAATTTTAATTTTGCCTTTTTTGTGACCAAACCCTGCAGAGCTCAAAGTTTACTATTGAATCTCCACTTTGGAATTATTCCTGGTGGGGCTCAGGGACCTGTGTGTGGTAACAGAGATTGAATCCAGATTGATCATGTGCAAAGCAGCAATAGTACAATTGCTCTGGCCCTAGATCATTCTCTCTTAATGACAATACCCTTTCCCTAAGATAAACATTTTTCCACCATGTTTGTTGGTTTTTGTTATGTTATTCATCATATGATATAACAGATTCTATCCAGATGTTGCTGCACCCAAGTTTGGTTTATTTTTCATTGCTGAAAATAAATTTATTTTATGGGTGTGACTTTATTTTATTTATTTTTCAGACGAAGTGCTCAACTCTTTCTGATTTGGAGTATAATATTAAAGTGGTTTTGAATATTAGTATGTAGGATATTATTTAGATAAATTTTCATTTTTTATGATAAGTACAGAGGGAGTACAATCACTAAATCATAATTTAATTTACTTTAATGTTTAATTTTTTTGTTTTGGGGGCCACACCCGTTTGATTCTCATGGGTTACTCCTGGCTAAGCACTCAGAACTTGCCACTGGCTTGGGGGGACCATATGGGACGCAGGGGGATCGAACCATGGTCCTTCCGAGCTAGTCCTTGCAAGGCAGAATCCTTACCTCTAGCGCCACCTCACTGGCCCAAAGAATTTTTTAATTAGATTACTTCTCAGAATGGCTACTCCATTTTACATTCCTATGAACAATATATGGAAGACACCTTTACTCTATATCAGTTTCAACATTTTAAATTCTCAGCTCAATTTTACCTATTTTAATAGTTGTGTGGTAATTATAGTTTTAACTTGCATTTCTTTTCTTTTGTATTTTTTTGTTTGTTTTTTTGGGGGGGGCCACACCCATTTGATGCTCAGGGGTTACTCCTGGTTAAGCGCTCAGAAATCGCCCCTGGCTTGGGGGGACTATATGGGAGGCCGGGGGATTGAACCACAGTCCTTCCTTGGCTACCACTTGCAAGGCAGACACCTTACCTCTAGCGCCACCTCATCAGCCCCTTACTCCATTTCTTAATAACAAATAAATTAACATATTTTTTCAACTATATATTATCAAAATTTTTGATTCCAACCTGCAAATTTTCCAATTTAATAGTTTAATTTCTTATTTTCAAAGCTTAGAAATTTTCAAATAGCTCAAGTAGATATTAGCCTTTCATCATACATGAGATATTCATATATTTCCTTCCAGTTTGTATATTTTTATCCTTAAACAGTATCAATTATAAAGAAAAAATGTTCTTTGAAGTCAATGTACCATCTTTTTCTTTGGTGAAGTGTACTTTTTTTTGTTATATCTATGAACCATTCTCCTAAACATAAATACATATTTTTCTTATGTGATGTGCTAATGATTTTATACACACATGATTTACATTTAGATCTATATTCTACTTTGAATAATTTACTTACATAGGGTTCAGATTTAGTCAGTGGTTAACTTATTTGCCTATAATGTTCCAGGTCTATAAATATAAAACACTTAACACACATTTGGTTTTAAATTTAAAAAAAGATGACAGAAAAAGGCTGCAAGATCCTAAACAGGGTCTGAAAGAAAATGTTTTTCTAAACATTTTAATATTAAAAAGTTAGAGAATAAATACATATTGTAGTCTTTTTTGAGACAATCTGAAGATGAATTTTTTACAGGCACAATTAATTCGTTTAGGAAAAATCTTAACATTTTATCAATTTCCGTGTCCTTATGTGCCATGATATCTTTAAGAAATCTCAAGACCATGGAAATATTAAATAATGTAGGCAATTACCTTGCAATCAACTGTGGTTCCACCTCCAGGACTGGTGTTTGTTGAGGACCACTAAGCATCTAAGGGTCACTCTTGAGCACAGAACAAGGAATTGACTCTGAACACTCAAGAATGTAAATTCTCCATTGCTGTTGGCAACCAAAAAACAGGGGGGGTTAACAATAATAATACTTCATCAAGATAAGTGATTAGGAATGAACAAAATGTCAATCTTTAAATGTTTACCAACTACCTTCCTCTACCATATGTATGAACTACACTGATTCAGATTGCAAATATGTATAATTCTTCAAAATGCATGAGCAGTAAAAATAAGTTCAATTAAGGTAAAAGAATCATTAAAATGTTCACTATCGAGCTTAATTTTATATCATGACTCACAAGTACTTTTTTATTTTCCAGTTATGAAAATGTTGGTTTCTAATACTGCATATGTTTCAGGTGTATTATGCCATACTCCAACAAATACATAGACACACAATATTTAATAACATTGGGGCCATTACTAACCCATACACCCTAATCACTCCCACCTCTTCCCTACCTATCTTTATCCTATTGTCAGAATCTAATAATTTTTCTTATATTTGCATACTTTATTTCTTTATATTCTACATATGAGTAGAGTAATTCAGCATGTGATTTATCTTTTGATTTCATATTATAATTCTATCACGTTCTTTATTTTAAATGAAAATGATTTTATATTTTAAAGAGTAGATAAGTGGTCTTTTATTGTCCACTAAATACATGGTTATTTATTTCTTATATTTTTAACTTCACCACCTATTTTATCAAAAGATTACATGATAAGAAAGAAGTTATTTCATAATGACTTAAATTTGGGGTGGGAGGGAAGTTGGGACCAAAACAAGATATCCAGAGGATCTAGCTTTGTGCACTCAACCAAGGTTGACTGCTTGCAATTTCTCCTATACTCCAGCTCCATTATTTCATTTTAATACACATATAATTATTTTGATGAAAAGAATGTTTCAAAATTAATGAGAATAAGTAATTCATCAATGCCTAATAAATAGAATCAATGCCCATGAAATCTAGAAACCATACATATTGAAATGTTCTACTATCAACATTATACTATCACAACATAGTTTATGAGTAGAGTCCTACAGGTTCCATGCTTAAATTCATCTTCACATTGAATAAGTGCTCTGCAATCTGAATTCTTAGATATTTAGCAAGCTTTCTAATATGTTTCTTTTTTGTAAATGAAGGGCAATTAATTAAAAGTCAGATGCATATTTTTCTTTCAGCGTGCCTATTCAAAGTCGATTGTTCACTGTGGTCTCCTCACAGCATACAATAACTGATGCTCTTCTGGGTCTTTACATGAACAAGGCCTGAGAGTTTTTTATTTAAGTGTGCAAGGCATATGTGAGACTTGTGCTTGTCACTTGAGAGTCATTATGATGAAGTTCACACTAATGATGCTTAACAAAAACCACAATGACAAGCTGAAGTAACAATGAATGTTTCTCCTGCTTATTGAAGAAGGAGGTTTTACATTTTTATATAATATTAGGTTCCACACAGCATGTAATTTAGCAACAACTTAGCATCTTATTTTATTATATTTTATAGTAATTCTCAATACATCAAAATTTAAAACAAAGAAAAGAAGCAATCTATATGTCTAAAATTGGTTCAGATATAATTATCTATTCAGAGTTTTCCAGATCAATCAGAGTGGACTACATTATAATGCTCTCCAAGCATCAGAAGTCATCCAAAAGCCAAGATATGAAATATAAAAGCAATGACAAATGCACATTCAAAGGAAATGGAGACAAGTTTACAACCTCAAAACACAACACACAAGGAAGCATGACCAAAAATAGTGAAGTTTAAGCAATACACAAGAAAATGCAGAGGAAGTCAATTAAAGCAGAATCACAAAGTAAAAATGTAGAACATACTTCTTTGAATGGTAGTACATGGTGAATAAATCCACTTGCACACGACTTGAATGGACTTAAAGGACTTAAATGTAAAAAAAAAAAAAAAAAAACGACTTAGGGCCCGGAGAGATAGCACAGTGGCGCTTGCCTTGCAAGCAGCCGTTCCAGAACCTAAGGTGGTTGGTTCGAATCCCGGTGTCCCATATGGTCCCCCGTGCCTGCCAGGAGCTATTTCTGAGCAGACAGCCAGGAGTAACCCCTGAGCACTGCTGGGTGTGACCCAAAAACCAAAAAAAAAAAAAAACAAGCAAAAAAAATGACTTAAATGTTAGTAGAGAATAGTTTTTCAACACTATATTTGGTAGTGGAAAGTAGAAATGGGGGTAAATGAGAAATCAAACAGGCTAAGGCATATTGAAGAAGTAAGAAAATGGAAGAAGAGTCTGTAATGTCAGCTGTCCTTTATGGCAAATTGTGAGAAGTGAAAGTTTAGCAAATCATAAAATACACAGAGAAATAAATTCTTCATATCCCCTTTCCATGTACATTTCTTGCATATAAGTTCTCCAAAATAGAACTTACCCTATAAATGTACAACATAAAATGAAGGACCTTGAAATTGAGCTTCCACATGATCCAGCCATACCACTCCTAGGGATATACCCTAGGAACAAAAAAATACAATTCAAAAATTCCTTCCTCATACCTATATTTATTGCAGCACTATTTACAATAGCTAGATTCTGGAAACAACCAAGATTCCTTCAACAGATGAATGGCAAAAGAAACTGTGGTATATCTTCACAATAGAATATTATGGAGCAGTCAGGAGAAATGAAGTCATGAAATTTTCCTATATGTGGATTTACATGGAATCTATTATGATGAGTGAAATAAGTCAGAGAGAAATAGACACAGAAAAGTCTCACTCATTTATGAGTTTAAAAAAATTTTAAAGACATTATTGCAATAAGGCCCAGAGACAATAAATTTAAGGGCTGGAAGGGTGAGAAGGACCGGCTCACAATTTGAAGTTCACCACTGAGAGTGGTGAATACTATAAGGGAAATAACTACACTAACAACTATCATGATAATGTTAAAGAATGAGAGATGTAGAATGCCTGTCTCAAATACAGGCAGAGGTGGGAGTGAGGGGGGGGCATTGGTGATAGGAATATTGCACTGGTGAAGGGAGGTATTCTATTTATGACTGAAACCCAACTACAATCATGCTTTCAATCGCGGTGCTTAAATAAATATTTCATATATAAAAAGTAAAAACCTAAATTAAAAAAATAAAAAAGAAATTAGACAATTAACACTCATTGTATATCTGTTGTCAGGAATTTACTACATACTTTGAAGAAGTCTAGCTCCAATTAGTATTTTCATAGTATTTTAAAATAGAATTAGCCAATAGTACCTAGCATTAAGGCATACTAGTTCAATAGTCTCTATAAGATTTCACAAAACCTGGGATAGGAGAGATAGCAGAGTTATAAGGCATTTGTCTTGCACTTGGCCAACACAGTAAGAATCCACCCTGGTTGGATTCCCGGCATCCCATATGGTTCTGGGAGCCTGCCTGGAACGTCTTCTGAGTGAAGAGCCAGGTTTAACACCTGAGTGCCGCCAGGTGTGACCCAAAAACCAAAAAGAAAAAAGATTATTTTACAAATCTTTATTTGATGTGTTGAGTGCAAAGAATTTTCCCATTCAGTTAGCTATCTTCATGTATTTACCCATGTTTCTTTTGCCATACAGAAAATTTTTAGTTTAATGTAGTCCCATTTATTTAGGTTTCGTTTATAGCTCTTGCTGTTGGTATTCTATCATCAAAGACATTTTTGTGGTATGTCTTGGTGTATTCTTCCTATTTTTACATCAATGAAATTTATAGCTTTGGGTCTAATTTCAAGGTCTTTAACCCATTGTTAGTTGACTTATTTAAGGTGAGTTATGGGACAATCTTTAACTTGTACACATGGTTATCCAGTTGTTTCAACACCATTTATTGAAGAGACTGTCTTCATTTCATTTCAAGTCCTTGGCTCCTTTGTCAAATACCCATTGGCCATATATTTGGGAATATGTCACTGGACTTTCTGTTCTGATCCATTGGTCTGAGATACTGTCTTTGTTTCAGTACAAAGCTATTTTGATCACTATTGCTTTAGAGTAAAACTTCAGGTTCAGTAAAGAGATGCCACCCAGTATCTTGTTTTTCAATATGGATTTGGCTAACCTAGATCTCTGGCACCAACTTGCACCAGGCTAGGTCCATACAAAATCCTGACAATAGGAAACAGCAACAACTTGACCTAAGGGCAGATTCCCTAACCTCAATCACCTAAGGGTGAGATAAAATCAGAAGACACTCTGTACTTTGGCCCCTGAAAAAACCAAGATCACTAATTACAGAAGACTGACTGTAACAACTATGATTAAGCAGAACATCTGGGACCATAAAGAAAGACTCTATCCTAGACTTTATCCTAGTACCTATGCAAAAACCAAGATCTCTAATTACAGAAGACTGACCTTGATAACCACAACTGAGCAGAATATTTCCAGTTATTATAAAAAGAACCCTTGGGGTTTGACAATGAGCATGGTGTAGCTTATAATTGTTCCCAAAAAGTATTCTTCAAGTTTGTAGAAACCCTGTATCTCAGGGCTGGAGAGATAGCATGGAGGTAAGGTGTTTGCCTTTCATGCAGAAGGTCATTGTTTCGAATCCCAGCATTCCATATGGTGCCCCGAGCCTGCCAGGAGCAATTTCTGAGCGTGGAGCCAGGTGTAACTCCTGAGCACTGCCGGGTGTGACCCAAAAACCAAAAAAAAAAAAAAAAAAAAAAAAGAAAAGAAAAGAAACCCTGTATCTCTTAGGCCAGGGGAATTTCCTTTCTAATTTTCCCAATTACTGTGCCTATGCAAAAAAAAAAAAATGCCACACAGCTTCTTAATTTTTATTTTTCTTTTTTTAAAATTTTGTGTGGTTTTCTTTTTTATCTTTTTCTTTCTTTCTTTCTTATTTTAAATTTAAATTCATAGCTTCTACATAGGGGCATGTCCACACATTCTTTTTCTTTTTTTTTCAACAGAATCAACGAACACAAATCAGCTTGTTTTGTCTCATAAATTGAGAGGGAAAAAAAGTGAATGTTACCAGTTGCAAGCAGTCTCAAAAACATTGAGTGGAAATAAAAAAGAAAGGATCAGCCCTAAATACCCAAATCAAAGTCAATGACAATGGTATCAAGAGACCCAAACTATGAGAAGCTATATACAAAGGGGAGTTGTATACACAAGCAGTCCAGGGTGGAGACAGATGTAGCATGCTGGGAACAGGGGAAGAAAGAGGTCAACACTGGGTGTTATGGGTATTGCCCTAATTCATTGTCACTAAACATATTAAATATAAATGTTAAAGACCTGTAATATACATTGGTGTCAAAAACATTTTAAGAAAAAAAATTTCACAAAGAAGAAATACTATAATCAAAGCATAGGTTTTGGAAACAAAACATAGCAATTTAAAATATGAATGCTAGTGTCATGAGAATTATGAATAAAATAAAACATTAAATTTTACATTTTTTCTGGTAAACATGTGGTATATTTATGGTAAATTTGGTTAAATGGCTGAAATATACTAATTGTAACATGCAAAAATCATTGATGTGTATAGTTAACAAGATTCAGTCATATATTTGAAAGAAGTTAACAGAGTGTATCTTAATAGCTGTCATCATGTAATAAGAAAATTGCTTTTGTGAGTGGTAGCAGATGTTAAAGAAATATATTATGATAATCAAACTGAAATATATGCTTATATTAAATCATTATTTGTATACTTAAAGTCATACTATTAAAGCAATTATAAATCATGAAAAAGTAAATATAAAGGCATTTCAAAAATATAAAAATAAAATATAACATATCTATGGCATCAGATAATTTATATTATATATTTGTCCACTTAATATAGGATGCGATATAAGCTCATGTATATATAAAAGTTCTTAAAATATATAAATTACTACGAGTGAGGAGAGGAGACTGACAGAAGAGTAATGCAAGTTGTAGTCTCTAACCAATCAAGATCTATGTATTATTATGTTTAAGAGCCAATAAAATATTATTAATTAAAAATTCAGAATGCATCACAAATCAAATTAAATTTTCCTTTCACAAAAGATATAGAAGTAAAATGAAGTGTATCAGAAGCTCTGAAAAGTCTATCTCTATAAATACTGGAATTCCTGGATCACATGGCTGGGCAGTGAGATACCTCCATAATTTTAATACTGATTTTATAGTAGAATACACCAGATTAGATGTGAAATTCTCATAGAAACTATATATATAAGCCTGACAAAACCAAAAACAGAATGTTCAACTAACAATAAATACATAATAAACCATTAGACAGTGACCAAAAATGACCCCATTGTGAAATATGACAATTTTCACTTTCCTGCCATCAATGTCACCCATCTCCCTTCCTAAATCCACTTCTGCCTTGTTTGTACCAAGAAATATTAAGCAAATTATACATGCCTGCCAAGGTTAAGGACTTGGAAAGATTCTGAAACTGGGAAAATGCTGAAGGGAATATTACACTGGTGGTGGAATTGGTGTTGGAAAATGAACTGCCAGAAATGACTATATTCCTAGAAATTATGATTTTTAAGGTAAAGAAATTTAATATTAAACACAGAAAAGATACAAAGTCATAACAGACAGAAATTTATGAAAGAAAAATAATACAATTTAATACTAAATTAAGTTAAATTCCTTGTGAGATATGCTATAGCATTTCTACAGCAAGCATTTACATTCTACATTTATACAACAAGCAAAACTATTTTTTCTAATACTTAGTTAGAAATTGTATGTGATGCATGACATTTTAAAATAATTTGTGATTTCACTGGAAAATATAAATCGCAAGTTATTCCCACTACTTATATATTAATTATATTAAAAATCATACACCAGGGGCTGGAATGGTGGTGCAAGAGCTAAGGCAACTACCTTGCCTGAGCTAGCCTAGGACAAATCTCCCACTGTCCCATATGGTCCCCCAAGACAGGAGCGAATTCTGAGCGCATAGCCAGGAGTAACCATTGAGTGTCACTGGGTGTGACTCCAGACAAACAATCTCCAGACAGACTCCAAACAGACAAACAAAAATATATTCCAGTAGATTGCTCAATGAATTTGAGTTATGCTAGGTATATGGTAGTCCTGAGTTCAATGCCCTGGAACCACATGTTTTTCTGAGAACTCTACTTCCTACTGTTACCCCCCAAATTTAAAAGGTAATAATACAGATAGAATTGTATGCAGGTAGATAATTATATATCTTCCTTAAAAGTATCAATTTATGTCCTCAGCCCATTTGTAATTTGATTAGTTTTACATTTGTCTTATACTATTGAGCTAATTTAGTTCCTTTTATATTGTGAATTTTAAATCTTTGTTAGAGTAGTTCTCCCTCATCATATTAGTAGTTGCTATAAATTGTAACTTTAAGGCAAAATTATGTATAATGAAACCTGGTTCACTATAGGCTCTTTGATATAAACAAGAGCAAAGTTCCCATTGATTATTTTTGGTCATAAACCTATTGCCAAACATTTTTAAAGTGATGTGTTTTGCTATTCAATACTTTTTTGGGGGGGATTTTGGGTCACACCCAACAGCGCACAAGGGTTACTACTGCCTCTACTCCTGGCTCTACTCTCAGAAATAACTCCTGGCAGGCTTTAGGGATCATATGAGATGCCAGGATTTAAACCACCATCCTTCTGCATGCAAGGCAAACACCCTAACTCCATACTATCTCTTGGGCCCACTGTTCAATACTATTAATGATTGTTTCCATGGTTACATCATCCAATCTCATATTTATAACCAGTGTGCATGTTCTGCTCCACCAGCGTTCTAAGAGTTCCTCCCACATAGCCCTCTCTCCACATTAGGATCAGAGTGCTTCTTTAATTTAATATATTTCCTCCATTTGTCCATCCATATCCATCTATTCATCCATCCATCCATTTATGCATTTTCTAAATCATGTTCCAATTCAGAGGTGAGTTGGCCAAATTCATACCTAGAAGCTCAACACACACTGTGAACACATATATGGACAAGGCAGCTTTCTATTACATACCTACACAAAAACACAAATGTTTGAAAAACTGAGATATGAAAATAAACATTTTGTGTTTATCTTTGGGATGCAAGAATCTCAAGTACTGAGAGAAATCCTATACGAGCACATGAAGAATGTGTGTGCTCAAAGCACCAGCCCCATCAGAAATTTAATTTTTCATCAATACTGTAATGAAAAAATATTATTGAACAATAATAGGATGTAATAGAAAGCTGTTCACAGTGGTGGCACAAGCAGTAGGGCGTTTGCCTTGAACATCGCTTATCTAGGATGACTGTGGTTCAGTCTCCCAGCATCCCATATGGTTCTTGAAACCAGGAGCGATTTCTGAATGCATAGGCAGGAGCAACCCCTGAACGTCACCGGGTGTGGCCACAAAACCAAAAAAAACGATTTATATGTAAATTATTAATGGAGTTTCAGTTAATTTCTGTGAGTTTTCTAAGAAAATATTTTTTCATAAAAATTATTATTTTATATCTACAAAATTATTATTTAAAAAGTTATTGCTATTTATAATATTATTTACAAATTTTTCCAAATGTAGTTGTTCAGACAATTGCCAACACCAGTGTGAACTTCCCACCACCAATTTCCCCGCCTGCCCTCCCATCTCCCAGCCTACTCTCTGATCAAGCACGTAACATTTATTACATCATACTTTCTCCAAAAGAGGACTGCTAACGAAAAGGAATTATCAAAAAAACAAATGCATCGCTTTTTTTTTTACTCCGCCCCCCCCCCCCCCATCAAGTCTGTGAGATTTCCTGGGGCAGCACAAGGGGTTCCTGGATACAAAGTGTGGTACCTCGGTGCTCAGTCACATGAGGCACCATACTCTTCTTGAATCATGAAAATGGCTGGATAAAACTCTTTAACATATGCTTTATCTCTAGATTATGACTTCTTTTAGGACCTGAAGCACATGACCAGCCAGATCACAGAAGCAACAACCTAGACCTATAGATTTTTACCACAGGGCCCAAGCATCGAACCCTTTCAACCAAACTAACATGCCCTTGCTCTTATACCCTCTCTTCTCATTACTTCGTATTTTTGTTGGTGGTGGTGTTTGATTGTTGGTATGTTTTGTTTTCTTTTGTTTTTCCTATTCTCTCTTCTTGTCTCCCTCTTCTTCCACCTTCTCCTCACTATCATCAACTCAATCTATGTTAAATAAAACCCACATGGTTACCTCTTCTACAGGAAAGGAAAGGTGACATATAGGGTGCTGTGGACAAAACTGAAAAGGGTAAACACCTATATAGATAGACCTCACTAACACTATGGTCAGTAAAAATAAAAAAAGCTAAATAAATTGTGAAGAGTTAAAAAAAAGTGCTGCAATGAATATAGGTGTGAGGAAGGGATTTTTGTATTGTATTTTTTGTCTTCTTCAGGTATATCCCTAGTAGTGGAATATGTGGATGTATGGGAGCTCAATTTCCATTTATTGGAGGAATCTCCATATTGTTTTCCATAAAGGCTGGACAAGAAAGCATTCCCACCAGCAGTAAATAAGAGTTCATTTCTCTCCACATCCCTGCCAGCACTGATTGTTCTTGTTCTTTGTGATGTGTCCCAGTCACTGTGGTGTGAGATGGTACATCATTGTAGTTTGGATTTGCATCTTCCTGCTGATTAGCGATGTGGAGCTTTTTTTCATGTGTCTTTTGGCCATTTGTATTTCTTCTTTGGGAAAATATCTGTTCCTCTCTTCTTTTCTCCCCATTTTTGATGGGGCTATATGTTTTATTTTATTTTATTTTATTGTTTTTGGTTTTTGGCCACACCCGGTGATGCTCAGGGGTTACTCCTGGCTATGCATTCAGAAGTCGCTCCTGGATTAGGGGACCATATGGGACGCCAGGGGATCGAACCAAGGTCCGTCCTAGGTTAGCGCTGGCAAAGCAGACACCTTACCTCTAGTGCCATCACGCCGGCCCTATGTTTTATTTCTTATTAAGTTCTGTCAGTAACTTGTATTTTTTGATATTAGTCCCTTGTCTGATGGGTATTGGGTAAAGTTTCTCCCATTCTGTGGGTGACTTTTGTATCTTTGGCACTATTTCCTTTGAGGTGCAGAAGCTTCTCAGCTTAGTATACCCGGTGATGCTCAGGGGCTACTCCTGGCTATGCACTCAGAAATCCCTTCTGGCTTGGGGTACCATACAGGACATCAGGAGACTGAACTGCAGTCTGTCTTAGGTTAGCGAGGACAAGGCATATGCCTTACCGCTTGAGACACCTCTCCGGCCCCATATCTTGGCTAATTTTATATGTGCCAACAGGTTTTCAAGTATCTAAAGTATTTTGCATTAACTCAGCATATGGCATGCTTCACCTGGCAATTACTCATGGTGCATATGTTTGCACTCTACTAGATTTAGGAAGCTCTGTTTACTCCTAAGGTTTTATACATTATCAATAAATAATAGCTTAAATATTTTAAATATCTATTGTTGCCAGTACAATTTTTACATTAATTAATATTTTCATCACAATCTTTTGTCTTCATTAGCAATATTTAAGCAGTTAGAAAATGTGATTTTTCTAATAAAAAGGATTTTCTTTCTAGAATAAAACATTTTTGTTTTTCTAGGCCTATCCAGATTTTACCCATTAGATTTTTTAAAATATTTTCACTTTTACTAAACTTTACAGTTGTAAGCTTTACAATAGATCACAAAATATATTAGCAAAGAATTAAATATTATTATTTTACTAATGCCAAGAGATGACCATAACCATAATGATTATTTGTTTAATATATCTATGATAATTAAATACTTATCTATGATAAGTAAAAGGGGTCTAGAAAAATGATCATTGGTTAAACCAAACAACCAATCAGTTGCCTTTATAATGACCAAACATATCCCATATACAATTACCACGCAGACAACAATCCCAGGTCTTTATTTTTCTGATCCTACCTTTTTTATTCACACTGTAACAAAATAATTATTTTCATACATTAAATTAACAATGATTTATATCATTTATATCTTACTAACACTACAAACTAACAGATATCTCTTAGTTATAGAATAATTAAAAATAGTTCCAAACCATTGGGTCAAATATCAGACTTGAAAAATGACTAAATTAATTAATAGAAATTCGCAGCAAAACATGAGGCTTAATAGTTGCATAAAAACTACACAGTGTTTATATCTTAAATATATAATAAAAAGACAATAAAATGATTGGTTTTCTGGTGTGATATCTCTTTTCTACAAAAATCAATTTCAACAAACTGAAAACCTACCTCTCATCAGAGATTCATAATAGATATGATGTCATTAAGCAAAAAAACTGATTGGAAGGCAGATTTGAAGAATCACAGGCTTACCAGAGTCTCAAGCCAGCCCAGAGGGAAGGAACTCATTACAACTGGTTCACTAGAGGCTTGATTTGAAGTCTGTGAGTAATGATAAGTCCATTTTTAAAGTTTACTTCCAGGAACCCTTATTTCACTAAAGATAGAAGAAAATCTCTCCTTTTACCTTCGACAAGAGAAATATTGCCTAGAGCACTCTGTTCTTCTTAACAAGAGGTTAGTTCAAAAGAATCAATTTTACCAGAGCATATACAGTGGTGATTTTATCAGATCCTACAGATCTAATGGATGGAAAATACTCAACTCTGACAGCATGATCTAGACATTTATGATAAGGGAACTACACAGTGTGATCCACACTTTTATTTAAGTATGAAGATGAAACATAGTTTGAAAACCAATTGTAAATAAATAAAAATGTGAACTCTACAAACATTTAGGAAGAAATAAATACTTGGCACATATCTTTTTCAAAAAAAGAAAATATTATTTCATGATATGTAATGAGACCAGAAGGAAAATAATACAAATATCAGATAAAGGAATTAAAACAAAACTATAAATGAGTATTTTATTTTGCTCTATAATTCTTCATATTTAAGCATATGTAATTTCCATTACAATGTGTTATGAAGAAAGAATGGCATAAATTTCCTAATTTTCTCCTGATATATATAAAATAATTCTTGATTGATTCAAGACACCTACGCTTTTTTCATTGAGAAATCCCACTGCTTAAATATATAGATTCTCTTGAAGTTATTGATAACTAGAAAAGTTGATTCAAAGTACATTAAAAATAAAGTTAAAGGAAATAAGAGAATAATGAGGACTAACCCCAACAAATATTTAATCACAGCCAAATCCTTAAATAATTTAAAATGTAACCCTGGCTCATGAATAGATAGATCAATAGAACAAGGTCTGAGATTGAGCTATATATGCAAATGCAAACTAAGAATCTTTATTTTCACTATAAAGTATTGTGTTTGCAGGTAAATTAGTCATTCAATAAATGGCTCTGTGTCCCTTGGATAGGTATCTGTCAATCATAATTAACATCATTTCTCATACCTTAAAAGTATTAATTTTCATATGAAAGAAGTTCTCAAAAGTAAATAATCAACTCATAAAAAATTTCTGATAGAGCCACAAAAATATGTTCACTATATGCATCTTGAGACATAATGAGTAATCACAACTTGGCAATATGGAATTTGGAAAGCAAAGCCATATTAACCATCTGTCCCTTTGCAAAATACTGTTGGCTGATCCTTATCTTAAAAGAGAAAGCCTGGACTTTGGCATGGCCAACATGAGTCATTTTTAACTACATCCAAAAAATTAGCTCTGCCTGTCCTTTAGCAAGTTTCATGCCATGACTCAAGAAACCTTCACTCCCCTCTGTTGGCTTTCTCATGCTGATATCCTATTTTCATCCCACATCTTAAATTTTTCCATATTCTCTTCTTAAGGTAATTCCACAATTTGCCTCCATTGCTTCACATTTTTAATTTAAGCACCATGTCCTTTATGAAGTTTTCCTGAACGGACACTATATGACACATATGTCCTAAGAAATTTCCAGCACTCCAATTTTCCTTCCATCCTACACCACCAAATAATAAATGAGAAAAAGGGGAAAACACACTCTATACTCTTATTCTCACCAGTTGGTGAGAACTAAAAAATTGATTTTGCATTAGCACAGATTCAATCATTTTTAGCACTATGTGTTTTCACATTTATGCTCAAACATACCAAGATTATCTATTTCCTGTACATTATTTGTTAATTTTTTACCATAATATGATAAGGTCCTAGTTATTTGTTTACCACCATCTATGAGTGACTCTCTAAAGTAATAAGGCTAATGTTCATATTTGTTACTCTTATACTATCTTCTGGAATGAGATAGCACAGGACGAGCCAGAAGGGCTAGTTGTTGATTACTTTTTCTGTCTCCTGTGATGTTAAAATCCAATTTATGGTGTCCTTCAGGCACAGCAAAAAGTTCTTTTATATTAGCGGATCATTGACTTTCTTTTATCATGGCTGCTATATTCAAGCTAATATATTTTCATTATTTCTTGCTGAAATTTACATCTTAGAGGTAATTTGTCACACATAATAATAGTAGAAAAGTCTAAAATTCAAGCAGAGGCTAGGGACATTCATATACCTAAGATATTACAAACAGAATATTAATAAAAATTCTGATTACACATTATCTTTGTAAGGATCTATGTAGCTAAGTAAGGAGACATAGCTGGTATATTGAGTTTTTAAGTGAAGTGCATTCATTAGATATATTCATATAATATCTATTCTCATATTTATAGTATAGTAATTATGGTGATTTTACATTTATTCTGAGTTAAGGCCATTGAAGGATAAAGAAAACATAATTATACATAATATGCAAGAAACAGAATAAACCATTTTGGAATCTTCATCTAATTGGAATGATGAATTTCTAGGTCCTACTCTTGAAATGACATAAGTCAACAAAACCACATTTTTTCCAAATGTTCTGAAGACTTTTCAAGACAAGTTTTACTCCTGATTTGTAGTACCAAGCATGTGGCTTTGTTTGAACAATATTGCTCCCAAATTACTGAGGTCAATAATATAGTATTAGTTTTGAATTGTCAATGTTGTACTAACAACATATAGTACATCTTCATCTAAAGAAAAAACATTTCCTCCTCCAAGAAGTCAGAACTAATGAGTTCTATGCCAAAATGTATTTGCCTTAAGATTCCCCTTGCACATGAAAAAAAAAATTACTTGTGGCTTAATGTATTTGCCTTAAGATTCCTCTTGCACATAAAAGAAAAAAATTACATATGGCTTCACTTTTAATTACCTTAATTTTCCAATACTTGATTCTATAAATATTTTAAAATATATTTTGTTGTAGTTAATGTAATATGTTTATAATAATATTAAATTTGATGAACATCTATTATGAACCACCACCAACAAAGTACCAACAGTTCCAGAAACATCCATCTTAAGTTACATCATCCTTAATTACTTTTCCTTTACCTATTTACCTCTAATCCCTCCACACCATACTATTTCACACTGCTTGATAATCTCAGTTTTGGAATTTAGGAATGATAGTTTTTCATTTGTTATTTACTATCTATCCTGCTGTTTTATTTTCTTAGATACTACAAATGAGTGATACGTGTCCTTCTCTGATTTATTTTACCTAACATGAATCAATCCAGCTTCCTTAATCTAACTTGCAGTAAACTACAAGATTTCATATTTTCATAAAATTGTGTACTCTTCTAGTTTGTATAAATGTCAGAGATTCTTTAGCCATATCTTTGAATGCAAAATAAACAAACTAAAAGATAAAGAATATTAGCTCTCAAAAATTTAATAAATTGCTCTAAGAACTCAATACAAAAATAATTAAAAATTTCTTGGGGGAGTTACCTCTACATAATGCATTCTCGTAAAATATGTGTTTGATGAATTTAGGGTAAAATGGGTGCTAAAGTAAGACATAGGAGAGAGAATTAAAAATCAGCAATAAATATATTAAAAGTTTATAAGGAAATATGTAAAGACTCTGAGATACTAAGAATATCATTATTCCTTTACTTTCTTCAAAAGTAAGTTGGCATGCATCTTTTTTTTTATTTAAACACCTTGATTACAAACATGATTGTGTTTGGTTTTCACTCATGTAAAGGACACCCCCCATCACCAGTGCAACATTCCCATCACCAATGTCCCAAGTTTCCCTCCTCCCCACCCGACCCCTGCCTGTACTCTAAACAGGCTCTCCATTTCCCTCATACATTCTCATTATTAGCACAGTTCAAAATGTAGTTATTTATTTAACTAAACTCATAATTATTTGTGGTGAGCTTCCTGAGGTGAGCTGGAAATTCCAGCTCTTTTCTCTTTTGTGTCTAAAAATTGTTATTGCAAGAATGTCTTTCATTTTTAATAAAACCCATAGATAAGTGAGACCATTTTGCATTTTTTACTCTCTCTCTGACTTATTTCCTCTAAATTTATAGCCAAATTTATATATAAATGTTATATATATTACATATTATACTACGTATAATATAATATATAATATATAATATAATATAATATAATATAATATAAATATATATAATATATATAATATAGAATATATAATAATATATAATATATAAATAAATATATTATATATATTTATATATTCTATATTATATATATAGATAAATTTATATAGAGAGCCATTTCTGTCATACTGTCCTTACTTGGTAATGTGAAAAAAAAAAAACATCAAAATGCAGAGTATCGCATTGTATCGGAAACAAAAACCAGTTATCTGCTGCGTTCAGGAAGCACACTTAACTTTTCAGTGTAAAAACATGCTCAGAGTAAAAGGATAGAAAAATAGAAAAATAGAAATTCTACTGAAAAAAAAAAACTAGAACTGGGGGCCGGGCGGTGGCGCTGGAGGTAAGGTGCCTGCCTTGCCTGCACTAGCCTAGGATGGACCGCGGTTCGATCCCCCGGCATCCCATATGGTCCCCCCAAGAAGCCAGGAGCAACTTCTGAGCGCATAGCCAGGAGTAACCCCTGAGCGTCACAGGGTGTGGCCCAAAAACCAAAAAAAAAAAAAAAAAAAAAAACTAGAACTAATACAGGACATAAAAATGCAGAGTATCGCGTTGTATCGGAAACAAAAACCAGTTATCTGCTGCGTTCAGAAAGCACACTTAACTTTTCAGTATGGAAACATGCTAAGAGTAAAAGGATAGAAAAATAAAAAAAATAGAAATTCTACTGAAAAAAAAAACTAGAACTAATACAGGACACTGCTTATCAAACCCTAGTTGGTCCCCTGTAAGACAAGCTCCATATTTATTTTCCCGGCCATACTGATAGCTACTTTAAATGCTTTGTGCTGGAGAAATTGCATGGCGTTAAGACGTGTGCCTTTCATGCAGAAAGAAAGGGGATCGAATCCTGGCATCCCATATGGTCCTCTGTGCCTGCCAGGGACGATTTCTGAGCTTTAAGCCAGGAGTAAGTCCTGAAGACTGCCGGGTTTGACCCAAACCCCCAGCCCCCAAAATCACTAGATCAAATACCCGAGGGTCTGTTTCAAAGTCTTCATTTTATGCAATGGATCGGAGGGCCTTTCCTTATTTCAGGACTAGGCTGTATTTATTAATAACAATTTGTAGAATTATTTCATTTGAAGGTGATCCCTCCCTATACATTTTCTCATGGGAATGCTTTACTTATTAAGTGCAGTTTATTGCTCCACGTGATTGCATGAGTGTTTGATCAGCTTTGTGTAGAATATCATGGCACTATACCACAGCCTTCGTGGAATTTGTACAATGATTTGGAGCTTATTGCTATTTCAATGACATGAATCCTCCCAATCCTGAGCAGACGTGTTTAGTTAGCAGAGGGTGTTCTTACATTTTTTGAAGAAGAACTATGCACATCTTTTGTATAGGTCTGTTACATCTTTTATTCAACGGATTCATCACTGATTAATGTTCTGTGGCACCGATGTAAATAATATTTTTATCCAAATAATTTCAAATTTATAGGAATACCAGGTGAGGACAAAAAGGGAAGGAGAAGAACAATTAGAGAAGGAGATAATAGCAGAGAACTCCTCCACTTTCTGGAAAGAGGATGCTGTATAACTCTAAGAGGCAAAAAGGGTGACAAACAAAAGAGAGCCTAAAAGAACGACACCAAAACATATTGGATTATAAATGAAAAAAAATAACAAAAACAGAAACAAAGAGAGATGGGAGTTTTAAAGTAAAAAGTAGAAAAAACCTGAAGTATAATGGAAAGAACATAAGAATAAGTCAGATCATTCATATGTAATTGTACAGGAAACAAAAGAGAAGAATAACATATCCAAACTACTGAATGAAAGAAATTTTCAACCTAGAGTCCACTCCCCAGCTAAACTCGCATTCAGATGGGAAGGAGAATTAAAAATATTCCAACTCAAAACAAGAAAAGAAAATATAAAGAAAGCCTGTCTAGAGTACAGGCCAGGGAAGGGTGGGAAGGAAGGACACTTGGGATATTGGTGATGGGAATGTTGCACTGCTGAAGGGTTTCTGATCTCTATATAAAAGGAAATCAAAAGAAAAGTTAAGAAAAGATCTGGGGCCCGGAGAGATAGCACAGTGGTGTTTGCCTTGCAAGCAGACGATCAAGAACCAAAGGAGGTTGGGTCGAATCCCGGTGTCCCATATGGTCACCCGTGCCTGCCAGGAGCTATTTCTGAGCAGACAGCCAGGAGTAAATCCTGAGCAACGCTGGGTGCGGCCCAAAAACCAAAAATCAAACAAACAAAAAAAATGAGAACAGAAAAGAAAAGATCTGGACTCTCAAAGCTTACCACAGGCTGTGTTCTTTACACTGGCTATATAGAAAGAGCAGGTACAGTAAATGTTCCCTGTACACACCTCAAACCAGGCCCTCTGCCTGGTCTGTATTGTGAATGCGGGGACAAGAAAAACTCATAATACTCCAGCTAATGAAACTGAACTACTCAAAGGTCAATTAAACAAACCAAATTCCCAATGTAACGACAACAATCCTACACAATACATGTTAAAGAGCCATTTCTGTCATACTGTCCTTACTTGGTAATGTGAAAAAAAAATAAACATCAAAATGCAGAGTATCGCGTTGATTCGGAAACAAAAACCAGTTATCTGCTGCGTTCAGGAAGCACACTTAACTTTTCAGTATGGAAACATGCTCAGAGTAAAAGGATAGAAAACTAGAAATTCTACTGAAAAAAAAAACTAGAACTAATTTTATGCAGTAACATCATAAAATTAACACTATTGTATCAATATTCTGTATACTGTTATATTTGTCATTCGATCAGTAGAAAAACTCTATGGCAAGGTAAGGAGGGAAAACAACAGCCCTTTTATTTGTTAGCAGTGGGATAAAGGGTCAAGAACCATTTTTTCAGTCACCAATCCATACATAGTTATCACTCGTGCAAAGAACTCAGCAATGAAAGTTGCTGGGTCATTATTGCACAACATCACTCTTCCCTTCCTTCCTTTCTTCCCTTCCTGGTCCCACACAAAGAAAACTACAAAGTGAACATTTTGCTCCATGTTTTATTGGGGCAACTACATGATCGACTTGCACTCGAAAGAGCAAAGAAAGCACGTGTGCACTGCCTTTGTGGAGGGCAAGCACAATCTTTGAGAGATTATGAGCACTGGGAAGTTGAAGGTGTCTCCGCACCTTCCTCGTCGTTCTTGGGCTGATTGTCCTTTGCCTTCTTAGTTCGGTACCAAAATACAAAGACGTGCACCTTCTTCCCTTTACGCCTACTCTTATTCTTCTTCAGCCTGGTGTTCACCATTTCTACTATCTCTTTCACCTAATAGGAGATCAAGGTCGACAGAAATGCCTTTGTCATTGAAATAGACTTTTTTTCTTGAACTTTCAGCATCGTAATGAAATCGTTGCATGCAGAGATCCAAGCACACTACATTCCAACACTTGTCCCACTGCCAGAATTGGGGCCAGCCCCTCCACCACCCCGAAAGAACCCAACATTCCCGTTGGAAAATAAAGCAACACTGAAGGAGGGCCCACCATGGAAGGGTCAGGCTCCACGTGGGGAAAGGAAGAGACTCTGAGGCAGAATTGAAGGAAAAGTTACCCAAGACCAGAGTCAACTCACCTTTTTAATCTCTTCTTCCTTCTCCTTGTCGTCAAGCTCATGAGAGTCATCCAGGACCTCACAGGAGAAGTCCTGCTGCCCCGGGGACCTCTTGAGGATAACTTTCCTCACTGTGACTCCGCTTGGCCATGTTTGGGCACCGGAAGCAGAAGCACCTCCCTCCTCCTCTGAATTTGACATGGTGAAGCACCAACAGTGCCTGCTGCCTTCTGGCTTCTGCTGCGCCCAGTAATATCCTGGCACCAGCGGAAACACCCCCCTTGTTCTGGTGGGCTGCAAGATATTGCCCCAGTCAATAGCAGCCTGAGGTGAAGTTACATCACAAAGGCTATCTGGTGACATTTGTAGGGGCAGGGCCCAGCCAGAGTTCAGTGGGCTTGACTAAAGAAATGGGGTGGGGGTGGGCTTTATCAACGTCTCTTAAAGGGTCTCCTGCAATTAAGGTCTTCTATTTCCTCATCTCTAGTTCAATTGAGATCAGAAAGTATGTTTTCTCCAAATCATTGATCACTGCACCTAGTCCTAAATGGGCTCATTGGCACTCATAATTTCCCCTTCTTACCATTACGTAGTCAGTTCTTAGAGGAGGTTTCTAAGGAAAGTTTCAGGTTCAGAATGGATTTCGACATATAGTGACATAGAACTTCCACACTCCTAACATGTGTCTCTTACTGGTTTCCTGCGTTGGTAGGAACTTCCTAGACTAGCTTAACCATTATCGAAATGGCACTACCGTTCATACAGGATGGCTTACCTTGAAAAAAATATCATATTTTCCTAACATATCATGGTCCAGGATATAATTCGCAAATACTGTTTATTTTAATAATGATGAACATTTACCTTCATTTTTGATGATTTTAGTTACTCCTTTATTTATTTTTATTTAATTGCTTGGTGTTATTGTCAAGGTCACTATTGCTCATGGTGGTGCTCAGATTTCCATATGGTACACTGCTTATCAAACACTAGTTGGTCCCCTGTAAGACAAGCTCCATATTTATTTTCCCGGCCATACTGATAGCTACTTTAAATGCTTTGTGCTGGAGAAATTGCATGGCATTGAGACGTGTGCCTTTCATGCAGAAAGAAAGGGGATCGAACCCTGGCATCCCATATGGTCCTCTGTGCCTGCCAGGGACGATTTCTGAGCGTTGAGCCAGGAGTAAGCCCTGAAGACTGCCGGGTTTGACCCAAACCCCCAGCCCCCAAAATCACTAGATCAAATACCCGAGGGTCTGTTTCAAAGTCTTCATTTTATGCAATGGATCGGAGGGCCTTTCTTTATTTCAGGACTAGGCTGTATTTATTAATAACAATTTGTAGAATTATTTCATTTGAAGGTGATCCCTCCCTATACATTTTCTCATGGGAATGCTTTACTTATTAAGTGCAGTTTATTGCTCCACGTGATTGCATGAGTGTTTGACCAGCTTTGTGTAGGATATCATGGCACTATTCCACAGCCTTCGTGGAATTTGTACAATGATTTGGAGCTTATTGCTATTTCAATGACATGAATCCTCCTAATCCTGAGCAGACGTGTTTAGTTAGCAGAGTGTGTTCTTACATTTTTTGAAGAAGAACTATGCACATCTTTTGTATAGGTCTGTTACATCTTTTATTCAACGGATTCATCACTGATTAATGTTCTGTGGCACCGATGTAAATAATATTTTTATCCAAATAATTTCAAATTTATAGGAATACCAGGTGAGGACAAAAAGGGAAGGAGAAGAACAATTAGAGAAGGAGATAATAGCAGAGAACTCCTCCACTTTCTGGAAAGAGGATGCTGTATAACTCTAAGAGGCAAAAAGGGTGACAAACAAAAGAGAGCCTAAAAGAACGACACCAAAACATATTGGATTATAAATGAAAAAAAATAACAAAAACAGAAACAAAGAGAGATGGGAGTTTTAAAGTAAAAAGTAGAAAAAACCTGAAGTATAATGGAAAGAACATAAGAATAAGTCAGATCATTCATATGTAATTGTACAGGAAACAAAAGAGAAGAATAACATATCCAAACTAATGAATGAAAGAAATTTTCAACCTAGAGTCCACTCCCCAGCTAAACTCGCATTCAGATGGGAAGGAGAATTAAAAATATTCCAACTCAAAACAAGAAAAGAAAAAATAAAGAAAGCCTGTCTAGAGTACAGGCCAGGGTAGGGTGGGAAGGAAGGACACTTGGGATATTGGTGATGGGAATGTTGCACTGCTGAAGGGTTTCTGATCTCTATATAAAAGGAAATCAAAAGAAAAGTTAAGAAAAGATCTGGGGCCCGGAGAGATAGCACAGTGGTGTTTGCCTTGCAAGCAGACGATCAAGAACCAAAGGAGGTTGGGTCGAATCCCGGTGTCCCATATGGTCACCCGTGCCTGCCAGGAGCTATTTCTGAGCAGACAGCCAGGAGTAAATCCTGAGCAAACTGGGTGCGGCCCAAAAACCAAAAATCAAACAAACAAAAAAAATGAGAACAGAAAAGAAAAGATCTGGACTCTCAAAGCTTACCACAGGCTGTGTTCTTTACACTGGCTATATAGAAAGAGCAGGTACAGTAAATGTTCCCTGTACACACCTCAAACCAGGCCCTCTGCCTGGTCTGTATTGTGAATGGGGGGGACAAGAAAAACTCATAATACTCCAGGTAATGAAACTGAACTACTCAAAGGTCAATTAAACAAACCAAATTCCCAATGTAACGACAACAATCCTACACAATACATGTTAAAGAGCCATTTCTGTCATACTGTCCTTACTTGGTAATGTGAAAAAAAAAATAAACATCAAAATGCAGAGTATCGCGTTGATTCGGAAACAAAAACCAGTTATCTGCTGCGTTCAGGAAGCACACTTAACTTTTCAGTATGGAAACTTGCTCAGAGTAAAAGGATAGAAAAATAGAAATTCTACTGAAAAAACAACTAGAACTAATTTTATGCAGTAACATCATAAAATTAACACTATTGTATCAATATTCTGTATACTGTTATATTTGTCATTCGATCAGTAGAAAAACTCTATGGCAAGGTAAGGAGGGAAAACAACAGCCCTTTTATTTGTTAGCAGTGGGATAAAGGGTCAAGAACCATTTTATCAGTCACCAATCCATACATAGTTATCACTCGTGCAAAGAACTCAGCAATGAAAGTTGCTGGGTCATTATTGCACAACATCACTCTTCCCTTCCTTCCTTTCTTCCCTTCCTGGTCCCACACAAAGAAAACTACAAAGTGAACATTTTGCTCCATGTTTTATTGGGGCAACTACATGATCGACTTGCACTCGAAAGAGCAAAGAAAGCACGTGTGCACTGCCTTTGTGAGGGCAAGCACAATCTTGGAGAGATTATGAGCACTGGGAAGTTGAAGGTGTCTCCGCACCTTCCTCGTCGTTCTTGGGCTGATTGTCCTTTGCCTTCTTAGTTCGGTACCAAAATACAAAGACGTGCACCTTCTTCCCTTTACGCCTACTCTTATTCTCCTTCAGCCTGGTGTTCACCATTTCTACTATCTCTTTCACCTAATAGGAGATCAAGGTCGACAGAAATGCCTTTGTCATTGAAATAGACTTTTTTCTTGAACTTTCAGCATCATAATGAAATCGTTGCATGCAGAGATCCAAGCACACTACATTCCAACACTGTCCCACTGCCAGAATTGGGGCCAGCCCCTCCACCACCCCGAAAGAACCCAACATTCCCGTTGGAAAATAAAGCAACACTGAAGGAGGGCCCACCATGGAAGGGTCAGGCTCCACGTGGGGAAAGGAAGAGACTCTGAGGCAGAATTGAAGGAAAAGTTACCCAAGACCAGAGTCAACTCACCTTTTTAATCTCTTCTTCCTTCTCCTTGTCGTCAAGCTCATGAGAGTCATCCAGGACCTCACAGGAGAAGTCCTGCTGCCCCGGGGACCTCTTGAGGATAACTTTCCTCACTGTGACTCCGCTTGGCCATGTTTGGGCACCGGAAGCAGAAGCACCTCCCTCCTCCTCTGAATTTGACATGGTGAAGCAACAACAGTGCCTGCTGCCTTCTGGCTTCTGCTGCGCCCAGTAATATCCTGGCACCAGCGGAAACACCCCCCTTGTTCTGGTGGGCTACAAGATATTGCCCCAGTCAATAGCAGCCTGAGGTGAAATTACATCACAAAGGCTATCTGGTGACATTTGTAGGGGCAGGGCCCAGCCAGATTTCAGTGGGCTTGACTAAAGAAATGGGGTGGGGGTGGGCTTTATCAACGTCTCTTAAAGGGTCTCCTGCAATTAAGGTCTTCTATTTCCTCATCTCTAGTTCAATTGAGATCAGAAAGTATGTTTTCTCCAAATCATTGATCACTGCACCTAGTCCTAAATGGGCTCATTGGCACTCATAATTTCCCCTTCTTACCATTACGTAGTCAGTTCTTAGAGGAGGTTTCTAAGGAAAGTTTCAGGTTCAGAATGGATTTCCACATATAGTGACATAGAACTTCCACACTCCTAACATGTGTCTCTTACTGGTTTCCTGCGTTGGTAGGAACTTCCTAGACTAGCTTAACCATTATAGAAATGGCACTACCGTTCATACAGGATGGCTTACCTTGAAAAAAATATCATATTTTCCTAACATATCATGGTCCAGGATATAATTCGCAAATACTCTTTATTTTAATCATGATGAACATTTACCTTCATTTTTGATGATTTTAGTTACTCCTTTATTTATTTTTATTTAATTGCTTGATGTTATTGTCAAGGTCACTGTTGCTCATGGTGGTGCTCAGATTTCCATATGGTACACTGCTTATCAAACCCTAGTTGGTCCCCTGTAAGACAAGCTCCATATTTATTTTCCCGGCCATACTGATAGCTACTTTAAATGCTTTGTGTTGGAGAAATTGCATGGCGTTCAGACGTGTGCCTTTCATGCAGAAAGAAAGGGGATCGAATCCTGGCATCCCATATGGTCCTCTGTGCCTGCCAGGGACGATTTCTGAGCGTTGAGCCAGGAGTAAGCCCTGAAGACTGCCGGGTTTGACCCAAACCCCCAGTCCCCAAAATCACTAGATCAAATACCCGAGGGTCTGTTTCAATGTCTTCATTTTATGCAATGGATCGGAGGGCCTTTCTTTATTTCAGGACTAGGCTGTTTTTATTAATAACAATTTGTAGAATTATTTCATTTGAAGGTGATCCCACCCTATACATTTTCTCATGGGAATGCTTTACTTATTAAGTGCAGTTTATTGCTCCACGTGATTGCATGAGTGTTTGACCAGCTTTGTGTAGAATATCATGGCACTATTCCACAGCCTTCGTGGAATTTGTACAATGATTTGGAGCTTATTGCTATTTCAATGACATGAATCCTCCCAATCCTGAGCAGACGTGTTTAGTTAGCAGAGTGTGTTCTTACATTTTTTGAAGAAGAACTATGCACATCTTTTGTATAGGTCTGTTACATCTTTTATTCAACTCATTCATCACTGATTAATTTTCTGTGGCACCGATGTAAATAATATTTTTATCCAAATAGTTTCAAATTTATTAGGAATACCAGGTGAGGACAAAAAGGGAAGGAGAAGAACAATTAGAGAAGGAGATAATAGCAGAGAACTCCTCCACTTTCTGGAAAGAGGATGCTGTATAACTCTAAGAGGCAAAAAGGGTGACAAACAAAAGAGAGCCTAAAAGAACGACACCAAAACATATTGGATTATAAATGAAAAAAAATAACAAAAACAGAAACAAAGAGAGATGGGAGTTTTAAAGTAAAAAGTAGAAAAAAACTGAAGTATAATGGAAAGAACATAAGAATAAATCAGATCCTTCATATGTAATTGTACAGGAAAGAAAAGAGAAGAATAACATATCCAAACTAATGAATGAAAGAAATTTTCAACCTAGAGTCCACTCCCCAGCTAAACTCGCATTCAGATGGGAAGGAGAATTAAAAATATTCCAACTCAAAACAAGAAAAGAAAAAATAAAGAAAGCCTGTCTAGAGTACAGGCCAGGGTAGGGTGGGAAGGAAGGACACTTGGGATATTGGTGATGGGAATGTTGCACTGCTGAAGGGTTTCTGATCTCTATATAAAAGGAAATCAAAAGAAAAGTTAAGAAAAGATCTGGGGCCCGGAGAGATAGCACAGTGGTGTTTGCCTTGCAAGCAGCCGATCCAGGACCAAAGGTGGTTGGTTCGAATCCCGGTGTCCCATATGGTCCCCGTGCCTGCCAGGAGCTATTTCTGAGCAGACAGCCAGGAGTAACCCCTGAGCAACGCTGGGTGCGGCCCAAAAACCAAAAATCAAACAAACAAAAAAAATGAAAACAGAAAAGAAAAGATCTGGACTCTCAAAGCTTACCACAGGCTGTGTTCTTTACACTGGCTATATAGAAAGAGCAGGTACAGTAAATGTTCCCTGTACACACCTCAAACCAGGCCCTCTGCCTGGTCTGTATTGTGAATGGGGGGGACAAGAAAAACTCATAATACTCCAGCTAATGAAACTGAACTACTCAAAGGTCAATTAAACAAACCAAATTCCCAATGTAACGACAACAATCCTAAACAATACATGTTAAAGAGCCATTTCTGTCATACTGTCCTTACTTGGTAATGTGAAAAAAAAATAAACATCAAAATGCAGAGTATCGCGTTGATTCGGAAACAAAAACCAGTTATCTGCTGCGTTCAGGAAGCACACTTAACTTTTCAGTATGGAAACATGCTCAGAGTAAAAGGATAGAAAACTAGAAATTCTACTGAAAAAAAAAATAGAACTAATTTTATGCAGTAACATCATAAAATTAACACTATTGTATCAATATTCTGTATACTGTTATATTTGTCATTCGATCAGTAGAAAAACTCTATGGCAAGGTAAGGAGGGAAAACAACAGCCCTTTTATTTGTTAGCAGTGGGATAAAGGGTCAAGAACCATTTTTTCAGTCACCAATCCATACATAGTTATCACTCGTGCAAAGAACTCAGCAATGAAAGTTGCTGGGTCATTATTGCACAACATCACTCTTCCCTTCCTTCCTTTCTTCCCTTCCTGGTCCCACACAAAGAAAACTACAAAGTGAACATTTTGCTCCATGTTTTATTGGGGCAACTACATGATCGACTTGCACTTGAAAGAGCAAAGAAAGCACGTGTGCACTGCCTTTTTGAGGGCAAGCACAATCTTTGAGAGATTATGAGCACTGGGAAGTTGAAGGTGTCTCCGCACCTTCCTCGTCGTTCTTGGGCTGATTGTCCTTTGCCTTCTTAGTTCGGTACCAAAATACAAAGACGTGCACCTTCTTCCCTTTACGCCTACTCTTATTCTCCTTCAGCCTGGTGTTCACCATTTCTACTATCTCTTTCACCTAGTAGGAGATCAAGGTCGACAGAAATGCCTTTGTCATTGAAATAGACTTTTTTCTTGAACTTTCAGCATCATAATGAAATCGTTGCATGCAGAGATCCAAGCACACTACATTCCAACACTTGTCCCACTGCCAGAATTGGGGCCAGCCCCTCCACCACCCCGAAAGAACCCAACATTCCCGTTGGAAAATAAGGCAACACTGAAGGAGGGCCCACCATGGAAGGGTCAGGCTCCACGTGGGGAAAGGAAGAGACTCTGAGGCAGAATTGAAGGAAAAGTTACCCAAGACCAGAGTCAACTCACCTTTTTAATCTCTTCTTCCTTCTCCTTGTCGTCAAGCTCATGAGAGTCATCCAGGACCTCACAGGAGAAGTCCTGCTGCCCCGGGGACCTCTTGAGGATAACTTTCCTCACTGTGACTCCGCTTGGCCATGTTTGGGCACCGGAAGCAGAAGCACCTCACTCCTCCTCTGAATTTGACATGGTGAAGCACCAACAGTGCCTGCTGCCTTCTGGCTTCTGCTGCGCCCAGTAATATCCTGGCACCAGCGGAAACACCCCCCTTGTTCTGGTGGGCTGCAAGATATTGCCCCAGTCAATAGCAGCCTGAGGTGAAGTTACATCACAAAGGCTATCTGGTGACATTTGTAGGGGCAGGGCCCAGCCAGAGTTCAGTGGGCTTGACTAAAGAAATGGGGTGGGGATGGGCTTCATCAACATCTCTTAAAGGGTCTCCTGCAATTAAGGTCTTCTATTTCCTCATCTCTAGTTCAATTGAGATCAGAAAGTATGTTTTCTCCAAATCATTGATCACTGCACCTAGTCCTAAATGGGCTCATTGGCACTCATAATTTCCCCTTCTTACCATCATTACGTAGTCAGTTCTTAGAGGAGGTTTCTAAGGAAAGTTTCAGGTTCAGAATGGATTTCGACATATAGTGATATAGAACTTCCACACTCCTAACATGTGTCTCTTACTGGTTTCCTGCGTTGGTAGGAACTTCCTAGACTAGCTTAACCATTATAGAAATGGCACTACCGTTCATACAGGATGGCTTACCTTGAAAAAAATATCATATTTTCCTAACATATCATGGTCCAGGATATAATTCGCAAATACTCTTTATTTTAATCATGATGAACATTTACCTTCATTTTTGATGATTTTAGTTACTCCTTTATTTATTTTTATTTAATTGCTTGGTGTTATTGTCAAGGTCACTGTTGCTCAAGGTGGTGCTCAGATTTCCATACGGTACACTGCTTATCAAACCCTAGTTGGTCCCCTGTAAGACAAACTCCATATTTATT
Source organism: Suncus etruscus (assembly GCF_024139225.1). NCBI lineage: Eukaryota > Metazoa > Chordata > Mammalia > Eulipotyphla > Soricidae > Suncus > Suncus etruscus. The sequence continues at coordinate 82,306,224 of NC_064868.1, forward strand.
TTCCCGGCCATACTGATAGCTACTTTAAATGCTTTGTGCTGGAGAAATTGCATGGCGTTAAGACGTGTGCCTTTCATGCAGAAAGAAAGGGAATCGAATTCTGGCATCCCATATGGTCCTCTGTGCCTGCCAGGGACGATTTCTGAGCGTTGAGCCAGGAGTAAGCCCTGAAGACTGCCGGGTTTGACCCAAAACCCCAGCCCCCAAAATCACTAGATCAAATACCCGAGGGTCTGTTTCAAAGTCTTCATTTTATGCAATGGATCGGAGGGCCTTTCTTTATTTCAGGACTAGGCTGTATTTATTAATAACAATTTGTAGAATTATTTCATTTGAAGATGATCCCTCCCTATATATTTTCTCATGGGAATGCTTTACTTATTAAGTGCAGTTTATTGCTCCACGTGATTGCATGAGTGTTTGACCAGCTTTGTGTAGAATATCATGGCACTATTCCACAGCCTTCGTGGAATTTGTACAATGATTTGGAGCTTATTGCTATTTCAATGACATGAATCCTCCCAATCCTGAGCAGATGTGTTTAGTTAACAGAGTGTGTTCTTACATTTTTTGAAGAAGAACTATGCACATCTTTTGTATAGGTCTGTTACACCTTTTATTCAACGGATTCATCACTGATTAATGTTCTGTGGCACCGATGTAAATAATATTTTTATCCAAATAATTTCAAATTTATAGGAATACCAGGTGAGGACAAAAAGGGAAGGAGAAGAACAATTAGAGAAGGAGATAATAGCAGAGAACTCCTCCACTTTCTGGAAAGAGGATGCTGTATAACTCTAAGAGGCAAAAAGGGTGACAAACAAAAGAGAGCCTAAAAGAACGACACCAAAACATATTGGATTATAAATGAAAAAATAACAAAAACAGAAACAAAGAGAGATGGGAGTTTTAAAGTAAAAAATAGAAGAAAACCTGAAGTATAATGGAAAGAACATAAGAATAAATCAGATCCTTCATATGTAATTGTACAGGAAAGAAAAGAGAAGAATAACATATCCAAACTACTGAATGAAAGAAATTTTCAACCTAGAGTCCACTCCCCAGCTAAACTCGCATTCAGATGGGAAGGAGAATTAAAAATATTCCAACTCAAAACAAGAAAAGAAAAAATAAAGAAAGCCTGTCTAGAGTACAGGCCAGGGTAGGGTGGGAAGGAAGGACACTTGGGATATTGGTGATGGGAATGTTGCACTGCTGAAGGGTTTCTGATCTCTATATAAAAGGAAATCAAAAGAAAAGTTAAGAAAAGATCTGGGGCCCAGAGAGATAGCACAGTGGTGTTTGCCTTGCAAGCAGCCGATCCAGGACCAAAGGTGGTTGGTTCGAATCCCGGTGTCCCATATGGTCCCCGTGCCTGCCAGGAGCTATTTCTGAGCAGACAGCCAGGAGTAACCCCTGAGCAACGCTGGGTGCGGCCCAAAAACCAAAAATCAAACAAACAAAAAAAATGAGAACAGAAAAGAAAAGATCTGGACTCTCAAAGCTTACCACAGGCTGTGTTCTTTACACTGGCTATATAGAAAGAGCAGGTACAATAAATGTTCCCTGTACACACCTCAAACCAGGCCCTCTGCCTGGTCTGTATTGTGAATGCGGGGACAAGAAAAACTCATAATACTCCAGCTAATGAAACTGAACTACTCAAAGGTCAATTAAACAAACCAAATTCCCAATGTAACGACAACAATCCTACACAATACATGTTAAAGAGCCATTTCTGTCATACTGTCCTTACTTGGTAATGTGAAAAAAAATAAACATCAAAATGCAGAGTATCGCGTTGATTCGGAAACAAAAACCAGTTATCTGCTGCGTTCAGGAAGCACACTTAACTTTTCAGTATGGAAACATGCTCAGAGTAAAAGGATAGAAAACTAGAAATTCTACTGAAAAAAAAAACTAGAACTAATTTTATGCAGTAACATCATAAAATTAACACTATTGTATCAATATTCTGTATACTGTTATATTTGTCATTCGATCAGTAGAAAAACTCTATGGCAAGGTAAGGAGGGAAAACAACAGCCCTTTTATTTGTTAGCAGTGGGATAAAGGGTCAAGAACCATTTTTTCAGTCACCAATCCATACATAGTTATCACTCGTGCAAAGAACTCAGCAATGAAAGTTGCTGGGTCATTATTGCACAACATCACTCTTCCCTTCCTTCCTTTCTTCCCTTCCTGGTCCCACACAAAGAAAACTACAAAGTGAACATTTTGCTCCATGTTTTATTGGGGCAACTACATGATCGACTTGCACTCGAAAGAGCAAAGAAAGCACGTGTGCACTGCCTTTGTGAGGGCAAGCACAATCTTGGAGAGATTATGAGCACTGGGAAGTTGAAGGTGTCTCCGCACCTTCCTCGTCGTTCTTGGGCTGATTGTCCTTTGCCTTCTTAGTTCGGTACCAAAATACAAAGACGTGCACCTTCTTCCCTTTACGCCTACTCTTATTCTTCTTCAGCCTGGTGTTCACCATTTCTACTATCTCTTTCACCTAATAGGAGATCAAGGTCGACAGAAATGCCTTTGTCATTGAAATAGACTTTTTTCTTGAACTTTCAGCATCATAATGAAATCGTTGCATGCAGAGATCCAAGCACACTACATTCCAACACTTGTCCCACTGCCAGAATTGGGGCCAGCCCCTCCACCACCCCGAAAGAACCCAACATTCCCGTTGGAAAATAAGGCAACACTGAAGGAGGGCCCACCATGGAAGGGTCAGGCTCCACGTGGGGAAAGGAAGAGACTCTGAGGCAGAATTGAAGGAAAAGTTACCCAAGACCAGAGTCAACTCACCTTTTTAATCTCTTCTTCCTTCTCCTTGTCGTCAAGCTCATGAGAGTCATCCAGGACCTCACAGGAGAAGTCCTGCTGCCCCGGGGACCTCTTGAGGATAACTTTCCTCACTGTGACTCCGCTTGGCCATGTTTGGGCACCGGAAGCAGAAGCACCTCACTCCTCCTCTGAATTTGACATGGTGAAGCACCAACAGTGCCTGCTGCCTTCTGGCTTCTGCTGCGCCCAGTAATATCCTGGCACCAGCGGAAACACCCCCCTTGTTCTGGTGGGCTGCAAGATATTGCCCCAGTCAATAGCAGCCTGAGGTGAAGTTACATCACAAAGGCTATCTGGTGACATTTGTAGGGGCAGGGCCCAGCCAGAGTTCAGTGGGCTTGACTAAAGAAATGGGGTGGGGATGGGCTTCATCAACATCTCTTAAAGGGTCTCCTGCAATTAAGGTCTTCTATTTCCTCATCTCTAGTTCAATTGAGATCAGAAAGTATGTTTTCTCCAAATCATTGATCACTGCACCTAGTCCTAAATGGGCTCATTGGCACTCATAATTTCCCCTTCTTACCATCATTACGTAGTCAGTTCTTAGAGGAGGTTTCTAAGGAAAGTTTCAGGTTCAGAATGGATTTCGACATATAGTGATATAGAACTTCCACACTCCTAACATGTGTCTCTTACTGGTTTCCTGCGTTGGTAGGAACTTCCTAGACTAGCTTAACCATTATAGAAATGGCACTACCGTTCATACAGGATGGCTTACCTTGAAAAAAATATCATATTTTCCTAACATATCATGGTCCAGGATATAATTCGCAAATACTCTTTATTTTAATCATGATGAACATTTACCTTCATTTTTGATGATTTTAGTTACTCCTTTATTTATTTTTATTTAATTGCTTGGTGTTATTGTCAAGGTCACTGTTGCTCAAGGTGGTGCTCAGATTTCCATACGGTACACTGCTTATCAAACCCTAGTTGGTCCCCTGTAAGACAAACTCCATATTTATTTTCCCGGCCATACTGATAGCTACTTTAAATGCTTTGTGCTGGAGAAATTGCATGGCGTTAAGACGTGTGCCTTTCATGCAGAAAGAAAGGGAATCGAATCCTGGCATCCCATATGGTCCTCTGTGCCTGCCAGGGACGATTTCTGAGCGTTGAGCCAGGAGTAAGCCCTGAAGACTGCCGGGTTTGACCCAAACCCCCAGCCCCCAAAATCACTAGATCAAATACCCGAGGGTCTGTTTCAAAGTCTTCATTTTATGCAATGGATCGGAGGGCCTTTCTTTATTTCAGGACTAGGCTGTATTTATTAATAACAATTTGTAGAATTATTTCATTTGAAGATGATCCCTCCCTATATATTTTCTCATGGGAATGCTTTACTTATTAAGTGCAGTTTATTGCTCCACGTGATTGCATGAGTGTTTGACCAGCTTTGTGTAGAATATCATGGCACTATTCCACAGCCTTCGTGGAATTTGTACAATGATTTGGAGCTTATTGCTATTTCAATGACATGAATCCTCCCAATCCTGAGCAGATGTGTTTAGTTAACAGAGTGTGTTCTTACATTTTTTGAAGAAGAACTATGCACATCTTTTGTATAGGTCTGTTACACCTTTTATTCAACGGATTCATCACTGATTAATGTTCTGTGGCACCGATGTAAATAATATTTTTATCCAAATAATTTCAAATTTATAGGAATACCAGGTGAGGACAAAAAGGGAAGGAGAAGAACAATTAGAGAAGGAGATAATAGCAGAGAACTCCTCCACTTTCTGGAAAGAGGATGCTGTATAACTCTAAGAGGCAAAAAGGGTGACAAACAAAAGAGAGCCTAAAAGAACGACACCAAAACATATTGGATTATAAATGAAAAAATAACAAAAACAGAAACAAAGAGAGATGGGAGTTTTAAAGTAAAAAATAGAAGAAAACCTGAAGTATAATGGAAAGAACATAAGAATAAATCAGATCCTTCATATGTAATTGTACAGGAAAGAAAAGAGAAGAATAACATATCCAAACTACTGAATGAAAGAAATTTTCAACCTAGAGTCCACTCCCCAGCTAAACTCGCATTCAGATGGGAAGGAGAATTAAAAATATTCCAACTCAAAACAAGAAAAGAAAAAATAAAGAAAGCCTGTCTAGAGTACAGGCCAGGGTAGGGTGGGAAGGAAGGACACTTGGGATATTGGTGATGGGAATGTTGCACTGCTGAAGGGTTTCTGATCTCTATATAAAAGGAAATCAAAAGAAAAGTTAAGAAAAGATCTGGGGCCCAGAGAGATAGCACAGTGGTGTTTGCCTTGCAAGCAGCCGATCCAGGACCAAAGGTGGTTGGTTCGAATCCCGGTGTCCCATATGGTCCCCGTGCCTGCCAGGAGCTATTTCTGAGCAGACAGCCAGGAGTAACCCCTGAGCAACGCTGGGTGCGGCCCAAAAACCAAAAATCAAACAAACAAAAAAAATGAGAACAGAAAAGAAAAGATCTGGACTCTCAAAGCTTACCACAGGCTGTGTTCTTTACACTGGCTATATAGAAAGAGCAGGTACAGTAAATGTTCCCTGTACACACCTCAAACCAGGCCCTCTGCCTGGTCTGTATTGTGAATGCGGGGACAAGAAAAACTCATAATACTCCAGCTAATGAAACTGAACTACTCAAAGGTCAATTAAACAAACCAAATTCCCAATGTAACGACAACAATCCTACACAATACATGTTAAAGAGCCATTTCTGTCATACTGTCCTTACTTGGTAATGTGAAAAAAAATAAACATCAAAATGCAGAGTATCGCGTTGATTCGGAAACAAAAACCAGTTATCTGCTGCGTTCAGGAAGCACACTTAACTTTTCAGTATGGAAACATGCTCAGAGTAAAAGGATAGAAAACTAGAAATTCTACTGAAAAAAAAAACTAGAACTAATTTTATGCAGTAACATCATAAAATTAACACTATTGTATCAATATTCTGTATACTGTTATATTTGTCATTCGATCAGTAGAAAAACTCTATGGCAAGGTAAGGAGGGAAAACAACAGCCCTTTTATTTGTTAGCAGTGGGATAAAGGGTCAAGAACCATTTTTTCAGTCACCAATCCATACATAGTTATCACTCGTGCAAAGAACTCAGCAATGAAAGTTGCTGGGTCATTATTGCACAACATCACTCTTCCCTTCCTTCCTTTCTTCCCTTCCTGGTCCCACACAAAGAAAACTACAAAGTGAACATTTTGCTCCATGTTTTATTGGGGCAACTACATGATTGACTTGCACTCGAAAGAGCAAAGAAAGCACTTGTGCACTGCCTTTGTGAGGGCAAGCACAATCTTGGAGAGATTATGAGCACTGGGAAGTTGAAGGTGTCTCCGCACCTTCCTCGTCGTTCTTGGGCTGATTGTCCTTTGCCTTCTTAGTTCGGTACCAAAATACAAAGACGTGCACCTTCTTCCCTTTACGCCTACTCTTATTCTTCTTCAGCCTGGTGTTCACCATTTCTACTATCTCTTTCACCTAATAGGAGATCAAGGTCGACAGAAATGCCTTTGTCATTGAAATAGACTTTTTTCTTGAACTTTCAGCATCATAATGAAATCGTTGCATGCAGAGATCCAAGCACACTATATTCCAACACTTGTCCCACTGCCAGAATTGGGGCCAGCACCTCCACCACCCCGAAAGAACCCAACATTCCCGTTGGAAAATAAAGCAACACTGAAGGAGGGCCCACCATGGAAGGGTCAGGCTCCACGTGGGGAAAGGAAGAGACTCTGAGGCAGAATTGAAGGAAAAGTTACCCAAGACCAGAGTCAACTCACCTTTTTAATCTCTTCTTCCTTCTCCTTGTCGTCAAGCTCATGAGAGTCATCCAGGACCTCACAGGAGAAGTCCTGCTGCCCCGGGGACCTCTTGAGGATAACTTTCCTCACTGTGACTCCGCTTGGCCATGTTTGGGCACCGGAAGCAGAAGCACCTCCCTCCTCCTCTGAATTTGACATGGTGAAGCACCAACAGTGCCTGCTGCCTTCTGGCTTCTGCTGCGCCCAGTAATATCCTGGCACCAGCGGAAACACCCCCCTTGTTCTGGTGGGCTGCAAGATATTGCCCCAGTCAATAGCAGCCTGAGGTGAAGTTACATCACAAAGGCTATCTGGTGACATTTGTAGGGGCAGGGCCCAGCCAGATTTCAGTGGGCTTGACTAAAGAAATGGGGTGGGGGTGGGCTTTATCAACGTCTCTTAAAGGGTCTCCTGCAATTAAGGTCTTCTATTTCCTCATCTCTAGTTCAATTGAGATCAGAAAGTATGTTTTCTCCAAATCATTGATCACTGCACCTAGTCCTAAATGGGCTCATTGGCACTCATAATTTCCCCTTCTTACCATTACGTAGTCAGTTCTTAGAGGAGGTTTCTAAGGAAAGTTTCAGGTTCAGAATGGATTTCGACATATAGTGACATAGAACTTCCACACTCCTAACATGTGTCTCTTACTGGTTTCCTGCGTTGGTAGGAACTTCCTAGACTAGCTTAACCATTATAGAAATGGCACTACCGTTCATACAGGATGGCTTACCTTGAAAAAAATATCATATTTTCCTAACATATCATGGTCCAGGATATAATTCGCAAATACTGTTTATTTTAATAATGATGAACATTTACCTTCATTTTTGATGATTTTAGTTACTCCTTTATTTATTTTTATTTAATTGCTTGGTGTTATTGTCAAGGTCACTATTGCTCATGGTGGTGCTCAGATTTCCACATGGTACACTGCTTATCAAACCCTAGTTGGTCCCCTGTAAGACAAGCTCCATATTTATTTTCCCGGCCATACTGATAGCTACTTTAAATGCTTTGTGCTGGAGAAATTGCATGGCATTAAGACGTGTGCTTTCATGCAGAAAGAAAGGGGATCGAACCCTGGCATCCCATATGGTCCTCTGTGCCTGCCAGGGACGATTTCTGAGCGTTGAGCCAGGAGTAAGCCCTGAAGACTGCCGGGTTTGACCCAAACCCCCAGCCCCCAAAATCACTAGATCAAATACCCGAGGGTCTGTTTCAAAGTCTTCATTTTATGCAATGGATCGGAGGGCCTTTCTTTATTTCAGGACTAGGCTGTATTTATTAATAACAATTTGTAGAATTATTTCATTTGAAGGTGATCCCTCCCTATACATTTTCTCATGGGAATGCTTTACTTATTAAGTGCAGTTTATTGCTCCACGTGATTGCATGAGTGTTTGACCAGCTTTGTGTAGGATATCATGGCACTATTCCACAGCCTTCGTGGAATTTGTACAATGATTTGGAGCTTATTGCTATTTCAATGACATGAATCCTCCCAATCCTGAGCAGACGTGTTTAGTTAGCAGAGTGTGTTCTTACATTTTTTGAAGAAGAACTATGCACATCTTTTGTATAGGTCTGTTACATCTTTTATTCAACGGATTCATCACTGATTAATGTTCTGTGGCACCGATGTAAATAATATTTTTATCCAAATAATTTCAAATTTATAGGAATACCAGGTGAGGACAAAAAGGGAAGGAGAAGAACAATTAGAGAAGGAGATAATAGCAGAGAACTCCTCCACTTTCTGGAAAGAGGATGCTGTATAACTCTAAGAGGCAAAAAGGGTGACAAACAAAAGAGAGCCTAAAAGAACGACACCAAAACATATTGGATTATAAATGAAAAAAAATAACAAAAACAGAAACAAAGAGAGATGGGAGTTTTAAAGTAAAAAGTAGAAAAAACCTGAAGTATAATGGAAAGAACATAAGAATAAGTCAGATCATTCATATGTAATTGTACAGGAAACAAAAGAGAAGAATAACATATCCAAACTACTGAATGAAAGAAATTTTCAACCTAGAGTCCACTCCCCAGCTAAACTCGCATTCAGATGGGAAGGAGAATTAAAAATATTCCAACTCAAAACAAGAAAAGAAAATATAAAGAAAGCCTGTCTAGAGTACAGGCCAGGGAAGGGTGGGAAGGAAGGACACTTGGGATATTGGTGATGGGAATGTTGCACTGCTGAAGGGTTTCTGATCCCTATATAAAAGGAAATCAAAAGAAAAGTTAAGAAAAGATCTGGGGCCCGGAGAGATAGCACAGTGGTGTTTGCCTTGCAAGCAGACGATCAAGAACCAAAGGAGGTTGGGTCGAATCCCGGTGTCCCATATGGTCACCCGTGCCTGCCAGGAGCTATTTCTGAGCAGACAGCCAGGAGTAAATCCTGAGCAACGCTGGGTGCGGCCCAAAAACCAAAAATCAAACAAACAAAAAAAATGAGAACAGAAAAGAAAAGATCTGGACTCTCAAAGCTTACCACAGGCTGTGTTCTTTACACTGGCTATATAGAAAGAGCAGGTACAGTAAATGTTCCCTGTACACACCTCAAACCAGGCCCTCTGCCTGGTCTGTATTGTGAATGGGGGGGACAAGAAAAACTCATAATACTCCAGCTAATGAAACTGAACTACTCAAAGGTCAATTAAACAAACCAAATTCCCAATGTAACGACAACAATCCTAAACAATACATGTTAAAGAGCCATTTCTGTCATACTGTCCTTACTTGGTAATGTGAAAAAAAAATAAACATCAAAATGCAGAGTATCGCGTTGATTCGGAAACAAAAACCAGTTATCTGCTGCGTTCAGGAAGCACACTTAACTTTTCAGTATGGAAACATGCTCAGAGTAAAAGGATAGAAAAATAGAAATTCTACTGAAAAAAAACTAGAACTAATTTTATGCAGTAACATCATAAAATTAACACTATTGTATCAATATTCTGTATACTGTTATATTTGTCATTCGATCAGTAGAAAAACTCTATGGCAAGGTAAGGAGGGAAAACAACAGCCCTTTTATTTGTTAGCAGTGGGATAAAGGGTCAAGAACCATTTTATCAGTCACCAATCCATACATAGTTATCACTCGTGCAAAGAACTCAGCAATGAAAGTTGCTGGGTCATTATTGCACAACATCACTCTTCCCTTCCTTCCTTTCTTCCCTTCCTGGTCCCACACAAAGAAAACTACAAAGTGAACATTTTGCTCCATGTTTTATTGGGGCAACTACATGATTGACTTGCACTCGAAAGAGCAAAGAAAGCACTTGTGCACTGCCTTTGTGAGGGCAAGCACAATCTTGGAGAGATTATGAGCACTGGGAAGTTGAAGGTGTCTCCGCACCTTCCTCGTCGTTCTTGGGCTGATTGTCCTTTGCCTTCTTAGTTCGGTACCAAAATACAAAGACGTGCACCTTCTTCCCTTTACGCCTACTCTTATTCTCCTTCAGCCTGGTGTTCACCATTTCTACTATCTCTTTCACCTAATAGGAGTTCAAGGTCGACAGAAATGCCTTTGTCATTGAAATAGACTTTTTTCTTGAACTTTCAGCATCATAATGAAATCGTTGCATGCAGAGATCCAAGCACACTACATTCCAACACTGTCCCACTGCCAGAATTGGGGCCAGCCCCTCCACCACCCCGAAAGAACCCAACATTCCCGTTGGAAAATAAAGCAAAACTGAAGGAGGGCCCACCATGGAAGGGTCAGGCTCCACGTGGGGAAAGGAAGAGACTCTGAGGCAGAATTGAAGGAAAAGTTACCCAAGACCAGAGTCAACTAACCTTTTAAATCTCTTCTTCCTTCTCCTTGTCGTCAAGCTCATGAGAGTCATCCAGGACCTCACAGGAGAAGTCCTGCTGCCCCGGGGACCTCTTGAGGATAACTTTCCTCACTGTGACTCCGCTTGGCCATGTTTGGGCACCGGCAGCAGAAGCACCTCCCTCCTCCTCTGAATTTGACATGGTGAAGCACCAACAGTGCCTGCTGCCTTCTGGCTTCTGCTGCGCCCAGTAATATCCTGGCACCAGCGGAAACACCCCCCTTGTTCTGGTGGGCTGCAAGATATTGCCCCAGTCAATAGCAGCCTGAGGTGAAGTTACATCACAAAGGCTATCTGGTGACATTTGTAGGGGCAGGGCCCAGCCAGATTTCAGTGGGCTTGACTAAAGAAATGGGGTGGGGGTGGGCTTTATCAACGTCTCTTAAAGGGTCTCCTGCAATTAAGGTCTTCTATTTCCTCATCTCTAGTTCAATTGAGATCAGAAAGTATGTTTTCTCCAAATCATTGATCACTGCACCTAGTCCTAAATGGGCTCATTGGCACTCATAATTTCCCCTTCTTACCATTACGTAGTCAGTTCTTAGAGGAGGTTTCTAAGGAAAGTTTCAGGTTCAGAATGGATTTTGACATATAGTGACATAGAACTTCCACACTCCTAACATGTGTCTCTTACTGGTTTCCTGCGTTGGTAGGAACTTCCTAGACTAGCTTAACCATTATAGAAATGGCACTACCGTTCATACAGTATGGCTTACCTTGAAAAAAATATCATATTTTCCTAACATATCATGGTCCAGGATATAATTCGCAAATACTCTTTATTTTAATCATGATGAACATTTACCTTCATTTTTGATGATTTTAGTTACTCCTTTATTTATTTTTATTTAATTGCTTGGTGTTATTGTCAAGGTCACTGTTGCTCATGGTGGTGCTCAGATTTCCATATGGTACACTGCTTATCAAACCCTAGTTGGTCCCCTGTAAGACAAGCTCCATATTTATTTTCCCGGCCATACTGTTAGCTACTTTAAATGCTTTGTGCTGGAGAAATTGCATGGCGTTCAGACGTGTGCCTTTCATGCAGAAAGAAAGGGGATCGAATCCTGGCATCCCATATGGTCCTCTGTGCCTGCCAGGGACGATTTCTGAGCGTTGAGCCAGGAGTAAGCCCTGAAGACTGCCGGGTTTGACCCAAACCCCCAGCCCCCAAAATCACTAGATCAAATACCCGAGGGTCTGTTTCAAAGTCTTCATTTTATGCAATGGATCGGAGGGCCTTTCTTTATTTCAGGACTAGGCTGTTTTTATTAATAACAATTTGTAGAATTATTTCATTTGAAGGTGATCCCTCCCTATACATTTTCTCATGGGAATGCTTTACTTATTAAGTGCAGTTTATTGCTCCACGTGATTGCATGAGTGTTTGACCAGCTTTGTGTATGATATCATGGCACTATTCCACAGCCTTCGTGGAATGTGTACAATGATTTGGAGCTTATTGCTATTTCAATGACATGAATCCTCCCAATCCTGAGCAGACGTGTTTAGTTAGCAGAGTGTGTTCTTACATTTTTTGAAGAAGAACTATGCACATCTTTTGTATAGGTCTGTTACATCTTTTATTCAACGGATTCATCACTGATTAATTTTCTGTGGCACCGATGTAAATAATATTTTTATCCAAATAGTTTCAAATTTATTAGGAATACCAGGTGAGGACAAAAAGGGAAGGAGAAGAACAATTAGAGAAGGAGATAATAGCAGAGAACTCCTCCACTTTCTGGAAAGAGGATGCTGTATAACTCTAAGAGGCAAAAAGGGTGACAAACAAAAGAGAGCCTAAAAGAACGACACCAAAACATATTGGATTATAAATGAAAAAAAATAACAAAAACAGAAACAAAGAGAGATGGGAGTTTTAAAGTAAAAAGTAGAAAAAACCTGACGTATAATGGAAAGAACATAAGAATAAATCAGATCATTCATATGTAATTGTACAGGAAAGAAAAGAGAAGAATAACATATCCAAACTAATGAATGAAAGAAATTTTCAACCTAGAGTCCACTCCCCAGCTAAACTCGCATTCAGATGGGAAGGAGAATTAAAAATATTCCAACTCAAAACAAGAAAAGAAAAAATAAAGAAAGCCTGTCTAGAGTACAGGCCAGGGTAGGGTGGGAAGGAAGTACACTTGGGATATTGGTGATGGGAATGTTGCACTGCTGAAGGGTTTCTGATCTCTATATAAAAGGAAATCAAAAGAAAAGTTAAGAAAAGATCTGGGGCCCGGAGAGATAGCACAGTGGTGTTTGCCTTGCAAGCAGCCGATCCAGGACCAAAGGTGGTTGGTTCGAATCCCGGTGTCCCATATGGTCCCCGTGCCTGCCAGGAGCTATTTCTGAGCAGACAGCCAGGAGTAACCCCTGAGCAACGCTGGGTGTGGCCCAAAAAAAAATAAAAAAAAAAAAACAGAAAAGAAAAGATCTGGACTCTCAAAGCTTACCACAGGCTGTGTTCTTTACACTGACTATATAGAAAGAGCAGGTACAGTAAATGTTCCCTGTACACACCTCAAACCAGGCCCTCTGCCTGGTCTGTATTGTGAATCGGGTGGGCAAGAAAAACTCATAAACTCCAGCTAATGAAACTGAACTACTCAAAGGTCAATTAAACAAACCAAATTCCCAATGTTAAGACAACAATCATACACAATACATGTTAAAGAGCCATTTCTGTCATACTGTCCTTACTTGGTAATGTGAAAAAAAAATAAACATCAAAATGCAGAGTATCGCGTTGATTCGGAAACAAAAACCAGTTATCTGCTGCGTTCAGGAAGCACACTTAACTTTTCAGTATGGAAACATGCTCAGAGTAAAAGGATAGAAAAATAGAAATTCTACTGAAAAAACAACTAGAACTAATTTTATGCAGTAACATCATAAAATTAACACTATTGTATCAATATTCTGTATACTGTTATATTTGTCATTCGATCAGTAGAAAAACTCTATGGCAAGGTAAGGAGGGAAAACAACAGCCCTTTTATTTGTTAGCAGTGGGATAAAGGGTCAAGAACCATTTTTTCAGTCACCAATCCATACATAGTTATCACTCGTGCAAAGAACTCAGCAATGAAAGTTGCTGGGTCATTATTGCACAACATCACTCTTCCCTTCCTTCCTTTCTTCCCTTCCTGGTCCCACACAAAGAAAACTACAAAGTTAACATTTTGCTCCATGTTTTATTGGGGCAACTACATGATCGACTTGCACTTGATAGAGCAAAGAAAGCACGTGTGCACTGCCTTTGTGAGGGCAAGCACAATCTTTGAGAGATTATGAGCACTGGGAAGTTGAAGGTGTCTCCGCACCTTCCTCGTCATTCTTGGGCTGATTGTCCTTTGCCTTCTTAGTTCGGTACCAAAATACAAAGACGTGCACCGTCTTCCCTTTACGCCTACTCTTATTCTCCTTCAGCCTGGTGTTCACCATTTCTACTATCTCTTTCACCTAGTAGGAGATCAAGGTCTACAGAAATGCCTTTGTCATTGAAATAGACTTTTTTCTTGAACTTTCAGCATCATAATGAAATCTTTGCATGCAGAGATCCAAGCACACTACATTCCAACACTTGTCTCACTGCCAGAATTGGGGCCAGCCCCTCCACCACCCCGAAAGAACCCAACATTCCCGTTGGAATATAAGGCAACACTGAAGGAGGGCCCACCATGGAAGGGTCAGGCTCCATGTGGGGAAAGGAAGAGACTCTGAGGCAAAATTGAAGGAAAAGTTACCCAAGACCAGAGTCAACTCACCTTTTTAATCTCTTCTTCCTTCTCCTTGTCGTCAAGCTCATGAGAGTCATCCAGGACCTCACAGGAGAAGTCCTGCTGCCCCGGGGACCTCTTGAGGATAACTTTCCTCACTGTGACTCTGCTTGGCCATGTTTGGGCACCGGAAGCAGAAGCACCTCCCTCCTCCTCTGAATTTGACATGGTGAAGCACCAACAGTGCCTGCTGCCTTCTGGCTTCTGCTGCGCCCAGTAATATCCTGGCACCAGCGGAAACACCCCCCTTGTTCTGGTGGGCTGCAAGATATTGCCCCAGTCAATAGCAGCCTGAGGTGAAGTTACATCACAAAGGCTATCTGGTGACATTTGTAGGGGCAGGGCCCAGCCAGAGTTCAGTGGGCTTGACTAAAGAAATGGGGTGGGGTGGGCTTCATCAACATCTCTTAAAGGGTCTCCTGCAATTAAGGTCTTCTATTTCCTCATCTCTAGTTCAATTGAGATCAGAAAGTATGTTTTCTCCAAATCATTGATCACTGCACCTAGTCCTAAATGGGCTCATTGGCACTCATAATTTCCCCTTCTTACCATTACGTAGTCAGTTCTTAGAGGAGGTTTCTAAGGAAAGTTTCAGGTTCAGAATGGATTTCCACATATAGTGACATAGAACTTCCACACTCCTAACATGTGTCTCTTACTGGTTTCCTGCGTTGGTAGGAACTTCCTAGACTAGCTTAACCATTATAGAAATGGCACTACCGTTCATACAGGATGGCTTACCTTGAAAAAAATATCATATTTTCCTAACATATCATGGTCCAGGATATAATTCGCAAATACTCTTTATTTTAATCATGATGAACATTTACCTTCATTTTTGATGATTTTAGTTACTCCTTTATTTATTTTTATTTAATTGCTTGGTGTTATTGTCAAGGTCACTGTTGCTCATGGTGGTACTCAGATTTCCATATGGGACACTGCTTATCAAACTCTAGTTGGTCCCCTGTAAGACAAGCTCCATATTTATTTTCCCGGCCATACTGATAGCTACTTTAAATGCTTTGTGCTGGAGAAATTGCATGGCGTTAAGACGTGTGCCTTTCATGCAGAAAGAAAGGGGATCGAATCCTGGCATCCCATATGGTCCTCTGTGCCTGCCAGGGACGATTTCTGAGCGTTGAGCCAGGAGTAAGCCCTGAAGACTGCCGGGTTTGACCCAAAACCCCAGCCCCCAAAATCACTAGATCAAATACCCGAGGGTCTGTTTCAAAGTCTTCATTTTATGCAATGGATCGGAGGGCCTTTCTTTATTTCAGGACTAGGCTGTATTTATTAATAACAATTTGTAGAATTATTTCATTTGAAGGTGATCCCTCCCTATACATTTTCTCATGGGAATGCTTTACTTATTAAGTGCAGTTTATTGCTCCACTTGATTGCATGAGTGTTTGACCAGCTTTGTGTAGAATATCATGGCACTATTCCACAGCCTTCGTGGAATTTGTACAATGATTTGGAGCTTATTGCTATTTCAATGACATGAATCCTCCCAATCCTGAGCAGATGTGTTTAGTTAACAGAGTGTGTTCTTACATTTTTTGAAGAAGAACTATGCACATCATTTGTATAGGTCTGTTACACCTTTTATTCAACGGATTCATCAATGATTAATTTTCTGTGGCACCGATGTAAATAATATTTTTATCCAAATAATTTCAAATTTATAGGAATACCAGGTGAGGACAAATAGGGAAGGAGAAGAACAATTAGAGAAGGAGATAATAGCAGAGAACTCCTCCACTTTCTGGAAAGAGGATGCTGTATAACTCTAAGAGGCAAAAAGGGTGACAAACAAAAGAGAGCCTAAAAGAACGACACCAAAACATATTGGATTATAAATGGAAAAAAAAATAACAAAAACAGAAACAAAGAGAGATAGGAGTTTTAAAGTAAAAAGTAGAAAAAACCTGAAGTATAATGGAAAGAACATAAGAATAAATCAGATCATTCATATGTAATTGTACAGGAAAGAAAAGAGAAGAATAACATATCCAAACTACTGAATGAAAGAAATTTTCAACCTAGAGTCCACTCCCCAGCTAAACTCGCATTCAGATGGGAAGGAGAATTAAAAATATTCCAACTCAAAACAAGAAAAGAAAAAATAAAGAAAGCCTGTCTAGAGTACAGGCCAGGGTAGGGTGGGAAGGAAGGACACTTGGGATATTGGTGATGGGAATGTTGCACTGCTCAGATTTCCATACAGGACACTGCTTATCAAACCCTAGTTGGTCCCCTGTAAGACAAGCTCCATATTTATTTTCCCGGCCATACTGATAGCTACTTTAAATGCTTTGTGCTGGAGAAATTGCATGGCGTTAAGACGTGTGCCTTTCATGCAGAAAGAAAAGGGATCGAATCCTGGCATCCCATATGGTCCTCTGTGCCTGCCAGGGACGATTTCTGAGCGTTGAGCCAGGAGTAAGCCCTGAAGACTGCCGGGTTTGACCCAAATACCCGAGGGTCTGTTTCAAAGTCTTCATTTTATGCAATGGATTGGAGGGCCTTTCTTTATTTCAGGAATAGGCTGTATTTATTAATAACAATTTGTAGAATTATTTCATTTGAAGGTGATCCATCCCTATACATTTTCCCATGAGAATGCTTAACTTATTAAGTGCAGTTTATTGCTCCACGTGATTTCATGAGTGTTTGACCAGCTTTGTGTAGAATATCATGGCACTATTCCACAGCCTTCGTGAATCGGTACAATGATTTGGAGCTTATTGCTATTTCAATGACATGAATCCTCCCAATCCTGAGCAGACGTGTTTAGTTAGCAGAGTGTGTTCTTACATTTTTTGAAGAAGAACTATGCACATCTTTTGTATAGGTCCGTTACATCTTTTATTCAACGGATTCATCACTGATTAATTTTCTGTGGCACCGATGTAAATAATATTTTTATCCAAGTAATTTCAAATTTATAGGAATACCAGGTGAGGACAAAAAGGGAAGGAGAAGAACAATTAGAGAAGGAGATAATAGCAGAGAACTCCTCCACTTTCTGGAAAGAGGATGCTGTATAACTCTAAGAGGCAAAAAGGGTGACAAACAAAAGAGAGCCTAAATGAACGACACCAAAACATATTGGATTATAAGTGAGAAAAATAACAAAAACAGAAACAAAGAGAGATGGGAGTTTTAAAGTAAAAAATAGAAAAAACCTGAAGTATAATGGAAAGAACATAAGAATAAGTCAGATCATTCATATGTAATTGTACAGGAAAGAAAAGAGAAGAATAACATATCCAAACTACTGAATGAAAGAAATTTTCAACCTAGAGTCCACTCCCCAGCTAAACTCGCATTCAGATGGGAAGGAGAATTAAAAATATTCCAACTCAAAACAAGAAAAGAAAAAATAAAGAAAGCCTGTCTAGGGTACAGGCCAGGGTAGAGTGGGAAGGAAGGACACTTGCGATATTGGTGATGGGAATATTGCACTGCTGAAGGGTTTCTGATCTCTATATACTATTTCCTCATCTCTAGTTCAATTGAGATCAGAAAGTATGTTTTCTCCAAGTTATTGATCACTGCACCTAGTCCTAAATGGCTCATTGGCACTCATAATTTCCCCTTCTTACCATTTCGTAGTCAGTTCTTAGAGGAGGTTTCTAAAGAAAGTTTCAGATTCAGAATGGATTTCTTTTTTTTTAACATTTTCAATTAAAAAATTTTAATTAAAAACAGCTCTGTCCATCTTTATGTGACTTTTTTTTAAACACCTTGATTACGTACATGATTGTGTTTGCGTTTCAGTCATGTAAAATACACCACCCATCATCAGTGCACCATTCCAATCACCAATGTCTCAAGTCTCACTCCTCCCCACCTGACCCCCGCCTGTACTCTAAACAGGCTCTCCATTTCCCTCATACATTCTCATTATTATGAAAGTTCAAAATGTAGTTATTTCTCTATACTAAACTCATCACTCTTTGTGGTGAGCTTCCTGAGGTGAGCTGGAACTTCCATCTTCTCTTTTGTGTCTGAAAATTTTTATTGCAAGAATGTCTTTCATTTTTATTAAAACCCATAGATGAGTGAGACCATTCTGCGTTTATCTCTCTCTCTGACTTATTTCACTCAGCATAATAGATTCGTGTACATCCAAGTATAGAAAAATTTCATAACTTCATCTCTCCTGACAGCTGCATAATATTCCATTGTGTACATGTACCACAGTTTCTTTAGCCATTCGTCTGTTGAAGGGCATCTGGGTTGTTTCCATAGTCTTGCTATGGTAAATAGTGCTGCAATGAATATAGGTGTAATGAAGGGGTTTGTGTGTTGTATTTTTATGTTCCTAGGGTATATTCCTAGGAGTGGTATAGCTGGGTCGTATGGGAGCTCGATTTCAAGTTTTTGGAGGAATCTCCATATTGCTTTCCATATAGGTTGAACTAGACGGCATTCCCACCAGCAGTGGATAAGACTTCCTTTCTCTCCACATCCCCGCCAACACTGTTTATTCTCATTCTTTGTGATGTGTGCCATTCTCTGTGGTGTGAGGTGGTATCTCATCATTGTTTTGATTTGCATGTCCCGGACGATTAGTGATGTGGAGCATTTTTTCATGTGTCTTTTGGCCATTTGTATTTCTTCTTTGTAAAAGTTTCTGTTCATTTCTTCTCCCCATTTTTTGATGGGATTAGATTTTTTTTCTTGTAGAGTTCTGTCAGTGTCTTGTATATTTTGGAGATTAGCCCCTTATTTGATGGGTATTGGGTGAATAGTTTCTCCCACTCAGTGGGTGGCTCTTGTATCCTGGTCAATATTTCCTTTGAGGTGCAGAAGCTTCTCAGTTTAATATATTCCCATCTGTTAATCTTTGCTTTCACGTGCTTGGAATGTGCAGTTTCCTCCTTGAAGATGCCTGTAGTCTCAATGTCCTGGAGTGTTTTGCCTTTGTGTTGTTCAATATATCTTATGGTTTTGGGTCTGATATCAAGGTCTTTAATCCATTTGGATTTTACCTTCGTACATGATGTTAGCTGGGGGTCTAAATTCAATTTTTTGCAAGTGGCTATCCAGTTGTGCCAACACCACTTGTTGAAGAGGCTTTCCCAGTTCCATTTAGTATTTCCTGCTCCTTTATCGAAAATTAGGTGATTGTATGTCTGGGGAACATTTTCTGAATATTCAAGCCTACTCCACTGATCTGAGGAACTGTCCTTATTCCAATACCATGCTGTTTTGATATCTATTGCTTTGTAGTAAAGTTTAAAGTTGGGGAAAGTAATTCCTCCCTTACTATTTTTCCCAATGATTGCTTTAGCTATTCTAGGGTGTTTATTGTTCCAAAAGAATTTCAAACGTGCCTGATCCACTTCTTTGAAGAATGTCATGAGTATCTTTAGAGGGATAGCATTAAATTTGTATAATGCCTTTGGGAATATTGCTATTTTGATGATGTTAATCCTGCCAATCCACGAGCAGGGTATGCATTTCCATTTCCGCGTGTCCTCTCTTATTTCTTGGAACAGAGTTTTATAGTTTTCTTTGTATAGGTCCTTCACATTTTTAGTCAAGTGGATTCCAAGATATTTTAGTTTGTGTGGCACTATTGTGAATGGGGTTGTTTTCTTAATGTCCATTTCTTCCTTATGACTATTGGTGTATAGAAAGGCCATTGATTTTTGTGTGTTAATTTTGTAGCCTGCCACCTTGCTATATGAGTCTATTGTTTCTAGAAGCTTTTTGTAGAGTATTTAGGGTTTTCTTTTTTTTTTTTTTTTTTTATTTGTATCTACTTCATATTTTTTTTTAATTTTTTTTTATTTAAACACCTTGATTACATACATGATTGTGTTTGGGTTTCAGTCATAAAAGGAACACCACCCATCACCAGTGCAACATTCCCATCACCCAAGTCCCAAATCACCCTCCTCCCCACCCAACCCCCGCCTGTACCCTAAACAGGCTCTACATTTCCCTCATACATTCTCAATATTAGGACAGTTCAAAATGTAGTTATTTCTCTAACTAAACTCATCACTCTTTGTGGTGAGCTTCCTGAGGTGAGCTGGAACTTCCAGCTCTTTTCTCTTTTGTGTCTGAAAATTATTATTACAAGGGTGTCTTTCATTTTTCTTAAAACCCATAGATGAGTGAGACCATTCTGCGTTTTTCTCTCTCTCTCTGACTTATTTCACTCAGCATAATAGATTCCATGTACATCCATGTATAGGAAAATTTCATGACTTCATCTCTCCTGACAGCTGCATAATATTCCATTGTGTATATGTACCACAGTTTCTTTAGCCATTCATCTGTTGAAGGGCATCTTGGTTGTTTCCAGAGTCTTGCTATGGTAAATAGAGCTGCAATGAATATAGGTGTAAGGAAGGGGTTTTTGTATTGTATTTTTGTGTTCCTAGGGTATATTCCTAGGAGTGGTATAGCTGGATCGTATGGGAGCTCGATTTCCAGTTTTTGGAGGAATCTCCATATCGCTTTCCATAAAGGTTGAACTAGACAGCATTCCCACCAGCAGTGGATAAGAGTTCCTTTCTCTCCACATCCCCGCCAACACTGTTTATTCTCATTCTTTGTGATGTGTGCCATTCTCTGGGGTGTGAGGTGGTATCTCATCGTTGTTTTGATTTGCATCTCCCTGATGATTAGTGATGTGGAACATTTTTTCATGTGTCTTTTGGCCATGCGTATTTCTTCTTTGTCAAAGTGTCTGTTCATTTCTTCTCCCCATTTTTTGATGGGGTTAGATGTTTTTTTCTTGTAAAGTTCTGTCAGTGCCTTGTATATTTTGGAGATTAGCCCCTTATCTGATGGGTATTGGGTGAATAGTTTCTCCCACTCAGTGGGTGGCTCTTGTATCCTGGGCACTATTTCCTTTGAGGTGCAGAAGCTTCTCAGCTTAATATATTCCCATCTGTTAATCTCTGCTTTCACTTGCTTGGAGAGTGCAGTTTCCTCCTTGAAGATGCCTGTAATGTCCTGTAGTGTTTTGCCTATGTGCTGTTCTATATATCTTATGGTTTTGGGGCTGATATCGAGGTCTTTAATCCATTTGGATTTTACCTTTGTACATGATGTTAGCTGGGGGTCTAAGTTTAATTTTTTGCAAGTGGCTATCCAATTGTGCCAACACCACTTGTTGAAGAGGCTTTCCCTGCTCCATTTAGGATTTCCTGCTCCTTTATCAAAAATTAGATGGTTGTATCTCTGGGGAACATTTTCTGAGTATTCAAGCCTATTCCACTGATCTGAGGACCTATCCTTATTCCAATACCATGCTGTTTTGATAACTGTTGCTTTGTAGTACAGTTTAAAGTTGGGAAAAGTAATTCCTCCCATATTCTTTTTCCCAATGATTGCTTTAGCTATTCGAGGGTGTTTATTGTTCCAAATGAATTTCAAAAGTGTCTGATCCACTTCTTTGAAGAATGTCATGGGTATCTTTAGAGGGATGGCATTAAATCTGTATAATGCCTTGGTATTTAGGGTTTTCTAAGTAGAGTATCATGTCATCTGCAAACAGTGAGAGCTTGACTTCTTCCTTTCCTATCTGGATTCCCTTGATATCTTTTACTTGCCTAATCGCTATAGCAAGTACTTCCAGTGCTATGTTGAATAGGAGTGGTGAGAGAGGACAGCCTTGTCTTGTGCCAGAATTTAGAGGGAAGGCTTTTAGTTTTTCTCCATTGAGGATAATATTTGCCACTGGCTTGTGGTAGATGGCCTTAACTATATTGAGAAAGGTTCCTTCCATTCCCATCTTGCTGAGAGTTTTGATCAAGAATGGGTGTTGGACCTTATCAAATGCTTTCTCTGCATCTATTGATATGATCATGTGGTTTTTATTTTTCTTGTTATTGATGTTGTGTATGATGTTGATAGATTTACGGATGTTAAACCATCCTTTCATTCCTGGGATGAAACCCGACTTGATCGTAGTGAATGATCTTCTTCATGAGGCTTTGAATCCTATTTGCCAGGATTTTGTTGAGGATCTTTGCATCTGCATTCATCAGCGATATTGGTCTGTAATTTTCTTTTTTGTAGCATCTCTATCTGGTTTAGGTATCAAGGTGATTTTGGCTTCATAAAAGCTATTTGGAAGTGTTTCCGTTTGTTCAAATTCATGAAAGAGTCTTGCCAGGATTGGTAGCAGTTCCTCTTGGAAAGTTTGAAAGAATTCATTAGTGAATCCATCTGGGCCTGGGCTTTTGTTTTACGGCAGACCTTTGATTCCCGTTTTAATTTTATCAATGGTGATGGGGGTGTTTAGATATGCTACATCCTCTTCCTTCAACCGTGGAAGATTATAAGAGTCCAAGAATTTATCCATTTCTTCCAGGTTCTCATTTTTAGTGGCGTAGAGTTTCTCAAAGTAGTTTCTGATTACCCTTTTAATTTCTGTCATATCAGTAGTGCTCTCTCCTTTTTCATTCCTAATACGAGTTATCAAGTTTCTCTCTCTCTTTCTTTGTTAGGTTTGCCAGTGGTCTATCAATCTTGTTTATTTTTTTCAAAGAACCAACTTCTGCTTTCGTTGATCTTTCGGATTGTTTTTTGGGTTTACACTTCATTGATTTCTGCTCTCAGCTTTGTTATTTCCTTCTGTCTTCCTATTTTTGGTCCTTTTGTTGAGCACTTTCTAGTTCTATTAGCTGTGTCATTAAGCTACTCAGTTATGCTTCTTCTTCCTTCCTGATGTGTGCTTGCAAAGCTATAAATTTTCCTCTCAGTACTGCTTTTGCTGTGTCCCATAAGTTCTGATTGTTTGTGTCTTTATTGTCATTTGTTTCCAGGAACCTTTTGATTTCCTCCTTGATTTCATCTTGGACCCACTGGTTATTCAGTATGAGGCTGTTTAACTTCCAGGTGTTAAAGTTTTTCTTCTGAGTCCCTTTGGAATTCACAAATAATTTCAGAGCCTTGTGGTCAGCGAAGGTAGTCTGCAAAATTTCTATTCTCTTGATATTATGAAGGTATGTTTTATGTGCCAGCATGTAGTCTATCCTGGAGAATGTCCCATGTACATTGGAGAAGAATGTGTACCCAGGTTTCTGGGGATGGACTGTCCTATATATATCCACTAGGCCTCTTTCTTCCATTTCTCTCCTCTGGTCTAGTATATTCTTGTTGGGTTTCAGTCTGGTTGACCTATCTAGTGTTGACAAAGCCGTGTTGAGATCCCCGACGATTACTGTGTTGTTATTGATATTATTTTTCAGATTTGTCAACAGTTGTATTAAATATTTTGCTGGCCCCTCATTCGGTGCATATATGTTTAGGAGAGTTATTTCTTCCTGCTCAACATACCCCTTGATTAGTATAAAATGTCCATCTTTATCCCTTACAACCTTCCTGAGTATAAAGTTTGCATTATCTGATATTAGGATGGCCACTCCAGCTTTTTTATGGGTGTTGTTTGCTTGGATAATTTTTCTCCAGCCTTTTATTTTGAGTCTATGTTTGTTCTGGCTATTCAGGTGCGTTTCTTGTAGGCAGCAGAAGGTTGGATTGAGTTTTTTGATCCATTTAGCCACTCTGTGTCTCTTGACTGGTGCATTTAGTCCATTGATGTTGAGAGAAAGAATTGTCCTGGGATTTAATGCCATCTTTATATCGAAATTTGGTGTGTCTTTTGGTTAGTCTTGTCTTAGATTAGGTCTTTCAGTTTTTCTCTTAACACTGGTTTTGAGTCTGTAAAGTTTCTGAGCTGTTTTTTGTCTGTGAAACCCTGTATTCTTCCATCAAACCGGAAAGTGGGTTTTGCTGGGTACAGTATTCTAGGTGAAGCATTCATTTCATTCAGTCTTGTCACAATGTCCCACCACTGCTTTCTGGCGTTGAGTGTTTCTGGTGACAGGACTGCTGTAAATCTCAAGGATGCTTGCTTGAATGTAATTTCCCCTTTTGATCTTGCTGTTTTTAGAATTCTGTTTCTATCTGTAGGATTTGTCATTGTGACTAGGATGTGTCTTGGGGTGGTTTTTCTGGGGTCTCTTTTGGTTGGTACTCTTTGAGCATGCAGGATTTGATCACATAAATTCTTTAGCTCTGGAAGTTTCTCTTTAATGATGTTCTTGACCGTTGATTCTTCCTGGAAATTTTCTTCCTGGGTCTCTGGGACTCCAATGATTCTTAAGTTTTTTCTATTGATCTTATCATAGACTTCTATTTTCATTTGTTCCCATTCTTTGACTAATTTTTCCATTGTCTGTTCATTTGCTTTAAGTTTTTTTTCCAATCTCTCCTGCTGTATGGAATTATTATGTATCTCATCTTCCACAGCACCAAGTCTATTCTCAGCTTCTGATACCCTGTCCCAGAGCTTATCCATTTTGTCATTCACTTCATTTACTGACTTTTTCAGACCTGTTAGTTGACATGTTATTTCAGTTTGGAGTTTTGTGATTTCTGTCTTCATATTTTCTTGGTTCTTATTAGTGTTCTGTTCAACACGATCCATGGTTTCTTTGAGTTCTTTGAGCATCTTCCATATTGCTAGTCTAAAGTCCTTCTCTGAGAGGTTGATTAGTTGGTTGGTCATTATCTGGTCCTCAGAATTATCATCTTTATTCTCTATATCTGATGCTGGCCTGCGTTGTTTCCCCATTGTCACACTTGTATTGTGGCTTTTTCTACGTGTTGTGGTGGAATTCATTGGCTATATGATGCAGGCAGCACACTCCTCTGGCTCCGCCCTTTCTGGATGGGCCGACTTGCCTCTAAGGGAGGGGGGGTCCTCTGTGGATGAAGCCTCACACAGGATCAAATATTAGGCCCGAGCACGCAGCAGAGATGACAGCCCGGAGAGAAATGCTTGCTTCTGTGATCCAGCAGGGTTCTTAGTGTGATTTTTTTTCTTCTTGTTGCAATGGTGTTCTTTTTTGCTCACTCGCTGGGTAGCTTCAGAATGCAGTTTTTTGGGGTTCACTTCCCAGTGCTCTGAGGAGAGCCGCTCGCTGGGTAGCTTCCGAATGCAGTTTTTGGGGGCTTGCTTCCCAGGGCTCTGAGGAGAGTTTCAGGAGTCAGAAAAGACAGAGAAGGACAGACAGGGCTCCCTTCAGGTCCTCAGTTTCCTCAGAAGAAGCACAGCCAGGCAGGGACTCCGCAAGTGAGTCAATCAGCACTTCACCTGGCAGTCCCCACGGTCAGCCATTTTTTACTCACTCACCTGCTCGCTGGGTAGCTTCCGAATGCAGTTTTTGGGGGCTTGCTTCCCAGGGCTCTGAGGAGAGTTTCAGGAGTCAGAAAAGACAGAAAAGGACAGACAGGGCTCTCTTCAGGTCCTCAGTTTCCTCAGAAGAAGCACAGCCAGGCAGGGACTCCGCAAGTGAGTCAATCAGCACTTCACATGGCAGTCCCCGAGGTCAGCCACCTCTTACTCACTCTGTTGGCATGCATCTTAAATTAAATATTCAAGGAACAGTAGCATTAAAGTATTTATGAGTTTGTGAATATTTTACCTATAAACTATCTAGATTATATTTAATTCATTTTATATATTAGTACATTGCATATTCTCTAATAATAAAATAACTCCCTGGAAGAATATATTTTTATCTCTATGAAGAGTTCAATATGTTGTTTATTGTATAGTTATGGTAACTCAGATTACCATCATTTCCATCACATCACTAATTCTTAATAAAGTCAAAATAGTTCTAATGGAGTGTAAAATATTCTACCCAATAAATTTGAGCCTGTAGAAGAAGAGACACTGTTGTTTCTAGAAAATTTTGTAATAATTGATAACAATGGTATCTTTGGTAAGAATATATCAATTATCATCAAAAGTAAATTTATTTAAACATTCATTTATAAATAGAAATATAGATATGTTACTTGTCTTAATATTCCTTTTACAACCCTAAGATTGATTTTTCTAATTTTATCTCCAAACTCTTGTTATTCATTTTATTCAATTTCCTTGCTACAAATTTGAATACTTTTTAATGAGGTAGCTCAAAGTTTATATAGATAATTGTCAAAAACTTATTTTCATCTTTCATTTTTAGACACCATATATAGCTTTGCTGAGAACAGAATTTTATTTAACATGCTATATAAATTAAAGGAGAATATTGCCTGGTGAGTTTAATTTCCTATGCCCAATAAAGCCTTTTTTTCTACCATTTTTCTAATATCAGGTGTGAATGTTTATTTTTCAATGGTACAGTGTAAGTAACTAAAGCAATAAAATACCCAAGATTATTTCTTAAGAATGAAAACAATAGGGGCTGGAGAGATAGCATGGAGGTAGGGCTTTTGCCTTGCATGCGGAATGACGGTGGTTCGAATCCTGGCATCCCATACAGTTACCCTGAGCCTGCCAGGAGCGATTTCTGAGCATAGAACCAAAAGTAATCCCTGAGTGCTACCGGGTATGACCCCCACCCCCCAAAAAAGAACAAACAAAAAATGAATGAAAAACTTAGTATCAAATATGACCATAAACAGAGGCTTTCATTTCTGTGAATAGGAGTGGAACATAATCTTAGCCAACAAAATATAGTGTAAGGATGCCTGCTACACCCATCACCCACAGTAGTTACTTAGCCAATGACCTATTTCACCATTTACCTAGAGTTCTCTGTAGAGACTCCAACATGACCAAAACTCCAAATATGAATTTGGGCTAACATCACAAGAATTTTTTTGAGTGTGGGAATCCCCTCTTCCACCTTCATATACTGCCAAATGCTGGAAGCTGAAAACACACAAAAGTCACAAAATCAGAAATAGTGTTTGAAATTTATGAATCAAAGGGCTATATCTGTGGCTATGTGACAACTCCAATTTTGTTTAATACTGCCATCAGTATAGGAGCTCGCCAATTGACCCCAATAGTACCTGATGCCAGTGAAGTTTCAGAAACCAAGGAAGTAATTGAATCTGTGCATTAAGGTCATTAAGTCAGCAGGTTTAGTTAGTTCCTATGACTAGTTGATTATTCTGTTACTTCTTTTCACTCTTCTTTTTTCTCTTTCTTTTCCTTTTTTCTATGTTTTCCATTTTTTCAAATAATTTTGCTCTGTCTTTCTTGAAATAAATCTATTGTTATCATCTATGACAACTATGTAATACATGGCTTTTAAATATAATAGTTTATAATAAAAGAAAATTTAGTGTAAGAAAAAAATTTGTGAGAGAACATTTATGTCAAATTATCTTTAGAAGTAAGATGCATCAGATCCTATAAAGAAGGAAATATTAAGTTTTTACAGGTAGAATGGATAGCATAAATAATAGATAACAGTGATATGAAATAAATATAGATTAGTTAATAAAGATATTGCTTGGTATTTTAGCAGATGAGGATAGAAAGGGGAAGTTGAATAAAACTATATAATCCATAGATGATTATTATGTATAGGTAGTATCAATCTAGGAAAGAAGGGATAGAAAAATTGGCAATATAGAAAACTATGCACTAGAACATCGGAGTCAAACTTTTTTTGTAATTGACCTTTTAAGTAACGGTCTATATATGTACCTTAATGGTGGAAATAATGCCATTTGGTTGGCTATTTTAGGCCAAAATTGGAACAAGAATATACTCCTTTTCCTTCAGCAATAAATGACTATACTTGAAGTATCTGAACTATCTGAACTATTATAACATTTTTCATGTTCTGTGTTTGACTGACAGAATTAAAGCTGCATTTCACATATTCAAATGGAAAATAACATCTAGCTTGAACATTTAATCTTCGCCATGACAGGCTTTCAGTGATCAGAGAGGACTAACAATTCACTGGAGACCTGGACCAAAGACTGACACTCAAAATTTCAACACAATGTCTCTTGCCTCTTATTAATTTTAAGTACAAATGACCAATGGATGGTCTAATAGACAGTACTTGAAAATTTATACAGGTCAGCAAGACAAAACTTTATTGAACGCAATGGTGTTGCATGGGCTGACCTAGATTTGATACCTTGTACCCTGTATTGTCCCCTAAGCTCCATCAGGAATTATCCCTGAGCACAGAGTCATGAGTATACCCTGAAAACTATATGGTGTGATTCAAAAGATAAACAATCAGTTAAATAAACAATTTTAAGTATAAAGTCTCCTTGGAACTACATATCAACTTGTGTTAAGCTGAAGATGCCTGTTGTAGGACATATGGTGGTGGGCAAGAGAATTATAACGTTTGTTTTTGTTTGGTCACATCCAGCTGTGCACAGGGGTTACTCATGCCTCTAAGCTCAGAAATCGCTCCTGGCAGGCTCGGGGGTCCATATTGGATGCTGGGATTCGAACCACCACCCTTCTGCATGCAAGGCAAACACCTTACCTCTATGCTATCTCTCCATCAAGAATTACAACTAATAAGTCATGCCTCACATAAAGTTCTCTGTTGCATTAAAATTTTTGATTCTCAACTCACTAACAAAACCTACTTTTCAATTAGCATCTCATTATAACTATAAATAAGTATTATTTGTGTGTGGTTATTTTTGCTATGTAAAATGGTATTTTTGTTATAATCAGAAAGGCAGCAGGGTACACTTAAAGAATATGGGGTTTATGACCAGTTGAATATTCAATGACTTATATGTATACTGACTTCAATGACAAGAGTGTTAGAGTGATAAATGAGAGTGATATATAAATAATAATCTTTTAAAACTTCTAAATCAATTATTCACGAAAATTTATATATAATGAACATATTTCCCAAAGAGATATCTATTAAAAGGTAAAAGTATACCAAAAATTGCTCAATAAAAGTGTGTAGGAATAAAAGACTTAGAGTAATTATGTAATTCCTGTCCTCACTTGATGATTCCTTCCTAAACATACCTCTAAAATTTTCCTGCAAGTTCTTTGTGATCATCTACATATTACAAATGATAGAAGTTAATGTTACTATGTTGACATGAAAAGCCGGAGTGATAGTGCAGTGGTAGTGACACATGATGAATCTAGGTTTGATCCCCAGCATCCCATATGGTTCCCCCAAGCCAGGGGCTATTTCTGAGTGCATAGCCAGGAGTAACCCCTGAGCATCATTGAGCCTGACCCCAAAACCAAAAAAATATTTTGATATGATTTATTAAAATTTTTCTGAGTATTTTATGTCCAGGTTTCTAATCTTTTTTTTTGTTTCTGTTTTTTTTGGGGTCATACCAGCAGCGCTCAGGGGTTTCTCCTGGCTCTATACTCGAAAATCGCTCCTGGCAGGCTCGGGGGACCATACAGGATGCCAGGATTCGAACCACAGTCCTTCTGCATGCAAGGCAATTGCCTTACCTCCATGCTATTTCTCTGCCCACCTCCACTTTTCTTATTTTAATGCATCCTATCCAGATACCTGGAATCTTTCCACTACATATTTATATCAGCCTCAGTCTAGCTACTTCCGCTGCCAATGGTCCAGGCAGGCCTGAGAATAGAATTAGGTATTTCATTAATTTTCATGTTGAAAATAAAATTTCACCTATGCAATAACCCAGAACACAATCAGAAATAAATAACAGCTGGTTTGGGTGAATTTTTCTTTGCAATCTAGGCTTAATTTTAAGGATCATCATTTTTTCCATGTGCTTTCTTCTGGTTTTGTTTTCATGTTTTGCATGTGTTCCCAATTAACTAGTCAACAATTATTATTCACACTTTAAATTTTACTTAAGTTAAAAAATATATAAACTAAAAAGAAGCTGCTAAAAGAACAGGAACAAGTTACCTAGCTTTCTGTAATGGTGAAACCCTTAGTGTAATATAAAAACAAGAAAAATTAACACAGGAACAGTGCTTTTAGTTGAAGCAAATATCTCCAAGAGTGCTCCAAACATTATTCAAACATATAACAATTATTGTCATATCACTTATAACCAGTGTACTTTTGAAATATTTATATTTGCTTAACAATCACAATGTCCCTAAAATCTGTACTTTTTTTTGCTTGTTTTTGGAGACATAGCTGAATGTGGTAAGGGCTTACTCCTGACTCACTGCTTGCCTTGCAGCCTTGGGGAAGCTTTAAAGTGCGAGGATTGAACCTGGGTCAGCTGCGTGCAAGGCAAGCAGTGCACTTCACTGTACCATGGCTCAAACCCCAGAAATGTGTTTTGATCTTTAATTTAGAGTAGAGGAAACCGAGATGCTGAGCTAAGGTGCTAAGAGTTAATGGTAGAAAGGGGTTAGCAAAACAGTGTTTCTATAGAATACATGTTATCAACTGCTATTTTGGACAAACTCAAGCTTATGTTGAAAAATTGTATCCAAAATCTTGCCTCAGATTCTTCTCATAGCCATCACTGTTTATCAGATTCAATCATTAACCACACCTTTTTTGGTTTGTTTGTTTTGGAGCCAGCCTTCGAGATGTTCAGACTTTACTTCTGGATTTGCACTCAGGATCATTTCCTAATGGGGCTTAGGGATTCATATGTGATGCAGAGATTGAATCTGAGTCAACCATATGCAAGAAAGTGCCCTACATACTGTGCTATTGCTTTGGGCCACTTTTATTCCTTTTCAATAAAGGATGCTTTGTTTCTTTATCACCTCTTCCCAAAATTTTTATCTTTCCACATCCTAATGATAAAATAGGTTATTGTTCTGACCTCTGTAATGTATCTGTGCATGAAGCCTTTAAGGGACATAGATAGCTCAGGAAATCCCTCAGAAATCCCTTGCTCTGGGCTGCACCCCTACAAATTGCTTGATTTTCTTCAGTTTTAACATTATTCTTTTTATTTATTTATTTATTTATTTATTTTTTATTTTTTTGGTTTCCGGGCCATACCCATTTGATGCTCAGGGGTTCCTCCTGGCTAAGAGCTCAGAAAATGTCCCTGGCTTGGGGGGACTATAGGGGGCGTCGAGGGATCGAACCACAGTCCTTCCTTGGCTAGCGCTTGCAAGGCAGACACCTTACCTCTAGCGCCCCCTCGCTGGCCCCTAGTTTTAACTTTATTCTTTAAATTAGAGAGATATCTAAGGATCAGATTATATCCTGATATCCTCCCCAGATATTGGCATAATGTTATAATAAATAGGAAACTGTTCTTGTAATATTTATATATTGCCAAGTAAGACCAGTATTTTGTCATTAGGAGAGGATAAAACACACATTTTTAAAATCATTCCACAGATACCCTTACACTTAAAAGAATAATAATAAATGAACACAATGATCCTTCTCATCATTGGCTTCCCAAGTGCTTGTTCTAGATCCTTCAGTAAAGTATCGTGGCATAAATAGCCTGGCCAAATTATCCTGGAGAACTTGTAATACCTAATTTCTGCCCTTCCTTGTCTCTCTCTGGTTGCCATCTAGGACAGAGCAGAAGTAGTGAATCATTAAAGCATTCTCTGTGTAATGACTCTTGCAAAAAAATACATATAAAAAATAAAATAAAAAGAATCTTAGAGCCCTAATAGGAAAAAAACCTAAAAAAAAAGAAAAGAAAAAAGTCTAAATCCAAGTCTGGAGAGTGAAGCTGAAGTTTGTTTCTTCCTCAGAGTTTACCTCACATGTAGCTGACCAGAGTTCAATCTCTGGCACTCCATAGGATCCCTAAAACCCCACCGAGACTGATCTCTGACTACAAGCTCAGGAGTAAGGCTTGAGAACTTACAGTTGTCTCGCCAAAGCAGAAACACAATAAAATAAATGAGACTAGATTTTCTTTCTCCGTGGTGAGTTTCACTGCCTGATATAGTTAAACCTTTTCCAAAGCTGCTCTCTGCAATTCATAAATAGCTTCTCCATGTAACTGCTAGAAACAGTTGCTCCAGAGAACAGCATATGTTTTAACTCCTCTTCATAGGAGTTAAATTCGAGAGCACTCTACCTAGTTTTGTATATGTGAGAGATTATAATCAAAGCACCAGTCATAATAAGGTCAAGAGCACTCTTGACCATTGATTGCAGTTCTAGAGACAATGATCTTGAAATCTTGAGCTCAGAAAAGGTCATTCATATTTGTCAAGTTGTTGGTATCATTTGTAGGTTGGTAGTTTTCTGTGTTATACAACCCTACATAGTAATATTATGATGCTAGGGTGCTTATTATTCCTTGTACATAATGAGAGAGATATTCAACTAACAGAAAGTGAATTTCTAATTTGTTTTGTTTTGTTTTGGGGTCATATCCAGTAGGGTTCTGGGCTTGCTCCTGGCTCGAGCTCAGGGATCATTGCAGGTCGTCATTGGGGGACCATAAATAGTACCAGGGATTGGATCCAGCCTGGCCACATGCATGACAAGCACCCTTCCCATTCCAGCCTTAACACAAAGCAAAATTTAATGGAACAGAAGTTTCTTATTGCTAGTTCTCAAACTTAGACCCATTTTTGAAGCATTATCTACTATAAATCTGTATTTGACATCCATGCTTCTCCTGGTAAAATATTTATATCTTAAAGTGCTAGATTAATCAACTAAGTACTAATTGATTAATCAGTTAAATATATACAGTTATAGCATGAGCTATCTTAAAGTACGTTTTCTTCCAAAATGTTGTTAATTATATTGGTTGAGCTTTCTGAACTTAATTTACTTGTAAAATCCTCTACTTCTTGTCTCATCACATTTGTCAGTACATAGCTCTTTTTATGAAATTAAGTAAAACTCTATTGTTCTCTATCCTCTGCTTTCTCTTTTTCTTCTCTTTCTCATTGCCTCATTTCTGAGAGTTAGATTCCACAGCACTGCTGGATCAACACCTAAGCTCTTAAAGGAAAAGTGTTCCTCTTTTTTGTTTAACAGGACATTCACATCTGCCTGCTATTATATAACAGCATTCTACGTGGGTAGAGAAGTCAACATTAAAGGCAATTTTCAATGTTATACTGTAAACAGATCCCAACAATCCCCTTTTCTCCAGCAGCATGAATACACTATCTGTCACACCAAATAGAAGATTAGAAGTAGATAATCAATTGGCAGTTCGCTGAGTCTCTCACACATACAAGACTTTGTCTTTTATTTTATCAACATATTTCATGTACCAGCATATATAATATTTTAGTTTTCACAAATTTGCTGACAGAACTGAAATCACCAGTGACCCTCTCCTTCCCTTTCTTTTCTGCTTACGGATTTATTCTGATTTCATTTCTGCTCTGTCCTGTGTGTCTCTCACTTATCTCCAGAAGACCAGTTCAAAATAAATTTTCACGGCAAAGGAAAAGGTGCAAGAGCAAGAAAACTCATTTTTGCAAGTATTTTCTAAAGGTCTACTTATGTCACATATGTTGATATCCCACATGCCAAAAATATAACACTCCAACTAATCCCAGAGACTGAGCAAAATATCCAGATTTTTTTGGCTAGAGGTTAGAAACATTGGCCAGAGCAATAGAGTAGTGGGAGGGCACTTGCCTTGCCAGCAGCCTACCTGGTTTCAATTCTCAGCATCCC
Source organism: Suncus etruscus (assembly GCF_024139225.1). Lineage (NCBI taxonomy): Eukaryota > Metazoa > Chordata > Mammalia > Eulipotyphla > Soricidae > Suncus > Suncus etruscus. Next base: position 82,339,932 of record NC_064868.1, read on the forward strand.
ATATGGTCACTGAGCCCAACAGGAATGTTTCCTGAGTGCATGATCAGCAGTCAACCCTAAGCAACATCAGGTGTGGCACCAAAACAACCCTTCCAAAAAAATAGGGGTTCGAAGAATTAAAATTAGGAATTAGTGCTCGCTTTGGCAGCACATATACTAAAATTGGAACGATACAGAGACGATTAGCATGGCCCCTGCGCAAGGATGACACGCAAATTAGTGAAGCGTTCCATAAAAATATTAGAAATTAAATTAACCTACCACATTTTTTTTCATTACACTTTACTGTCATTTTGGTATTATCTCTTTGGGGAAAGAATGCAGTGGTTAGTGTTCATTCCAGTTGTAATATATATGCGGCCCTGGGAATCTGAAGAAACCCTCCTTTCATATACTAATACCCTCACAATCTATAGAAATGGAGAACAAATACCATTACATTGATAAAACCTTCAAAATGACATCGATTGATTTTGCCCTTTTTTAATCCATATCTCATTTCTGTAACAATAATGAGTAAAAAACAATAAATAATAGTAGATAAATAAACAACAATAAACAAAACTTAGGGTTCACTTTGAAGAAGTTATACTGAACAGGGTATTCTCTGTGATAGAACTCATCCAATTGAAGGGTGGAAGCATGAAATGGTTTGTCAGCATATTACATCCGCTGGAATAGTGATTTATTTGGAAACAAGCACATAAATAAAACCAGCCCAAGTCAGATATTATGCATAGCTTTATGTAGAAATAAATGATAGGCAGGTTGTTGGTGCATTTCATTGGAAGCATCAAGCACTGAAGATTCAAAATTCATAAAATTGTGATGATCATCACTTTAAAACAGAAGAGCAGTCAATGAGTAAAGAAAACACCAAAAACAGAAAATTCAAATGATTGACAAAACACATGATTTGAACACATAGATTTTAACCAATGTGATTATATTTTTTACATATTTGTAGTACTATTCCAAATGTTACAGACCCTTTAGTACCTTGAACATTTGATTTTCATTGGTGTCTATAACATATAATCTGTTGCTAAATGAAATAGGATCTCTCATAGTATAAGGAGTTTTTACCAGATGTGTACATTTTAATAATATCCTTATTTAAACACCTTGATTACAAACATGATTGTGGTTAAGTTTCAGTCATGAAAAAACACCCCCCTTCACCAGAACAACATTCCCACCACCAATGTCCCAAATCTACCTCCATCCCATCCACCCCCACTTGTACTCTAGACAGACTTTCCAGTTCTCTCATTCATTCACATGGTTATAATAGTTTGCAGTGCAGTTATTTCTCTAACTGCACTAACCACTCTGAGGTGAGCTTCATGAAGTGAGCTGTAAATTACAGCCCTCCTCTCTTTGTCTCTGAGGATTCTTGCAAAGATGTATTTTATTTTTCTTAAAACCCATAGATAAGTGAGACTATTCTGCTTCTATCTCTCTCTCCCTCTGACTTATTTCACTCAGCATAATAAATTCCATGTACATCCATGTTTAGGAAAATTTCATAACTTCATCTCTCCTGACAGCTGCATAATATTCCATTTTGTATATGTATCACATTTTCTTTAGCCATTCATCTGTTGAAGGGCATCTTGGTAGTTTCCAGATTCTGGCTATTGTGACTAGTGTTACAATAAATATAGATGTGAGGAAGGAAGTTTTGTATTGTATTCTTTTGTTCCTAGGGTATAGCCCTAGGAATGGTATAGCTGGATTGAATGGGAGCTCAATTTCCAGTTTTTGGAGAAATCTTCATATCGCTTTCCATAAAGGTTGTACTAGACGGCATTCCCACCAGCAATGGATAACAGTTCCTTTCTCTCCACATCCCCGCCAGCACTGATTGTTCTCATTCTTTGTAATGTGTGCTAATCTCTGTGGTGTGAGATGGTATCTCACAGTTGTTTTGATTTTCATCTCCCTGATGATTAGTGATGAGGAGCATGTTTTCATGTGCCTTTTGTCCATTTGTATTTATTTTTTTATCAAAGTGTCTGTCCATTTCTTCTCCCCTTTTTTGATGGGATTAGATATTTTTCTTGAAAAGTTCTGTCAGTGCCCTGTATATTTGGATATTAGCCCCTTATCTGATGGGTATTGGATGAATAGTTTCTCCCACAAGGTGGGTGACTCTTGTATCCTGGGCACTATTTCTTTTGAGTTGCAAAGCTTCTCAGCTTAATGTATTCCCACCTGTTTACCTCTGCTTCCACTTGTTTGGAAAGTGCAGTTTCCTTCTTGAAGATGCCTTTAGTCTCAGAGTCATGAGTGTTTTACCTTCGTGTTGTTCTATAAACCTTATGGTATCAGGTCTGATATCAAAGTCTTTAATCCTGGGGCCGGCGACGTGGCGCTAGAGGTAAGGTGTCTGCCTTGCAAGTGCTAGCCACGGAAGGACCAAGGTTCGATCCCCCAGCATCCCATATGGTCCCCCCAAGCCAGGGGCAATTTCTGAGCACTTAGCCAGAAGCAACCCCTGAGCATCAAACAGGTGTGGCCCAAAAAACCAAAAAGCCAAAAAATAAATAAAGTCTTTAATCCTTTTGAATTTTACCTTTGTACATGATATTAACTGGGTGTCTATGTTCGCTTTTTTGCAAGTGGCTAACCAGTTCTGCAAACACCACTTGTTGAAGAGGCTTTCCCTGCTCCGCTTAAGATTTCTTTCTCCTTTGTCAAAATTTATATGATTGTATGTCTGGGGAACATTCTCTGAGTACAGATGTGTATTTTAAATTTATAGTAAAATTAATCTCCTAGGGTATTGGACTTAATCAGCAGTATTGAGCTTTGTAAGTGAAGCAACAAATATGAATGATATTAGCTAGTTTTTTAGAAAAGGATACATTTTCCATTTAAATATTAATGAATACACTAAGTATTAATAAAATGAAAATTTCCATATGTACTAATGTAGTAATAAGTGATCAATATATTTAAAAAGCAAATTTTAGGGGCTGGAGAGATAATCCAATGGGTAGAAAAATTGCCTTTTATGGCTTTACTCCCCAACATTCCATAGCATCCCCAAAGCACTGTTGTTAGGATTAATTCCTGTGTTCAGAGCTAGGAGTAACTTTTAGCCTCCCAAGGTGTGGCTTTAAAGACAAAAAAAAACCTCAAAAGAAAAATAAAAACAAATTTTAGAAAATGTGTTGTTAGATCTCATTTTTGTTCAAAATAATGGAAAAAGAAAAATGAAAGTTATTTGTATAAAAATCATGTAAAAGGTGAGCTAGGGAGATAGTAGAGTAGGCAGAACATTTGAGTTGTAAGCAGCTAACCCAGACTAGATTCTCTAAGCACTGTCAGTATAGATCCCTGAATACAATACTGGGACTGAACCCTGAATACCAAAGGTATGATCCAAAAACAAAGCAAAATAATATATATAGAATTATGTAGTCATATTTACTGTTGGTAATAGTAACCAGCAACTATAATATTGATATTTTACTAAAATGATGTAATATGCAAGGATATTTTTATTTTTATCTATGTTCTTGCAATCATTTGTTATTTTGATCATTTGCATTAGCAAACATTAAAGAAAATATTACATTAGAGCAAATGCATCATATGTCTTTTGTTGTTGCTGTTTGTTTATGGGTCGCACCGGGAGGCACTCAGGGGTTCCTCCCGGTTCTGCACTCAGAAGTCGCTCTGGAAGGCTCTGAGGACCATAGGGGATGTTGGGATTTGAACCGCGGGGTCTGTTTTGGTCAATCGCATACAAGACAGGTGCCTTACCCTTTAGACCATTTCCACTTTGTAATGCATCATATGCTTCTAAAATCTTTATAACAATGCGTGTTGCAGTAGGCTTTATAGTTTATCTGACCCTGTAAATTGAGAATAAAATGCCAGAGTTTAAAAAAGCAATTACAAGCTCCTGTCAAATGCATTCAAAGTCAAATCTGTTAAGATAGCAGATTCAGGGGTGTGGTTGCAAAGAAATTGGGCACAATGTTGGATGGAAGTTGACACTGGTGGTGGGATTGGTGTTACCAGACTGTAGATCATGGTTCTTTAAGTAATCATAATAACCATATTATTAAAGTACAATTACTAGTCATATGGAAGATCAATTGTTAGTCTTTTTTTTTGAGTAATGTCTATGTTATATTCCTGAGTTAGTGCTAGATAGCACTCCCACTAACTGACAGTAGGGATAGCTTTGTTCCAATATCTGCTTTAGGCCTCACTATGCTTATTCTGTGATAAGTGCCAGTTTCACTGTCATGTGTTGGAATCAATTTACTATTTTGATTTCCATTTCTCAGGCGATAAATGATGAAGGGAATTTGTTCATATACTTGTATGACTTGAGAGAGTTTCTGTTTATCTCTGTTCAATTTTCATGAGATTCTTGTTGCTGTTATTAAACTTTACAAATGTTTTATATACTTTGAATATTAACTCTTTATCATATTGCATTTTTGTGTCTGCCTCAGAACCCCCCCCAAAAAAAACCCACTATTTCTAAGGGACCTTTCTGCTTCTGTGTTCAATGCAGTACTGTACAAATTAGACAAGGATTATAAACAAAAGTAGTGTCAAAGAACAGATGACAGGGTTAAAATTTTTGATACTATACAAAAAAGAAAATGTCTCAGCCTTAAGAAAGCTGAATTGGGGCTGAAGAGATATAGCACAGCCATTAGAATGCTTGCCTTGCATGCAACCATAATGGGTTTGGTTTCAGACACCCCAAATTGTTCCCTGCGCTCCATAAGGTGTAATCCCCGTAAAAAAAGCCAAGAGAAAGCCAGAACCAATGCTGGGCATTGACCACAACCACCATCACCACTTCAAAATGATTAAACCATGCATTTTTTCTTCTCTGTATACTGAATTTATCATGCTGAGAGGTGCTTGTCATGAAAGAAGGAAAAATACAGAATAATCACTCTCAGATATAGGCTATAATAAAACATAGTAAGGAAATAACAAACTGTCAGAAAGAGTAGAACCTGAAAGTTGGACTACATAATTGACCTTAACAAATGTGAGTGGATGGGAATAGATAGAAAAAGACCCTGGAATACTGGGGAGCGGTAGTAGACACTTTATAGTTTTTTTGATGTTTCAACTCTGTATTTTTGGAACTCATTGTATAATTAAGAATTATAAATTATTGTATGATTAACGATTATAAAAGAGAGTGTTTCAATAAAGATTTAAAAAAGTCAATCTTTCATTTCATAGTGTCTATATTCAATCTTCATCACCTTGCTAGTTTAACTATATGGACTCAGGCTGAAAGATGATGAATTTAAGGCACACTGTATAATAAGTAAAATCAAGCAATATAAATTCATTGATTAATAGGTAGTAATGGAATAAGACAAATATTTATTTTTTGTTAAAATAGTGAGTAATTTTTATGAAAGCACAGCGTTTTAATTTAACAACTTGTGTAATTTTTTATTCAGACTATTGTCAGGGAAAATATACTATGTTTATTGTCATCAACTGATACTATAATATTACTTGTGCATCAAGGAATAAATAAATTAGATTTGAATTTTCTAAAATAATTCTATGTATCAATACTCAATCACTTTTTAAATTTTAGGCGTCTACATTTTGACCATATATTATAACAATGATCAAACATTAATCCATTAAGAGAGCTAGTGGCATGTAAACAAACATCTTTGGGGATCGTTCTAGTTTTTAACATTCAGATAAATTTGCTCAGAAACCATTGTGACTAAAAACCAACTAAGTAGAATGTTACATTTTTCAGTTCATAGAAATGAATTCCAACTTCCATTTGATTAAAACAAGTGTGCATGCATCTTGAAAAGCTTCTCACCATGGAATCTAGTACCAATTCCTTTCAGTCTGATAAAAGTCACCCAATTTGCTGTGGCATATATAAAATATTCAGTTTCCCTGATTGATCCAGCATTGCATTCTGAGTGATACCTAAATTTGTAAAAGAATGTGGGAAGAGATGAAATTCTTTTCCTGGGGTCTGAGTGGAGGTAATAATTAAAGGTTACTCTTCATGCTAAGTACTCTGCATGCAGCAGTAACATTTTGTTCCCAGACTCAGATTCAAATAATAATAAGCCAGAGAAAGTGTTCTTAAGTAGGCTATAGTAACTAAAACTGAGATTCATTACAGACATACTCTCATAGTTTCACTATTGCTTCCAACCTGTTTGAAAAAAAAAAAGAAAACAAAAATAAGACAAAAAAAAAACAGAGGCCAGAGAGATAGCAAGTTGTAGGGCCTTTACCTTGCATGTGGCTGACCCGGGACAGACCTGGGTTCAATTCCCAGCACCCCACTTGGTTCCCAAGCCTGCCAGGAGTGATTTCTGAGTGCAGAGCTAGAAGTAATCCTTGAGTGCCTCTGGGTCTGGCCCTAAAACAAAACAAAACAACAAAAGAAACACAAACCTATTTGAAAGCCTAAAAGATGCTTGATTGCTGACAAAAGAACAAACTCGCATGAGCTGTCCAAGCATTGGGACCATCAGAGTGAGGTAATGGGCTGACCCTTTATTTTATGCAATATCCCTCTTGCATCCTGGCTCCTAGCACACTAGCCACTGTTTTAGTCGAGAAATTCAGTAGAGTCAGACCACACAGACAATTTAAGCAGGTCCACGAATAACAGGAGCTGCGAAATTCAAGTATAAAGTCATAACGATGACCTATTCTCCTCTTTCCTGGCTGCACATTTGTTCTCTGCCTGTCTGAAGTGGTTAGCTTGTTTTACCCAAGGGGATATTTTGACCTTGGAATTTCTGTTATTTAGAAAATTTCCCACATCAAAAATGTGGTGATACCACTGTAAATCTGTTTAGTGTTGAAATACATAAGAGAATTCTATTCTAGGCATTGACACACAGGACACACAGTGGCAATGTCTTCAATCTGTTTTAGACAACATAGAGTTGAAGGTGCTGTCTTGAAGTATTTAGACTCAGTTTTGTTGCTAATCCAATAGAGTTCTGTGTCACTCTAGAATTGCACTGATTGGACTTGGCAGCTGGGATAATTTCATAGCATATCAGAGTATGTATTCTATTTCATGGAGGGGGAGAAATAACATTTTAAAGAAGTTTAAAGGATTTATAATAAAGTGAATTGAAGCAATGCTATTGTTTTTAGTAATTATCTCATGTTTAGCACCACTCTTCCTAGAAAGTCGGTAATATGTCCCCCTGAAATTCTAAAGTTATATTTTTGCTCATGATAAAAATTACCTTAATGCACAATTACCCTTTATTTACATCTATCGTTGTCAGTGAGATAATATTTATATCGTCTACAAGTAAGTTTCTATCTGCAACTTAGACATTTTAGATAGCTACTAGAATAAATGTTGGGCCACACTCAGCAGTTATTGCTGGCTAGGCTCAGAGTCAATTATGGGGAGCCAGAGATTGAACCTGGGTCAGAAACATGAAAAGCAAGCTACCTACCAAGTGTACTATCTTTCTGAACCCCTTATTTCTTGTGTGTGTGTGTGTGTGAGAGAAATATTTCTGACAAACTTTCCTAGTTTTCACAATAACAGGGTCATACTTTCTTTTCTCATGATAGTGATTATTCATACATAAATTTGTTCTGGAGTATATGTTCAATAAATTGCTGTCAGAATAATATAAAAAGATAATTACTGAAATCATAAAATATTTTCATTCAAGGCATAAATACCCTGCATTTGTTTTTTTAGTATACTATGTGAAATTTATAAAACAATGCATAAGAATATACACTCTTAGAAACTACTTGGAACCTAATGATGAAAGTAATTAAAGCTAAACAAATAACTTGGCCAAGGGAGATAGTACATTAGATAATGTTCTTGTCTTATCTATGGCTTGTCTGGTTTAGTTGAAATCCCTGGTACTATATACTGCCAGATATCACTACTTAGCACTGCCTGGTAGATATCCTAAAACATCTTCAAGTAATGCATGTTTGAAAAAATATACAAGCCCCAATAAAACAAAGGAATATTATTCAGTGAAACACAAAGTGTATAGAATAACTGCCAAATAAAATGAAATTACAAGGACAACAATTTCAAGTTACTCATGGAAGGAGCTTTAGGGCCAACTTTCTTTCCTAGTCACAAGTTAGAATTTGGGCAAATATAATCTCTAGTATCTCTATAGGCATTTTTACAGGAAGGAAAATTAGAGGAAATGCTATTACTGTCAAGACCGGAGAAACAGGCAAATACAGGGAATGTTGGTTACTAGTAATATAAAAGTTTTATAATTGAAAAAGTTCCAGGGTTTAGTAGTTGAATTATTGTCTGCTCAATGTGGGTGAATAGTCACTATTAAAGACACTGAGCAGAAAAGCTGGAATGATAGGATAGTAGAAAGTGTATTTGCTTTGTACTCAGCTGACCTGGTTTGAGCCCCAGAACTTGATGGTCACCTGAATGATCATTAAACACAGGGTCAGGATTAAACTTTGATCACCATCAAGAGTAGTGTCCCAAAACCTTAACCCAATATATCCTATCAGAATTACAGTAAAAATCACAAGGCATGCCCAAGTACAAAAGAATAATTTAAAGAGACATGAATGAAAATCAAATATATCAAACTTTTTGAAATTATTGTATCAGAAATGTAAAACTCTGAATATTATGCTAAGGGCTGTAATAGAAACAAAAAGCATGAAAGAATAGCTGTTCAATGTAAACATACAAGGAAAGCATGAGACACATTAATATGATAGCAAAGCTACTATTATAAAAATGAGGTACTTGGTATTGAATTGAATATGGCTAATATTGATAAATAAAACTCTTTGGGCATTTATAAAGTTAAAATAAAATATAATATATATGTGTATATATAGTATGGGTGTTGGGCCACCACTGTGCTTAGGATTTTTTCCTGGATATTTGCTTATATATTATTCATATCAGAAGGGATATTTTTTAAAAAACAAAAACTAACCAAGGACTGTGGAATAACTAGAGAAGGTATGTATAACATACACACAGTATAAATAACAGAATAGGAAGAAAGTGTATAGGTAAAACATATAAACTATAATGAAATTAAAACATTTTAAAGTTAATTCCAACCACAAAAAATTCAGAATTTCATAGAATAAAAAATATAATGCATGACATAAGGAGCTTGAGAGAGAAATGGAGCCAATAAAATAATACAAAAACTAAAATTGGTGATATTTTCAAGCTAAATATAATAGCTCATCAAAGAAGTTAAATAGAAAAAGATATTTGACTTATAGAACAACAGTAATAAGAACTACATTCAACTTTTAAAAACATGCAAGAAAGAGTAGTGACATATTTCAAGAGCTGAGAACAAAAATAAACTTACAAAATTATCATTCTAAGGTGAAGAACAATAAAAACAGAGAAAAATGAAGATATTTCAAGACTTGCAAGAAATGTTAAAACAAAATGTTCTCTAAAGACAATGAAATTTAGCTCAAAAATTAACATCTACATGGGGCCGAAGAGATAGTACAGGTAGAGTGCTTGTTTTGCTTGTGGCTAATTGGAGTTTGAAATCCTGTATTTTGCAGGAGTGAAATCTGAATGTAGAGTCAGGAAAATCCCTGAAGCATTGCCTGGGGTAGCCTAAAGAAACAAACAAAAATTAACATCTACATAAATATAAAACATAGATTATAATAGTGAAAGTAAAAAAAGGAAGTTTTATTCCTTAGAACTAGGTAGTTTATGACATTTTGGTCAAAACAACAAGAAGTATCAGTATATTCTGTATATTTATATATATGATAAAAATTGAAGACAGTAAAGATACAGTGGATAAAAATTGAATTAGAGAATTTTAAAGTGTACAAAGCAGGGCCTAGCACAGTGGGTAGGATATTTGCCTTGCATGTTGCTGACCCGGGTTTAATTCCTGGCATCTCATATAGTCCACCGATCCTGCCAGGAGTGATTTCTGATCACAGAGCCAAGAGTATCTCCTGAGTGCTGCCAAGAGTGGCCTAGATATACAGACAGAGACACACACATACACACACAAAAGTTTACAAAACACCTTAAAATAGTCTATGGAATTATTTGGTAATGCAACTTGATTGATGATAAGTATTTAGGTACAAAATAAAAGGGAATATATAAAATTATAAATGAAACAAAATATAACTGATATCCTAAAAGGAAAAATTAATTTCAATATTCAATTATTCAATATTCAATTCAATTCATAAACAGGAAAAGAATTAAAGACAAATGTAAACAAAACAAAAAGACTAGATATATGAGACATATGAGACAGACATAGTAATCATCTTACCCTTCTGATGTTATTAAAAAGATAAATTATTGGGGCCAGATCTGTGGCGCAAGGGGTAAGGCATCTATCTGCCTTTTCCGTGGTATATTAGGACAGACTGTGGTTCGAATTCCTGGCACCTCTTGTGGTTCCACAATCCAGAAATGATTTCTTAGTGCATCGCGAGGAGTAACCTTTGAGCATCACAGGGTATGGCCCCAAAACAAAACAAAACAAAAGATAAATTTCATAGTAAACCAAAAATAGGACTCAGTATCAGAAATTTGTAACAACTATGAATAGGATGTTAAAAGATTTAATAGGCAAAGTGGCAAGCATGAAAGAATAACTGATTAGTAGAAAATAGAAAAACAAAATCCATACATTAATTATTTTATCTGTTTGATTTATTTTTTTAAAGTGAATATATGATGAGGCAGAGATGTGGCACTAGAGGTAAGGTGTCTGCCTTGCAAGCGCTGAGCTTATAGGTATAAGCCAGGGGTCTCAAACTCACTTCCCGTGGGCCGTTTGCGGCCCTCTGTACAAATTTTGTGGCCCACGGCCAGCCTTCAAATATCGCAGTATTCGCGATTATTCGCTTACCGAATAATCACAATAAAAATCGCATTAGTAAGAAAAAATTGCATTGAACATTCGCATACTCTGAGCAGTTTCATTCGGGGTATGCAAATGTTTAATGCAAATTTTTGCGATATTTTTCTTACTAATGCAATTTTTATTGCGAATATTCGGTAAGTGAAAAATCCCGAATAATTTGCACCTAGCACATACGTCATTTCTGCTGCTCTTGCCCGCTGTCCCTTGCATTATTGGAGGCCTAAGGGCGAGAAGGGAGAAGATTTTTGTCATACCTTCATCTTGACTTCATCAAAGCCTACGGTGAAGAGAAAGATTGATGACGAGCACAGACAATTTCAGGAAAAGTGGGAGATGCAGTATTTCTTTGTTGAGAACAGGGGCATCTCCACATGTCTTATTTACTCAGAGAAAGTTGCAGTGCACAAGGAATACAACTTGAAATGCCATTTCAACTAAACATGTTGAAGTCACACATAAGCTGAATGTACTAAACAAGATGTTACAAGGCCTGGGGCAGCTTATCAGTGCTGCCTATGACAACATGAGAGCATTTTCCACAAAACTTGTGTTATGGAGATCCTAGCTCTCTCAGACAAACCTTTGCCATTTCCCAGCATGCAAGGAACTTGTGGATGCAGGCATACCATTCAGTGGTGAGAAATATGTTGATGCTATTTTTAAGCTAGAGAAGGAATTTGATCACAGATTTGCAGACTTCAAAAAGTACAGAGCCACATTCCAAATTTTTGTGGACCCCTTTTCCTTTGATGTGCAAGATGCCCCTCCTATGCTTCAAATGGAGCTCATTGGCCTGCAATGCAACTCTGATTTCAAAGCCAAATTCAGGGAGATTAGTGGAAAAGCAGACGTGCATGGGCAATTTTTGAGAGAAACAACCAAGGTTGCCTATAACATCGCTTGGAACAATACTCTACCATGGAAGACCCTACTGCTGCTCTGACATCGACCTACCCAAGAGACTTCCCTTAAAACTGAGAAGAGTTAACAACAACGACCCGCTTTCAATACAGGGCGCTCTGCATTGACCTCTAATTGTGAAGTGAAACTAGAGGATGCTCCACATCATCCTGACTTTGATATAGGATATGCAGATTCCAGGACCTTTAACTACAGATACCTGGGGTAGGGTCTCCTTGTATTTAGGCCAAGGCTTTTCCTTTCCATGTCCCCATATTTTTCTGGTCCTATGCAAATAACAATTGCCTCTCTAATACCATTTTTGCTATGCTCCTTTGACTCTACTCCTTAAAAAATACTTAAACTTTTGAGGTTAACTTAAACTAATATGCATGTGCATGGAACTGTAAAAAATAGTATGCCTTCAATATTAGAGTTACATAAATTTTGTGGCTTTATAAAAGGAAACATAGAAGTAGTAGTTTACAAAAACATGTTTGATGAATGTGACCTGTAACATAAGTATGTGATGCGACATTGACTGCTCCAGTGATCTAAATGATCATATGTTTGGGTCCTAAAAGACGACTTAAACAAAAGAAAATAGGTAAATTAGAGTATTTTATCAAGATATTGTCACAATGGGCATTGTATATGGAATTCAGTATGGTTGAACACCGAGGTTTAAAACTAGGGTGTCCAACTTATGCTTCCAAGGATGACTGTGGACAAAAACAGCTGAGGGTTATTTTATATCTGGTAAAATTGAGTCACTAAAACAAATTGTTAGTAATCATTACAGCAGGAGTCTCACAATTCCAATCATCTTTTATGCCTGGTTCTGTGGATAAATCCATTAGGAACTTATAGGCCTTTGTAGCTAGAGGTTGATTCACTCTAACCCGCTGTTTCCATTGTTGCTGATTTCCTTAAGTTATAATGGGTAGTCGCAGCTTTGTGTTGCTCCCCTTCCCCTTCATTTGACCATTTCTCCTCGTTATCTGCTGGCACCTACAGTGTTTGGAGTTTCTAAGCTTTTGACCATTGTATTTGTTCATGGAATACTATATGTAAATGTGTTATCTACTCTATTTAATCAAAAAAGTCCTATCATTCTGTATTTATCTTTCTTCTTTTGGTTTATTTCATTTAACATAATATTTTATAGAACCATACATGTTGCTGCAAAATCCATGATTATATCGTTTCTAACTGCTATGTAATATACCATTGTGTATAAATACCACATATTCATGATCCACTCATCTGTTGTAGGACATAGAAGTTGGTTTCACTTTTTGGCTATTGTTTTGAGTGCTGCGATAAATAGTGGAGTACATAAATACTTTGGGATGAATCTCCTTCCTTCTTGGGAATAGATAACCAGGAGTGTGATTGCCAGGACATATGGCAGCTCAATTTTGAGTTTTCTAAGCACCCTCCATACTGTTTTCCACAGGGGTTGAACCATATAGCAATCCCATCAGAGTGGATGAGACTTCCTTTCTTACCACATCTCTGCCAACAGAGATTGGTCCCATTATTTTTTATGTGTCCCATCCTCACTGGTGTGAGGTGGTACCTTATTGTTTTCTTGATTTGAATTTCCCTAATGATAAGTGATGGTGAGTATGTTTATATATGTTTATTGGCCATCTGTTGGTCTTCCTTGGAAAAGTGTCTATTCATTTCTTCTCCCCATTTTTCTATGGCTTTATTAGGTTTTGTGGAGCTCCCCTTTCTGAGTGCTTTATATATTCTTGATATCAAACCTTTATCTGATGTGTCGAGTGTGAAAATTTTTCCCATTCTGTTCATTAAAGTCTAGTTTTAGCCAGTGTTTCTTTTGCCATGCAGAAACATTTTAGTTTGATATAGTCTCATTTATTTAGGTTTGATGCTATTACTCTTGCCATTGGCATTCCATCATCAAAGACATTTTTGAGGTATAAGTCTTAAAGCATTCTCTCTATCTTTTCCTCAATGAACTTTATAAATTCGAATCTGATTTCAAGGTCTTTAATCCATTGTGAGTTGACTTTTGTGTAGGGTGTGAGGTATTGATCAATCTTTAGTTTCTTACAGGTGGTTCTCTAGTTGTCTCAACACCATTTGTTGAAGAGACCATCTTTTTTCCATTTCATGGATCCTTTGTCAAATATTAGTTGACCATATATTTGAGGTTATATCTATGTTCTAATATATATACTGTTCTAATCCACTGTCTGATTCTCTGTCCTTGTCCTAGTACCATGCTGTTTTGATGACTCTGCCTTTATAATAAAGCTTCAGGCTAGGTAAAGAAATGCCACCAAGTTTCTTTTTTTATATAATACATTTGGCTAATGTAGGACTTTTGTGGTGCTAGATGAACTTTATAATTGATTGTTCTAATTCCTTAAAAATGATGTCTGAATTGGATATGGATTACATTGAATCTATATAGTAATTTAGGTAAGATAGTCATTTTGATTACATTGATTCTTCCTACCCATGTGCAGGGGATGTTCTTCCATTTCCTTAGGTCCTCTTCAATTACTTTCTGAAGCATTTTTAAGTTTTCATGGTATAGGTCTTTGACTTCTCTTGTCAGGTTGATTCCTATGTGCTTGATATTTTTACACACTATTTTAAATGGGATCGAGTCCTTAATGTCTTTCTCCTCTACTTTGTTACTTGTATAGAGGAATGATATTGCCTTTTTGTATTAATTTTGTAGCCAGCTACTCTGCTGTATTGGCTTATTGCTTTTAGGAGTTCTATTGTGGAGTCTTTAGGGTTTTATATATATATATATATATATATATATATATATATATATATATATATATATATATATATATATCATTATATCATTATATCATCTGAAAAATGAGATAGTTTGACTTCCTCTTTCCCTATTTAAATTTCATGTATTCCCTTCTCTTGTCTGATTGCTATTGCTAGGACTTTTAAAACTGTATTCAAAAGAGAGGAGAAAGTGGGCAGCCTTGCCAAATTCCTGACCTTAGTGGAAATTATTTTCATTTTTCATCATTAAGGATAATGTTGGCTGTGGGCTTTTTATAGATAGCTGTAAATACCTTGAGGAAGGTTCATTCCAGCCCAATTTTGCTGAGTGTTTTTAGCATGAATGGGTGTTGGATTTTGTCAAATGCCTTCTTTACATTGACTGATATAATCATGAGGTTTTTGTCTTTCTTCTTGTTGATGTGATGTATGATGTTAATTGATTTGCTTATGTTGAACCATCCATGAATCTCTGCGATTAAACTCATTTAGCCATAGTGTATAATTTTATGAGGTATTGTTGGACTCAGTTTGTTAAGATATTGTTGAAGGTTTTTCATCTATGTTCATTAGTGAAATTGGTCTGTAGTTATTTTTCTTGGCAGTGTATTTGCCATCTTTAGGAGTGAATGTGATACTTGCCTCATAAAGTATACTTTCAATACTTTGGAAGAGCCTGAGGATCAGTGTTGTAATTCTTCAGATAGAATTCACCTGTAAAACCATCTGGTCCTAGACTATTGTTCTTGAGAATTTTCTTAATTACAGATTCAATTTCCTCAGATGTGATTGGAATGTCTAGGCTTTCTACATCCTACTTATAAAGTCTTGGAAGATGACATTTTTCCAGAACTCTGTCTGGTTCTTCAGGGTTCTCTAGCCTCATTTAGTACAGTTGTTCATAGTATGCCCTTATGATGTCTTGGATTTCTTGGAGTTTTGTTGTAATCTCCCCCTTTCGTTTGTGATCCTATTTATTTGGGTGTTTTCTGTTTTTATTGGCTAGTCTTGCCTGTGGTTTGTCCCTCTTGTTTATTCTTTTGAAAAACCAACTCCTGGTCTCATTGATTTTTTGTTTTGTTTTCTTTGTTTCTATGTTGTTTATTTCTGCCCTGGTTTTTATTATTTCTTTTCTTCTGGCTGTATTCAGATTTCTTTGTTGCTGTTTTCCAGCTCCTTAAGATGTCCTTGTAAAGTGCTGATTGTGTCATTTTCCTCATTCCTAACATAGGCCTGTATTGCTATGAGTTTCCCCTAATTACTGCTTTTGTTTGGTTCCACAGATTTTGACAATTTGTCACTTCATTATATTTTGTCTCAAGGAATCTTTTTTAATTAATATTTTATTTAAAAACCTTGATTACAAACATGAATTAGTTGGGTTTCAGTCATTTAAGGAATACCCCCCTTCACCATTGCAACATTCCCATTACCAATGTCCCAACTCTCCCTCCTCCCAAACCCACCATTGCCTGTACTCTAGACAGGCTTTCTACTTCCCTCATTCATTCACATTGTTATGATAGTTATCAATGTAGTTATTTCTCTAACTGCACTCATCCCTCTTTGTGGTGAGCTTCATGTAGTGAGCTAAAATTTCCAGCTCTCCTTTATTTTGTCTCTGAAAATTATTTCAAGAATGTCTTTCATTTTTCTTCCTTGATTTTCTCTTTGATCCAGTTGCTGTTGAGTAGCATGTTGTTTAATCTCCAGGAGTTGGATTTTCTCCACATTTTTTATAGTCAACCTTGATCTCTGTTGCATAATGATCTGATGGGGTGCTTATAATAATCCTATGTTTGTGAGTATTTGCATGTTAGATTTATATCTTAAGGAATGGTCTATTCTAGAGAAGGTTCCATGTGCACCTGAGAAGAATGTGTATTCTATGTTCTTGGGGTGGAGAGCCCTGTATAAGTCCATTAGTACTATTTCCTCTAATTTCTCATTTAGAGTGCTTATGTCATTGTTAGTTTTATGCATGGAGGTTCTGTCTAGTGGTGAGTGTGGAACAATGAAATCTCCTACTACTATCACATTTCATTCCATATGATTCTCTAGATTTGTTAGCGAATGCCTTATTTATTTTGCTGGTTCTACAGTCAGTGCATGTATATATGTATATATATTAATCAGAGTTAGTACATCTTATTCTATTGTTCCCCTGATTAGTAAGTAGTACCCCTCTTGATCTCTGAGCACTTTCTTGAGGTTGAATGCAATTTGGTCTGATATAAGAATGGCTATCCCGGCTTTTTTTTGTTTTATTGTTTCCCTTGGCTTGAATAATTGATTTCCATCCTTTATTCTAAGCCTGTATCTATCCTGTTCTTTGAGGTGTGTTTCTTGCAGGCAGCAAATATCTGTTTTTTTGTTTTCTGATCCAACCCTCTACACTGTGTTTTTTAATAGGGGAGTTTAGCCTGTTGACATTTAAGGAGATATCAACAGAGAGAGTTTTTGTGTTATTGTATTGATTAGAGTGGTTGTTTTTACAATGGAGATTTGGACTGTGTAGTACATCTTTGAGTAGTTCATTTAGAGATGATTTGGTTAGTGCAAAGAGTATGAGTTCTTTTTTCTCTAAGAATGTTTTTAGTTCTCCCTCCCATATGAATGAAAGTTTTGCCGGGTAGTGGTTTCTTTCATTCTGGTTATTAATTGTAATGATATACAAAATTGTGAATGTATTCAGTGCTATTGAATTAAATGCTGAAAAATTGTTTAAATGATCAATTTTATATATACATAATTGTATTACATATATGCCTAACACATTTAATTGAACTAGATTAAGTCAGAGATTAAAAAGAATAGAGAAGTATATTTGCAATCTCTGACTGATTGAAAATTTTCAGAAGAAAAAATACTTGCTACTGGAAATTTCAATAAACACCTATTATTTAGTGTAACGGGATCATGGTCATAGACAGACACAACATAGACAGAATATATGTGGTTCTCCTTTTCAATTTACACAGAAGCATGGGAGCTACAGTGAGAAGAAGGAATGAAAAGAATTCTTTCTGTTCTAATCTAAGGAAATACTTTAAGGTTACACAGGTTGGAGGATATAGTGAAAGGAAAAGTCCTATTTATTGGGTAATATATTTTAAGCAAACTTTGTCTATAAATGATTCTCTCACTTAGATATATTCTTCTTTTTCTTTTCTCTTTGGCATTTGTCTCTAAAATAAGCAGGTCATTCATAGGGATTGTCATTGTAGCAGTAAAAAGTGAACAGTAAATATCAAAAAGCAAATCAAAACACCAACCACAAAATGAGACCAAAGAAAAACTGCTGCATATTACCCAACTAAAGACATATTTGTATACCAGATTCCACTCCCTTATTTTCCACAAACTGCATTAAGATGTCAGTATCTCAAGGAAAACTGACACATTACAGGATGAATAAACACAAAGAATTATTACATTTATGAATAGGTAACTATTTTCAAAGGAACAAATCTGTATCAAAGATAATAAAGAATATAGAAAATATTAAAAATATTTCTCTTATTTCTTCAAGTCCCTTCAAGTATATCACATTTGCTACCATTTCTTAATGACTCTTTTTTGTGTGTGCGTGTCTTTTTCTAATTAGTAACTTTTTTAATTATTTATTTAAACACCTTGATTACATACATTATTATGTTTGGGTTTCAGTCATATAAAGAACACCATCCATCATCAGTGCAACATTACTATCACCAATGTCCCAAATCTCCCTCCTCCCCACACAATCCCCGCCTGTACTCTAGACAGGCTTTCTATTTCCCTCGTACATTCTCATTATTAGTATAGTTCAAAATGTAGTTATTTCTCTAACTAAACTCATCCCTGTTTGTGGTGAGCTTCATAAGGTGAGATGTAACTTCCAGCTCTTTTCTCTTTTGTGTCTGAAAGTTATTATTGCAAGAATGTCTTCCATTTTTCTTAAAACCCATAGATAAGTGAGACCATTCTGCGTCTTTCTCTCTCTCTGACTTATTTCAATCAGCATAATAGATTCCATGTACATCCATGTATAGAAAAAATTCATGACTTCATCTCTCCTGACAGCTGCATCGTATTCCATTGTGTCTATGTACCACAGTTTCTTTAGCCATTCATGTGTTGAAGGGTATCTTGGCTGTTTCCAGAGTATTGCTATGGTAAATAGTGCTGCAATGAATATAGGTGTAAGGAAGGGGTTTTTGTATAGTATTTTTGTGTTCCTAGGGTATATTCCTAGGAGTGGTATAGCTGGGTCATATGGGATCTCGATTTGCAGTTTTTGGAGGAATCTCCATATTGCTTTCCATAGAGGTTGAACTAGACGGCATTACCACCAGCAGTGGATAAGAGTTCCTTTCTCTCCACATCCCTGCCAACACTGCTTGTTCTCATTCTTTGTGATGTGTGCCAATCTCTGGGGTGTGAGGTGGTACCTCATAGTTGTTTTGATTTGTATCTCCCTGATGATTAGTGATGTGGAGCATTTCCTAATCACTTCTTATAAAATAATTTAGTAAACTCATTTTAGTATCCAAAAATCTCTGCCCATTTGCTCTCTTAAACCTTAACCAATTACATTTTGCCCATAACGTCTCTTTCAAAGTTCAGTTATCAAGGTCACCAAGGAAGCATATATTGCTAAATACAATGACCAGTTCTTTATTATTTGATGTATTAGAAGCTATTGCAACAACAGAGTACTGCCTCCCTAGGTAATATCATCATTCACTCAATTTGGGGGGTGTAGGCCACACCCCGTGACTCTCGGGAGTTACTCCTGGATATACCCTCAGTAATTGCTCCTGGCTTGGGGGACTGTATGGGACACTGGGATCGAACCCAGGTCTCTCCTGGGTAAGCCAAATGCAAGTCAAACTCCCTACCACTGTGGTATCGCTCCTGGCCACAATTTACTCGAGTTTTAGGACACCATAATGACTTAGACGAAACTTTGCAATTTATTTAGTCTTTCCTCCTTGGAATCCTAAGTTTTCAATATCCCAGACCTCAGTTCTTTTCAATTGGTCTTTTCAGTCACTACTTATAACTTCATCTTCTCATTCTTAATACCACCTGTATATAGATGATTCACACATGTGTAGCTCCTGCTAAAATTTCTCTTTAAACATCGAGTTTCAATGTCATGAATTTACTTAATATTATCATTCTTGTGACTTATGGATTTACTATAATTAAGCAATCCAAAACTCGGTTTACTACATTTCATTTGAATCTGTTCCTATTAAAGTGTTATCTTATTCACTTTTGCACAATTCCTTTTTTTTAATATTTTAATTTTTAATTATGAGAACAATGATGCAAAGAAAGAGGACAAGGTAAAGTTACAGTGGAAGGACAATCACCCATAACATAATTCTCAGAAGTTCCCTTGCTGATATCTTAACTTTGAAATTTCAGCCAAAGAACATTAAGATAAATAAGACAGAATCCATGTACAATTACTTTGTCCCTCAAGTCCCCAGATTGTAACACATTATAATATTTCTTAACAGCACACAAGGCAATCTAAAGCCATAAAACTTAGGTAACTCCTTAAACATTACAGGCATAGTATTTTTTTTACATTTCTATATACATGCATATTAGCTTAAGTTAACCTCAAATTTTAAGTGGGTTCTTTTTAAGGATTAGAGTCAAAGGAGCACAGTAAAAATGGTGTTAGAGTGGCAATTGTTGTTTGCATACGCCCACCAAAATATGAGGGACATGGAAAGAAATAACCTTGGCCTAAATACAAAGAGACCCGACCCCTGAAGGTTCCTGGCACAAGACCAACTCTAGGCTCCAGGCAAGCTAGATTGTCCAATCCAAGACATTGTAGTGCCAACACACTTTTATTTTTCACACAGTCTCTGTTGTTGGTATCATGTTTCTGTATTAAAGATCCTGGAATTTGCATATCCTACATTGAAGTCAGGATGTGGAGCGTCCTCTCGTTTCACCTCACAATCAAAGGGCAATGCAGGGAGCCCTGTCCTGTAAACAGGTTGTTGTTGTTGTTAAGTCTTCTCAGTGTTAAGGGAAGTCTCTTTTGAGCAGGTCGATGTCTGAGCAGTGTAGGGTCTTCCATGGTAGAGGATTGTTTCCAGGTGATGTTATAGGTTAGCCTGGATGTTTCCTGGATGGCTTCCCTGGTTCAGGGGTGAATGGAAAATGCCCTTTCTTCTGAGGTTTGTGCCAGGTCATTATGTCAATGTTCAGGGTGTAAGGTCCCTTTGCACTACAAGATTTGTGTGTTTCAATCTCTATTAGATAGGATCTTATTTATATGTATAGTATTTTCCCATTTTAATGTGCCTATGCAAAAAAGGAGCAATGCCACGTGCTATTATTGGCGCATATGGGGGCCAGAAGAACAATTCCAATGATTCCCATGATATGGTTCAATCATAAGCATTAAACTGGGGGACTCTTTCACTAAAATTCCTTGTTGAACAGCTCAAAAAGAGAAGATAAAAAGTGGTTAGAATCGTCACTGTATAAGACAACATTTAGTAAGAATTATAGCTGTCAGAGAAAGAACACAAAATATTCTAAAGAAATACGTGTCCATTTTATGTATCTTGAAACAGTTTGGGGTTGTTACACACAATGCACGGCTTTAGTCTGTGATTAGGATTGTACACTACTGAAGTTAAAAAGAGTAATGTAGGTTAGTGACGTTTGGGGGGGTTAGAGATTTAAGGAGTACAAAAGAGCTTTGTAGGGGTGTGGGAAAGGACAGAATACAAAATGAACATTCTGGATATGCAAAACATAACATAAGAATAAGGAATACTCTTAATACATGAAGTACCCCCGCGTGGTTCTATAGTTTTTGGATGCATAGGGAGGAATTTCTCACCCCCTCCCCCAGGGCCCGATTAACCAGGCGTGGCCCTGAAGACCCGCCTAGTGTGGGGGGGATCTTGTTCCCCTGGACTAAGTGGTCAGCCCAGGGGGCCTATAGCTAGCTGTCCTGCCCAGAGCCCCCAACATACCAGTCAAACACACCCAGAAATCCTGGCATGCGGAGTGTTCTGAGCCCAGCCGTGCCTCTGTCACAATTTCTTTTTTTGTTTTGTTTTATTTTATTATTTTTTATGTTTTAATTTTGCTTTGTTGTTGTTTTGGGGCCACACTCATTAATGTTCAGGGGTTACTTCTGGCTATGCTCTCAGAAATTGCTCCTGGCTTGGGGTACCATATGGGATGCCAGGCAATGGAACCGTGGTCCATCCTGGGTCAGTTGAGTACAAGGAAAATGCCCTACTTCTGTGCCACCCCTCTGGCCCCAACCTAATTTCTTTTTTTCTAATGATTTGGACCATGATACATGGTTACTCCTCCTTCTTTACTCTCAACTTTCTATTCTAAATTCATTTACCTATTAATCTTGTCCATTCTTTTCTTTTGTGCTTTGGTGCCCTGGACTGAATCTAGAACCTCATGCAAATGATATATATGCTCTCACTGAGCAATTTGCACAATAAAACCTCAAGTATATCTTAAAATAGCTATGTTTTCCTCATTTACAACAAGCTAGTCTTTTTAAATCTTATTATCTTACCTGGATTTTCAAAACCCTTATTACAGTCATCCTGATATTTATACTTCCTTTATTTAGTTATTCCTCCCCAGAACAACCATATCCTCTGTGTAAATACTAATTATTTGAAAGCTATCTTTGTCCTATATTAAGAAGAATTATAGTGATGACTTTCAGGGACCAGAATAATATACATAGTATGGCATTTGGTTGGCATGCAGACAACACAGTTTCATTCCCAAGCACAACCCATGGTTCTGGGAACTGCACTAGGAATGATGCTAGCTTGTACAGTGAGGAGTAAGCCATGGGATCCACTGGATGTTGCTCAACATCTCCCACTCAAAGATTTACAGTCATGACTTTAAATTTGTTTCTTGATAAAACAAATATTTAGGGATTTTTTGGTAGATTTACAACATAATAAAGTTAAACTTCTTAACTTGAGATTTTGGTCACACCCAGTGGTCATAGCTGACACTACTAGAGCCTATGCCTCTTGGTGCTTGGGGGAAACATTTACATAACCAGTATTTGAATGTGGGCTGCAGTTACACACATTTGCTTAGTAAAAATCTTTGAACTATCTCTCTGGTCCCTGCAGTCAAGATTCTTTAAATTTTGCTTTCATGTCACCCCACAAGTCTTTATGGTGAATTATTTACTTCATATTTTACACATCACCCCTGTTTTTCTGAAACTGTTCTCTTACTATTTATCCAGAGACTCCACTGTCATCACAACTCTGTTTTAAATATTCACAAAGAAAATGCCTATGTAGGTCTTGGCATAGGCTCTTAACAGAATTTAACAGACTGGCGTACCTTTTTACCACATACTCATCATTTCACTCTCACTCACCTTCTTCTTGTATATTTAAATATCAACATTTCATCATACCATTATTTGACCACCAATACAAAGTTCTAACTGCCCTATACATTACCTTGCCACCTTTGTTTCTATATTTAATAATTAGTCCAATATATGCTTACTTAAGCATCCTGTTTGTCATTTCTACCCATTGGCACCCAAACTACTTGAAGAAAATCTTTTCCCTGTTTATGCACTATTAACCACTTGTTTTTTCCAACATCTACAAAATTACTTGGTGTATTGTAGACTTTCAATAAACCTTACTAAAAAAGTAACTATGCATAGCATGCAGGGTAGATGGTGAGGTTTTAAAAATATTTATTAGGCAACTAACTCCTCAGAGAAATAAAACAATAAAACTGAACCATTTTCATTACAGAAAAAAGAAATGTGGATGCAAAGTGAGTTACACTGAAGAGGTATAGTGAATAGAACAGTAAAGTTGTCACAAAACAAATATATGTATATATATAAACTACAGGGAGTAGTAAAAAAAGATAAAATAGCCATGAAAGACTGACTTAAAATTTATTGAGCAAACAGCAAAACGCATACAGACAATACACCCAGAACAAAGAGAAAAAAGTGAAAAAAGACTTTGTAATAGGGACACAAAGATTCAGGATTCATGTAATTAGTCCTCATAAAGGAGGAAAAAAGAACAAAGAGAACATTAAACATCCAAAGTTTTAATATCAAAGAAATATTCTCAATAAAGGAGTTATATACCAGAATGCCAAAATGTCACACAGTGTTCTAGGTTTAAGTGAGATAAAATAATTAACCCCACACACATTCCCGAAGAATTCATAAAATGCTGATTATAAATAGTCCCATAGTTGTTCAGGCAGCAAAGTAAAATTAAAATCTCAAATCTCATAGAAAGAGAAGTAACTTTAATATCAGAGTTTTTCACAGGAACATTTTCTAAATGTATTAACCTTTTCAGAATATTAAATGCAAACTTTTTATTTTATGGCTCTACAACACTCATCAAAGTAAAATAAGAATTTAAATAAGATAATGGATATGTAACTCAAGAATTAGAAACTGTGATAAAATCAAGTCAATTAATAACCGAGTAAAAATAATATAATAAGTTATGTTTATGAACTAATCGAAATAGAGTTACAATAAATTATCTCAAAAAATAAGCAGTGAAATATGAAAATATAGTGCAAAATGTTTTAAATACTCTCAGAAAAATAATGGCAGGGGAGGCAGAGAAAGAGTACATCAGTTAGGGTATTTGGCTTGCGCATGGCAGACCCAGGTTCGATCCACTGCATTTCCTATGCACATCCAAGCCCACCAAGTGATTCCTCAGTGCAGAGCCAAGATTAATTCTGAGCTCTGTAACTTGGGGCCCAAAATAAAAAATAGCAGTTACGTTTAGAAGTTTTTTAAATAATAATTTTATTGTAACAAAAAAGTGAATAACAAATCTTTCTTTTTTGTATATTTATTAATATTTTTATTTAAACACCTTGATTACAAACATGATTGAGGTTGGGTTGCAGTCATTTAAAGAACACCCCCTTCACCAATGCAACATTCCCATTAGCAATGTCCCAAATCTCTCTCCTCCTCAACCCACCATCACCTGTACTCTAGACAGGCTTTCTAATTCCCCCATTCATTCACATTGTTATGATAGTTCTCAGTGTAGTTATTTCTCTAGCTACACTCATCATTCTTTTTGGTGAGCTTCATGTCATGAGCTGAACCTTTGAGCTCTCCTCTCTTTTGTCTCTGAGAATTATTGCAAAAATGTCTTATTTTTCTTAAAAACCCATAGATGAGGGAGACTATTCTGTGTATATCTCTCTCCCTCTGGCTTATTTCACTCAGCATAATAGTTTTCATGTACATCTATGTTATAGGAAAATTTCATGACTTCATCTCTCCTGACGGCTGCATAATATTTCATTGTGTATAAGTAACACAGTTTCTTTAGCCATTCATCTGTTGAGGGAATCTTGATTATTTCGAGAGTCTGGCTATTGTAAATAGTGCAGCAATGAATATAGGTGTGAGGAAGGGATTTTTGTATTGTATTTTTGTGTTCCTACGGTATATCCCTAGAAGTGGTATAGCTGGATTGTATGAAAGCTCAATTTCCAGTTTTTTGGAGGAATCTCCATATCGCTTTCCAAAAAAGGTTGGACTAGACAGTGGTCGACACCATTTTTTTTTCAACTGAGCCAAATATCGCCAAAACCATGATTGAAATTTATTTTGATAGCCAAACAGGGCACGCACTGACTGGCTAGGAGCGAGTCCTGACTTCTGGAGCGACCACCAGGCACACAGAAGAGCCAAATTAAAAGTGTAAAGAGCCGGGGGCTGGCACAGTGGTGCTAGAGGTAAGGTGTCTGCCTTGCCTGAGCTAGCCTGGGACTGACCGCGGTTCGATCCCCCGGTGTCCCATCTGGTCCCCCAAGCCAGGAGTAACCCCTGAGCATCACCGGGTGTGGCCCAAAAACCAAAAAAAAAAAAAAAGTGTAAAGAGCTACATTTGGCTCACAAGTCACAGGTTGCGACCACTGAACTAAATGGAATTCCCACTAGCAGGGAAAGTGTTCCTTTCTCTCCAAATCCCCACCCATTGCTTGCTCTCATTCTTTGTGATGTGCGCCAATCACTGTGGCATGAGATTGTTTTGATTTGCAACTCCCAAATGATAGTGATATGGAGCACTTTTTCATGTGCCTTTTGGCCATTTGTATTTCTTCTTTAACAAAATGTCTATTTATTTCTTCTCCCATTTTTGATGGGATTAGATGTTTATTTTTCTTTTGAAGTTCCATCAGTACCTTGTGCATTTTGGATATAGCCCCTTATTTGATGGATAATGGGTGAATACTTTCTCCCACTCAGTGAGAGGCTATTGTATCCTAGGCACTATTTAATTTGAGGTGCAGAAGCTTCCCAGCTTAATATAATCCCACCTGTTTATCTCTGCATCCTCTTATTTGGAGAGTGCTGTTTCATACTTAAAGATGCTTTTAGTCTAAATGTCATGGAGTGTTTTACCTACGTGTTGTTCTATATACCTTATGGTTTCAAGTCTTATATAAAAGTCTTTAATCCATTTGGATTTACCTTCATACATGGTGTTTGTTAGCTTGGGTTCTCAGTTCTTTTTTTCGCAAGTGGCTAACCAGTTGTGAAAACACTGTTTTTAAAGAGGCTTTCCTTGCTACATTTACGATTTCTTGCTCTTTTATCAAAAATTAGGTGATTGTATGTCTGGGGAACATTAACTGAGTAATGAACTCTATTCCACTGATCTAAGGATCTATCTTTATTCCAATAAATAACTATTGCTTTGTAATACAATTTAAAGTTGGGGAAAGTAATGCCTCCTATTTCCTTTTCCCAAGAATTGTTGTTGTTATTTGAGGGTGTGTATTGTTCCAAATAGATTTCATAAGTGTTTGATCCACTTATTTTAAGAATGTCATCGGTATCTTTTTTTTGGGGGGGGGCACACCCAGCGGTGCTCAGGGGTTACTCCTCTGGCTGTCTGCTCAGAAATAGCTCCTGGCAGGCACGAGGAACCATATGGGACACCGGGATTCGAACCAACCACCTTTGGTCCTGGATCGGCTGCTTGCAAGGCAAACGCTGCTGTGCTATCTTTCCGGGCCCATCATGGGTATCTTTAGAGGGATCGCATTAAATCTGTACAATGCAAAAAAAATCTGTACAATGCTTTGGAAAGTACTGCTATGTTAATGATGTTAATCCTGCCAATCCATGAGCAGAGTACATGTTTCCATTTTCGCATGTCCTCTCTTAATTCTTGGAGCAGTGTTTTATAATTTGCTTTGCATAGTTTCTTTACGTCTTTAGTCAAGTTAACTCCAAGATATTTTAGTTTGTGTGACACTAATGTGAATGGGGTTGTTTTCTTAATGTCTATTTCTTCTCTATCATTATTATTGTATAAATTGGACATTGATTTCTGTGTGTTAATTTTGTAGCTTGCCACAGTGCTAATTGAATCTATTGTTTCTAGAACTGTTTGGTAGTCTTTAGGGTTTTCTAAGTAGAGTATCATGTCATCTGCAAACAATGAGAGCTTGACTCCTTCCTTTTCTATCTGGATTTCCTTGATATCTTTTTCTTGCCTAATCGCTATAGCAAATACTTCCAGTAGTATGTTGAATAGGAGTGGTCAGACTGGACAGCCTTGTCTTCTATCAGAATTTAGAGGAAAGGCATTTAGTTTTTCAGCATTGAGAATAATGTTTGCCATTGGCTTGTATAGATGCCTTAATTATATTGAGAAAGGTTCCTTTCATTCCAATCTCACTATGCAGGAAATTAAAATGCTAATTAAATTTCTGTCCAAAAACAAAAACCCAAGCCCAGAAGGATTCACTAATGAATTCTTACAAACCTTGCTAGAAGAACTAATACCAATCCTGGCCAGGCTCGCTCATGAAATTGAAAAAAGGGAACACTTCCAAATAGCTTTTATAAATCCAGCATCACCTTGATACCAAAACCAGTCAGAAAAGCTGCCAAAAAAAATTACAGACCAATATCCTGATAAACGCAGATGCAAAGATCCTCAACAAAACCCTGGCAAATAGAATCCAATGTTTCATCAAGAAGATTATTCACTATGATCAAGTAGGTTTGATCCCAGGAATGCAAGGGTGGTTTAGCAACCGTAAATCTCTCAACATATTACACAATATCAACAACAAGAAAAATAAAATTCACATGAATATATCAATAGGTGCAGAGAAAGCATTTGATGAAGTCCCAACATTCATTCTAGATAAAAACTCTCAGCAAGATGGAAATGAAAGGAACCTTTTTCAGTATTTAGATGTTTTGAATATTTGCTGTACAATCTTTCACAACAGTTGATCTATTTTAATTCTCTACCAACTGTGTCCTAAGCTTCTTTCTCTTCTGTATCTTGATAATGATGTTTCCAGCATTTCTGATAAATCAAGTGAAATGATTCATCATTGTTATCTTATATTACATTTTCCTGATAATAAATGATATTGAACTTTTTTGCCATGTATCCATAAACTATTTATTTTTATTGGGAGTTGTGTCTATTAACTCTTCAATTTGTTTCTTTTATAGGACTAATTGGTTCTGAAATTGTATAAGGATGTGTGCATATGTATGGAAATTAGGCTCTTTTATATAGTTACATTAGCTGTATAATTTTTATGATTTAATTTTATACTTCTACAAAACTTATTTCCACCAAACTTTCAGTAGAAAAGCAATAATACATTATCTACTACCACCACCTAACTCTGTTAAATAATTATCTACTTTACTCTCTCTTGCATTTTCCACTGACATTTTAAACTCTGTGGTATAAATTTACATAGGTTATTTAGTTTTTCATACATATCTATGTATATATATATATTATGTGAATCCAATATCTCTTTAACTTTCTGTTGTATTTAATTAATATGACCTCCTCCAACTTCAACCATGTTGTAAAATGGAAAAAAATTTTTCTTTATTTTTTCTTACTCTACATTCCATCATTTATATATACCTTATATATTATTATAAGTCAATTATCTAGTATTAAGAAAATTAGTTTTGATAGAAGTCTTAGCTATTTGAAACATATATTTTAATGATATATTATTAAAATGTGCATATCTCATTTTAAATTAGTATATTATGTTCTCCAGGTATATATTTTATATTGAAATTTCTGATTTACATGTCAATTTTATTTTTACATCCTTGATAAATTTCCATACTGTTATCTATAATTATTCAGTCAGTTTAGAATCTAACAACCTGGAAGACTCCTATTCCTGTACACCTCCCACTGATACTTATTGTTTGGGGCCTTTATCATATAGACCATTTTCTCTTTTTTCTCACTTATTTTTTTTCAGTCACATCGGCAGGGCTCAGGGATTACTCTTGGTTCTGTGCTCAGAAATTGCTCCTGGCATGCCTAGGAGACCATATGAGACGCCGGGATTTGAACCACCATCCCTCTGCATGCAAGGCAAACGCCATACCTCCATACTATCTCACCAGCCCTGTTTTTCTCACTTCTAAAGGAATATCTTTGTTGTTAAAATTTTTATTTCACAGATAAATTGTAGTGTGCCTAACTCTAGTATGTATATTTTCTTTAGTGAGTTAGACTTCTTCATATATTTTGGATATATTTTGGATATATATTTGGATATTTTACATATTACTGGTAATATGCAATATCTTCAACAAATTATCATACTCTGATATGGTAGACCATTTATTTTATTGGATAATTTATTTTATAGTTTTTAATGTTCTCTTTATGAGTTTTAATTGGTATCATATACTGCACTAGTTTTATAGCTAGAATTATTTTTTCTTATTTATTGTTATTTGTTACTCAGTTTATTATTTATTATATTTTATGATATTATATATTTATTATTATTTATTTTTGTTTATTTTTATTTTATTTCTCTTTCTTATTTTATTACTAGTTTTGGAGCTCTCCCAAGTTGAATGTCATTAATTTATATTTTTTGCCTATTCTGGAAGTGGCTAAAATATATAGATGGTAGTGAATATATAAGTCCATATCAGAAAGAAACATAATTGGGACTATTGATAGAGAAATGTAGAATATTGCTGTGTAAGTGTTTGAAACCAATTTGATCCCTGGTATATCCTATTGTTTCAAGCATCAGAATATACCCTAAGTATAGGTGAATCTAGCCTCAAAAACAAAAAAAAATGTGGGACTAAGTCCTAAGGAAAGAACTCATGGACTGGAGGTGGATCTAGCTGAACTGCCCAAAAGAAATAAATGTGTCTGTATCTCACATGTAGAGGCCACACCTACAGATATGTACTCCATAGCAGGCAACTGATTATACAGTCACAAGATAATCTTTCACATCCATAAGCTCCATAAGGCCTCCCTGGCAATGTGTAAGACTGACAGTAATTTAAGAAAGAAGCTTCTTAAAGCTACAAAAGGTACTATAGTTAAGCAGCCCCCAAAACCCAGTGCCTTTTGGGTGAGGATTGTAATTTAGCAGACCCAATCAATAGTAGCTGCCTATTTAAACTGTCTGAAATAGAATTCAGAGTGGAAATGCTTAAGTTATTTCATGAGCTCAAAGAAACACTGAAACATACTGCTAATAAATAGGAGGATCTGAAATAAGAAGTGACAGAAATACAAACAGAATTGTCAGAACTGAAAAACTTGGGAGATGAAATTAAAAGTTCATTGGAAGGCTTCACTAGCAGAGTTACAGTTGCTGAGGTCAAAAAGAGTGAGCTTAAAAATAAAATGAAGAGAACTTCCAAACAACAATAGAAGATAAACATGACAAGAGAACTTGGGGATAAATTCAACAGAAATAGCATTAGCGTCCCCAAGAGCCAGGAAGAAAACCCCTATGAAGGAGCAAGTGTCAAATATATATTGCTGAGATATTAGCAGAGCTGAAGAACACATGCATCCATATCCGGGATGTCCAAAGGGGAACTAAAAGATGTCCAAATTGACATAAAATAAATTTGAAAAGTATTGGGCTGGAGCAGTCGCACAAACCATAAGGCAGGGGTCTCAAACTCGCAGCCCGTGGGCCGATTGTGGCCCTCTGTACAACATATTGTGACCCGCGGCTGGCCTTCAAATATTGCAGCATTCGCGATTATTCACTTACCGAATAATCGCAGTAAAAAATCGCATTAGTAAGAAAACAATTGCATTAAACATTTGCATACCCCGGGCAGTTCCGTTTGGGTATGCAAATGTTTAATGCAATGTTTGCGGGTTTTTTTCTTACTAATGCAATTTTTATTGCAAAATTCAGTAAGCGAATAATTGCAAATACTTTGTGCCTAGCAGAGACGTCATTTCCACTGCTCATGCCCGCTGTCCCTTGCATTATCGGAAGCCTAAAGGAGAGAAGTTTATTACATAATTAGATTTTGTCATAACTTTATCATGACTTAATCAAAGCCTGCAGTAAAGAGAAAGATTGATGGCGAGCACAATTTCAGGAAAAGTGGGAGATGCAATATTTCTTTGTTGAGCACAGGGGCAGCCCCACATGTCTTATTTACTCAGAGAAAGTTGCAGTGCAGAAGGAATACTTGAAACGCCATTATTCAACTGAACATGCTGAGGAATGTGCAAAATATTAAGGAAATGAGAGAGCCAAGCGGGTTGCCAGTCTTAAAGCATGCCTAATGAGGCAACAAGATTTCTTTAAGAAAGCAACCAAAGAGAATGTTGCATCAGTCGAAGCTAGTTACATGGTTAGTGGGATGACTGCTAAGGCAGGGAAATCATTCACAGAAGGAGAGTTTGTTAAAAAAAATAAAAAGCAAAACACTACTATATCTTGACTTCAAAAGAGTATTTAATTTTTTTTACAAAGAAAATTAAAACATAAACATAAAGAACAAATTTAAATAACAAAATCTTTGGGGTCTGGGAAGGTACTACGGGGATTAAGGCACATGCCTTGCATGTGGCCACCACAGTCCCATCCTTGGTTCCTACCATATATGTTCCCCTAAACATGACTAGCATAAGATCTAAGCATTGTTGGCCCTAAAACAAGACAAACAAGACAACAAAAATTATATGTTTGTACTAAAATGAAACAACCTAAAATTGGGTGAAAAATGTGCACATCATAATTCAAAGGACTAAAATCCAAGATACATAAAGAATTCATAATACTCAACATACCAATAACCTCATCAAAGACTGAAGAGAGATGAATAGACATTTCCTCAAAATTGACATAAAAATGACCAACAGACATGTGTAGAAAATGTGGACCATTAATGACTACTGGTAAAATATCAATAACTTACAGAAATCTCCTTTTGAACTTCCTGCCACAGTATACCAACATTCCAGGAGCATGCTCTGTGATGTCTGTTACCCCAGTACTCAGATTGGCTGGAGCAGTTTATTGCTGACCAAATATGTTACCATGGTGATCAGCTTTGTTTAGGGACAAGGATTCATATGGAGGCCAAGTATTCTGGGGTGACAGAAAAGCTTCATCAAGTCTGAGATTATTGGGAAATAAAATTAATTTAACACAAATATGGATAAATCAACTACAAGTGAGGCAAAACCAAAACTAGTCTCAGAACCATCAACTTCTGGAACCCAACAGCCCAACAACAGGAAGATATCATGAAATAACTGGAGACTCACCAAGTACAGTCATAGAAATTTTCACAAGTGATAAAGAACCAAACTCAAATGACACACTTACAACCACAATTTGGGAAGATGGACATTTGTGTGAGGAACAAAAATCCACAAGTTGGGAGCCACTAATTTCAACAGTGGAACAAATACCCCCGAGTTCTTATGAACAGAGTTCAGGTCAAGAACAAGTGGCACAAGCTGGGAGCAATAAAGCTCGAGCGAGGAAAACAGTAATTCAAGCTATGAAGAGTCAACTTCAAGTGAAGAAGAAGTCATCCAAATCTGGAAAAAATTAAGCTCAGATGATGAGAAAACAACTGAAAGTAGGGAGCAGACTATATCACCAGCATTAACAAGTACAGCTGATGAAGAACCATAAACAAGTCATAATCAATTACCCACAACTTGGAAAAAGCCACAAATAACTGAAGTAAACCATCCAAGAATGAAAAATAAGCAACAAAAGATAGAAAATATCTTACCACATCCAGAGATTAGCATACTGCAAGTCAGACTCACCCCAAGCCAAAGAATAGAATATGCCATCGCTGATATAGAAGAACCAGCCTAAGTGCTCAATACCAGATTACCAGTATGATACTCTCTTAGTGTAAATGTAATGATAACAACAGTGAACTTCCTGTATGGTCTTTTGTCACTCATTTCCTTTACCTCAGACTATCCATCATGAACCATCAAGTCAAATTTGCATCCTCAACTATAACTCTGATTTATGAAGTCTTCTTTCTTTTTGGTTTTCATCTACCCCTCAGAGGAGTCTCTCTGTTTTTTCTGGGTAGGAAGACAGATGCATAAGTCAAGATGTCCTTGTTATCTCATGCATTGGAAAGATACTTGAACAATTTACCATTATCATAGCCAACACAAGATAGTGATGCAAAATTAAAGAACAAACCTAGTAAAATAACTGCTTATAATTTCATGCACTGTCTCCAGCGAAGCATCTATCTTTCAGCTCTTCCCCAGAGAAGCCTGTAGATAATCACTTGGACAGGCTAAATTGTATACTAGCAGAGTACCAAGACTGTTGTAGTCAAAATAAAATCAGTATGTGAAAAAGATACATTAGTGTCTGTGATTTCTTTGATAAGAAGTGAAGATGGTGAGAGTGTGTTAGTTTGGGGTTCTACAGGTTGGGGATGACAACAGACTTATAGGTAAATTCTTAGGTAATGGCTGATAAGAATTAAGCCAAGATAAAAGACAAAACAAATTTTACCTCAACACTCTTTCACTAGGAGAGAAACATATTTTTATAAGTGAAGGAGGAAGAGGGGCTATGGGAAAGGGGTGGGGAATATGGGGATATCGGTTTTTATCTGTTTTTATCTGTTTATTTTATTTTATCTGTATATTCCTGGAAACTAGATGAAGGTGTGAAGGCATTGTGTGAAGTAGCATTTCCATCCTCAAAGAGCACAGTGACCACAGTTTAAAACAAAAGTATTTGGATCCCTTAATTCTAGCAATTGGGGGTCCATTTTCTGATGTAGAGTACCCTTACCCAGGTAGAGCAGTAATGGTAGTTTGTCCCCAGAGCAATGGAATGATGTGAGAAAAATTCTAATGCAGCACCAATTAAGTAGCTGTCCCAGCTTTTACATCTCATGATAATGCTATAACACTTAAAATCCTTCATGTATGTATATTTTTCTGTTATATTATTTACTTTGAAGGGATGTTGTTAATAGGGTTTCAAAAATGCTCCTCATCACTAGTCATCAGGGAGATGCAAATCAAAACAATGATGAGATACCATCTCACACACAGAGATTGGCATACATCCCAAAGAATGAGAATAATCAGTGCTGGTGGGGATGTGGAGAGAAAGGAACTCTATGGAAAGCGATATGGAGATTCCTCCAGAATCTGGAAATTGAGCTCCCATTTGACCCAGCTATTCCACTCCTAGGGATATACCCTAAGAACACAAGAATACAATACAAAAACCCCTTCCTCACACCTATATTTATTACAGCACTATTCACAATAGCCAGGCTCTGGAAACAACCAATATGCCCTTCAACAGACGAATGGCTAAAGAAAATATGGTACATATTCACAATGGAATATTATGCAGCCATCAGGAGAGATGAAGTCATAAAATTTTCCTATACATGGATGTATATGGAATCTATCATGCTGAGTGAAATAAGTCAGAAGGAGAGAGAGAGAGACAGAATAGTCTCACTCATCTATGGGTTTTAAGAAAAATAAAAGTCATTTTTGCAACAATCCTCAGAGACAATGAGAGGAGGGCTGTAACTTCCAGCTCACTTCATGAAGCTCACCACAAAGAATGGTGAGTGCAGTTATAGAAATAACTACACAGAATGAATGAGGGAACTGGAAAGCCTGTCTGGAGTACAGGTGGGGGTGAGGTGGGATGGAAGGAGAGTTTTAGGAAATTGGTGGTGGGAATGTTGCACTGGTGAAGAGGGGTGTTCTTTATATGACTGAAACCAAATCACAATCATATTTGTAATCAAGATGTTAAAATAAAAAAATGAAAATGCATTGTTAACTTAATATTTCTTCAGTTAGTTTTTCAAAACCATTTATAGATGATTTAATTATTTAATGCCCTTTCTTTACATTTTTCTTTTCTTTCCTTTTTTGTTCCGTTTTATTTCCTTTCTTTTTTTGAGGGTAAGTACTTTAGAGATTAATCTTTCCATGGATTAGATCATATGTAGTGACAGGAAATTGAACCCTAGTTTCAGCATAAAAGGCCAGTGTCCTGACTGCTGTACTATCTCTCTGGCATGCTCTAATATTTTTCTCCTTGACCCATTTTCTCCTAGATTCATTGTGCTTGATGCATATACTTTTATGTACATAGAAAGCTAATGCATAACTCACAATTTTAATTCTGGCACTAATTACACTACATTTTTACTGAGAAATTAAGGATGGAAATGTATAAAATGGGGTATTTTCTATAAAGAATTTTAGACTAAGAAAAAGAGTAAATGCTACCTCTTTTTAATCATCACATACTTTTAAAAGAGTCTGCTGTAGCCCAAGGCCAGGTATGCATTAACCAGTGTTGTTGTTGGCTAGGACACTCCTACCTGCCTCAATCATACAATTTTCAACATGTTTCACCAGTGAACATTTACTACCTCTATGTCCAGTTTCCCTACCCTTCTACCTCCCTCGATGGTAGATATTTTCTCCGTCGCTCACTTTCTTTCATTTTCCTTTTAAGTAATGTACTTTGAAAAAATTGTATTTCCAACTGCCATTTTCATAGTGATCCCTTATCTGCCCTAAATTAATTCCCCAAACTTCTTGGGTCAAGCTTCCTACTATGAACCAGTTTCCATATCCATATATTATTTAAGGATCTAATTATCATATTATATTTTTATATCCCACAAGAGTGTGATTATTCAGTTTGTCTTTCTTCCTCTTAACTCACTTCAATAAGCATATGTCTTTTCATATTTATACATTATAAGAAAATTTTATGACTTTATTTTTCCAAACAGTTGCATAGTATTTCATTGTGAATATGCATTGCATTACTTACTCGTCTGATCTCAGGCATTTGGGTTATTTCTATTTTCTGGCTATTGTGAAAAATGCTCCAATGAACACAAGGAACACTGGAGTGCAGATGCTCCTTCTGCATTGTGTTTTGTGACCTCTAGGCTATATTCCCAAAAGTAATAATTACTTTGTCATATGGGAGCTAAATTTCTAGTTTGTGACTGCTTTGGTGTTTGGTGTTTGATCAAATTTACTTTTTTTCGCAGTTAAAAGAGTTGTTCATGATTGAGTTTCAATCATATAATGTGTACATTTCCTGTCATCAATGGCCCATTTTCTTCTGCCATACCCTCTGCCCTCTTTTCTGCCTGCCTCTGTGCCAGATATTTTTCTTCTCTGTCTCTGCCTCTTTCTTTCATTTTTTTCATTTTAGACACTGTGTTTTTCAATATTGTTACTGAAGGGGTATCATGCATATCCTGAATTTGTATACACACAGTGAATGCATAGTGCTACGCATCTTGTATACTATTGTCCACAATAATTTTTCAAGGGCATAGATTCAGAAGTAGCTTTATTTTTTTAATAACACATATTTAAGCATTGTATTCATGCTTCTTTTCAATTATCCCAACACTTCTTTTAGTTCAACTTTTATTAGAACTTTTTCTTTTTGTACAAACACAACTTTCATTAAAATGATTTCCTTTTTGCTAGCTCTATATTTTTCTAAGTGTTTTTAGCATGAAGGGTGCTGGGTTTTGTTAAATGCCTTCTCTGCATCTTTCACTGCTGGTGTCAATGCCGTAAAGTCCAACCTTTATGGAAAGCGATATGGAGATTCCTCCAAACCTGGAAATCGAGGTGTCTTATGATCCAGCTATACCATTCCTAGGGATACACCCTAAGAACACAAAAATACAATACAAAAATCCCTTCCTCACACCTATATTCATTGCCACGCTATTTACAATAGTCATACTCTGGAAACAACCAAGATGCCCTTCAACATATGAATGGCTAAAGAAACTGTGGTACATATACACAATGTTATGTTATGCAGCCATCAGAAGAGATGAAGTCATGAAATTTCCCTATACATGGATGTACATGGAATCTATTTTGCTGAGTGAAATAAGTCAGAGGGAGAGAGATAGGCACATAATAGTCTCACTCATCTATGTGTTTTAAGAAAAATTATGACATTTTTGTAATAATCCTCAGAGACAAAGAGAGGAGGGCTGGAAGGTCAAACTCATGACATGAAGCTCACCAAAAAGAGTGGTGAGTGTAATTAGAGTAATAACTACACTGAGAACTATCATAACAATGTGAATGAATGAAGAAAGTAGAAAGCCTGTCTAGAGTACAGGTGGGGGTGTGGTGGTGGGGAGTAGGAGATTTGGGACATTAGTGGTGGATATGATGCAATTGTGAAAGGGGGTGTTCTTTATATGACTGAAACCCAACTACAATCATATTTGCAGTCAAGGTGTTTAAATAAATATATTAATTAAAAAATTGATGTCCCAATTTGGATATGGATTGCATTGAATCTATTGAATCTATATAGAAGTTTAAGTAAGATAGCAATTTTGATGGTGTTGATTCTTCTACCCATGAGCAGGGAATGATCTTCCATTTACTTAGGTCCCCTTCAATTTCTTTCTGAAGTGTTTTGAAGTTGTTGTAGTATAGGTCTTTGACTTATCTTGTCAGGTTGATTCCTTGTTTCTTGATATTTTTAGATTCTATTTAAATGGGATTGACTCCATAATGTCTTTCTCCTCTACTTCGTTATTTGTATAGAGGAATGCTATTGTCTTTTGTGTATTAATTTTGTAGCCAGACACTTTGCTGTAATGGCTTATTATTTCTAGCAATTTTCCTGTGGACTCTTTAGGGTTTTCTATGTATATCATCATATCATCTGCAAAAAAATGATAGTTTGACTTTCTCTTTCCCTATCTGGATTCCCTAGATTCCATTTTCTTGTCTGATTGCTATTGCTAGAATTCTAAAACTGTGTTGAATAAGAGTGGAGAAAGTGGCAGCCTTGCCTAGTTTCTGACCTTAGTGGAAATGCTTTCATTTTTTCACCATTTAGGTTAATGTTGGCTGTGTGCTTTCTATAGATAGCTGTAACTATCTTGAGGAAGGTTCCTTCCAGCCCTATTTTGCTAAGTGTTTTCAGCATAAAAGGGTGTTGGATTTTGTTAAATGCCTTCTCTTCATCAATTGATATGATTATGTGTTTTTTTCCTTCTTGTTTATGTGAAGTACGATGTTGATTGATTTATATATGTTGAACCATCCTTGCATCCCTGGGATAAAACCCAGTTTGTCATAATGCTATATCTTTTTGATGTATTGTTTTATTCGATTTGATAAAATTTTGTTGAAGATTTTTGCATTTATTATTATTACTATTCATTAGTGAGATTGGACTGTAGTTTTCTTTATTGGTGGGGATTTTGCAGTCTTTGGGAATGATTGTGATATTTGCTTCTTAGAAGGAGTTAGGAAGGATGCCCATCTTTTCAATATATCAAAGAGTCTGAGGATCAGTGGTTGTAGTTCTCGGAATGTTTGATAAAATTCATCTGTAAAAACATTTGGATCTTATGGGGCCGGGCGGTGGCGCTAAAGGTAAGGTGCCTGCCTTGCCTGCGCTAGCCTTGGACGGACCGCGGTTCGATCCCCCGGTGTCCCATATGGTCCCCCAAGCCAGGAGCAACTTCTGAGCACATAGCCAGGAGTAACCCCTGAGCGCTACCGGGTGTGGCCCAAAAAAAAAAAAAAAAAAAACATTTGGATCTGGATTTTTGTTCTTGGGAGTTTCTTAATTACTTTCTCAACTTTCTTAGATGTGATTGGACTGTTTAGGCTTTCTACATCCTCTTTTTCGAATCTCAGAAGGTGACAATTTTCCAGAAATCTGTCAGTGTCTTCAGAGTTCTCTAGCCTGAGTACAGTCGTTCATAGTATGACCTCATGATGGCTTGTATCTTTTGAGGTTCTGATGTAATCTTTCCCTTTTCATTTGTGATCCTATTTACTTGGGTGTTCCCCCTTTTTTTGGTGAGTCTTGCCAGCATTTTGTCTATTTTTTTTTAGTTTTTCGAAATGGTAACTCCTGGTCTCATTAAATTTTTTTGTATTGTTTTATTGGATTCTGTGTTGTTTATTTCTGCTCTGGTTTTTATTATTTCTCTTCGTCTAACTGTGTTTGGTTTCCTTTGTGCTGTTTTTCCAGATCCTTAAGTTGCCCTTGTAGACTGTTGGTTTTGACATTTTTCTCTTTCCTGAATTAGGCCTCTATTGCTATGAGTTTCCCCCTAATTACTGCTTTTGCTGTTTCCCACTGATTTTGACAATTTGTTTTTTTATTTTTATTTATCTCAAGAAAACATTTTATTTCATCATTGATTTTCTCTTTGATCCAGCTGTGGTTGAGTAGCATGTTGTTAATTCTCCAGGTATTGGATTTTTCAACAGTTTCCTTTTACAGTCAATGTTGATCTTCGTTGCATAATGATCTGATAGGGTGTTTCTAATAATGCTTATATTTCTAATTCCATGTAAGTTAGATTTATATCCTAAGGTATTGTCTATTCTAGAGAAGGTTCCATGTGCACTTGAGTAGAATGTGTATTCTGCTTTTTTGGGGTGGAGTGCCCTGGATATGTCCATTAGACCTACTTATTCTAATTTCTGTTTTAGGGCTCTTATGTCTTTGCTAGTTTTCTGCCTGATGAATCTGTCTAGATGATATAGTGGAGTATTGAAATCTACTACTACTATCACATTTCCTTCCATATATTTTTATGGTTTGTGGGCCACTGCCTTATATATTTTTCTAGCTCAATGATCAGAGTCAATACTTCCTGGTCTAATTATCCCCTGATCAGTAAGTAGTGACCCTCTTTGTCTCTGATAACTTTCTTGAGGTTGAATGTGATTTGATCTGATATAAGAATGGTTGTCCCGGGCCTGGAGAGATAGCACAGCGGTGTTTGCCTTGCAAGCAGCCGATCCAGGACCAAAGGTGGTTGGTTCGAATCCCCATTGTCCCACATGGTCCCCCGTGCCAGCCAGGAGCTATTTCTGAGCAGACAGCCAGGAGTAACCCCTGAGCACCGCCGGGTGTGGCCCAAAAACCAAAAAAAAAAAAAGAATGGTTGTCCCAGATTATTTTTTGTTTTCTGTTGCTTGAAGAATTGATTTACATCTTTTTATTCTAAGCCTGTGTGTACCCTGTTCTTTTAGGAGTGTTTCTTGCAGGCAACAGATATCTGGTTTTTGTTTTCTGACCTAACCCTCTACTCTGTGTCTTTTAATTGGGAAATTTACCCCATTGACATTAAAGTACATTATTTACAGAGCAGATTGTTGACCTGTTGTATTGAGTAGAGTGGTTGTTGTTACAATTGGGGGTTTGGACTATTTAGTACATTTTTGAGTGTTCATTTAAAGTTGGTTTCGTTAGTGCAAATAGTGTGAGTTCTTTTTTTTCTAATAATGTTTTTAATTCTCCCTCCCATATAAATGAGAGTTTTCCCGGTAGAGGACTCTAGTTTGGAAGTTTCTTTCATTAAATAGTTTAAATATGTCACTCCACTGTCTTCTTGCTTGAATTGTTTTAAATGGGGTACTGGTTTAATTCTTATGACCCTTCCTTTGTACTTCAGCGTTTTACTCTCCCTTATTGCTTTGTTTAACTCATTTTTCTCTTTATTTTTGCCAATTGGAATATGTCTTGGTGTTGGCCTGTTAGGGTCTATTTTATTAGGGACTCTTCTGCCTCCTGGATTTGTACAGGTTTTTCTTTCCAGAGGGTGGGAAAATTCTCTGCTATTATTTCACTTACCATTTCTTGTTCTTTTCCCTTTACCTCCCCATTTGGTATTCCTACAATTTGTATGTTACTTCTTTGATCTTTGTTCATTAGGTATATTTATCCTCCAATGTTTTGTCTCCTGCTTTCTTAGTGACTTCTTTGTCATTGTTGTTTTGTAATTTTTCTTCAAGTTCCTCTATGTGTTTTTCTAACTGTGTGATTATGCTATTATGGCTAGCTAACAAGTTTTTTTATTTCCCTTACTTCCAGTTATATGAATTTTTTCATCTGTAAAAGTTCTTTTTCGAGTTGGTTGAATTGTTCCTCTATAGATGTCTTAATTTCAGAGGCTAGTGATTCCTTAATTTCCATTACTAAGACATTCATTGTTGTTTTTAGGTTTTCACCTTTGGACATTTGCCTTTTCGTGACTTGGAAACTTGGTAGGGTTTCTTTCCATTTCCCCAGCTGCTAGTGTCTTCCTTAGTTTGCCCATATTTCTTTGCATTTGATGGTTTTAAGTGTTGAGCTTTGGCGTTGTTTAATAAAGTGGTCTGCTGAACAGATTGTATTTGAGATGTTTGAGGGTATACAGATACTCCTTGCTTAATGACCTACCTTTTCAGCAATGGCTCGCACTTACAACCATCTCTTCATCATTATTTTATTTTATTTTAAATATCCTTTTTTACATCTTGTACACTGTACAGTATAGTACTGTGGTTTTTAGTGTTTAACATACCTACTTTACTAACTTTATATTCTGTAATACATTGCAGTACTGTGTGTAAATTACACAACCTATGCAAATTAAAAGAAATGGAAGTTTTCAGTTTGATCTTTCTCATTATTTTACTTATTCAGAATACTGTATTGTCGAGTATTGTCAAGTACTATATACAGTACATGCAAATCCTCACTTAACGATCAATACGCTTAATGACTAAGTCTTTGAAACAAAATTTGGTCGTTAAGCAAGGAGTATCTGTATTCGATTTATAGTTTATTTTTTCTATCCAGGTGACTTGTATAAGTATGATAGGAATATTACAAGCTGCTTCAGTGTTTTGCTATCCTGTTTTATGGACTGTGGATAATCAGAGAAAATTCCGTGTTGGTTCTGGGCTGACTAGACCTATATGTATAAGTTAGGCGAGTCTAAGCATTTTGAATGTTCAGCAGGAAGGGGCAGGGCATTCCCAGACCTGGAAGTGTGATTTCTGTTTGTTCCCTGGTTCCCACACTCAGTGTCCCCAGAACACCTGCGCTGAGGTGGAGAGATGGTGACTCCCGCTCACTTCCTCCCAGGCAAGTGTGATGCTGCTCTAATCACTGGTCCTCTTACTCACAGTGTCCCAGGGATGCCTAGGCTGAGGTGAAGAGATAGCAACTCCCGAGCTTCCTCCAGGCCTTCCCAGGCAAGTGTGATGCCCCTCTGCTCCCTGGTCACTTTGCTCATAGTGTTCCAGGGCTGCCTAGGCTGAGGCTGAGAGATGGCTAGTCCTGTGCACTTCCTCCTGGCCTTTCTGGGCTAGTGTAATGCCCCTCTAGTTTCTGGTTCCCTTATTCACAGTGTCCCAGGGCTTTGTAGGCTGAGGCAGAGAGATGGTGACTCCCTCAAGCTTCCTCCTGGCCTTTCCAGGCAAGTCTCTAAAACTACTCTTAATTCCCATTAGTGTACTGGAATTCTGACAATATTTTTTGAAGTATTTAAAACATTTTATTTAAAGAAAACCATGTAATAATCATCTTAGTAATAGGTATTTAAGATCTTGAGAACGCATTTGAGTGGCTATATTTCACTGAACACACTTATCCAAACGCTTCTGAAAATTTCTGGAAATGTATGTTTTGAATTATTTATACATACAATAAAATGCAGCAATGTAGAATGTAGGAGCCATATAATATGTGAATTTGGAAATTTGATGGAGGGCAGATTAAGATAGTCGACCAGGAAAAACCATTGTGAATATTCTCTTGTGATTAAAACCTACATTAGGATCATTACAGATTGACTTGTTCCTAGATTCCATGGAACACAGTAGAGACCTCTGTTAGGAACCTGATGTAAATGCAATTTGAATTTCTAGCTGGAGATAAACCTTGTCAGATATAAATGCTGCAGTCTTGGAAGTTAAAACTAATGTGAAAATTGGGACACAAGAAATAGAAGAGAAGAGATTTGGCGAGTTCTGAGCAAAGCTTTCAGAAGCAGAGTAGGGTTAAACTAAACTCACAATATACACACTTCAATCCCATCCTTCTAAAGGAGAATGGGGCAACAAAGAATTTCATGAGATTCCTGCATGATAACAATCAGGGCATGCATCATCTCATTGCCTTCAACACCTTTGCTGAGATAAAGCCTTTC
This sequence comes from Suncus etruscus, assembly GCF_024139225.1. NCBI lineage: Eukaryota > Metazoa > Chordata > Mammalia > Eulipotyphla > Soricidae > Suncus > Suncus etruscus. The sequence continues at coordinate 82,382,892 of NC_064868.1, forward strand.
AGTTGCATAGTCTAAGAAATAGATCCCTTGGACAGATAGTTGAGGTAAACTTCACTCCCTGACGCCAATAGCAGAATAACACTGGCAGGACTTTGCCAGTCTGAGTTCAACCTAGGTCAAGTAAGGAAGAGTTTTTATGCCTATGATTGGAACGAAGGCACCTTATAGGTCTTACAAACAGCTCTGTTTTTTATATCTCTATAGATCCAGAAAGCATATTTGATCAATCACCCAGGCTCCCACTAACTATTCAGCCCACCATGTTATCCATGTTTTCTGGTCATGCAAATCTCTGTGACCATATTAGGGCATTCTGGAGCAAATAAAAATTAGGCACTACTCAGCATTTGTCATTATTAGTACACAATAACCTTGATGAATTTTGGGCTTTCTTATTTTGGCTTTTAAGGTTAACAGCTAGTGGTCCTCAGAGCTTACTCAGAACTTTGTACTCAAGGATTATTCCAGAAAGGGTTCCACAGACTATTTAGGAAACTGGAAAATGAACCCAGATTGGCTACATGTAAGACAAGCACCCATGTACTGTACTAGCACTCAGGTCCCTAACACATATGGATTCAAAACCTACTTGCATCCTAAGACTCTACAAATTCAGTGCACAGCTTTCTATGGATACTCAAACCCCAATACTTGATCAGTGATATCCCAACAAACTCACTGTTAAAGTGCTCCCAGGGCGCTGCACTCTCAATATGACTTCTCGGGTCTCACAGGTTTTTGAGTTTGGTAAATTCATTGTTACTGTCCCTATGCAAGAATTCTAGTACATGGTGCACTCTATACTCAGAGTTTCATGGTCTAAATCATTACAATTCCAGAATGCTAAAACTAGGTAACATCAGCTCCAGGATAAACACTTGAGGCACCAGAACACAAGAAACTACTCATTTCAGCTGAATTTTGGTACTAGCTATTTTACCAGCTGCTGAAAAAAATACAAATCCTCAAGAAGCTTGAGCTATTGCTGTTGCTGAGAGCGTGTGATTAAATATAATACTCACTCCCTGCCCATGTTTTCTGATTTTAACATTATTAAAGCTATTAGGAGCCAAAAATTGTGGGTCTTGGATCACAGCTCAACCCAACTAGATTACAGTGTATAAGTTAGAAAAGAGTATATAGAATTATACATCCCTTGTAGTCCTCTAACATCACACAATTTAAGACCCACTCTAACTGTCTTGATTTTGATATTGTAGACAATACCTGACTGCCTAGGCAGTCCCAAACTTGGCCACTTCCCTTTAGCAACAGAAATACTGAAGAACAGGAATTAAGTTCAACCAATGGATCAAGATAAAAACCTAGGAAGAAAATAAAAAAATTAATAAAAAAAAAAACTAGGAAGCCTCAAAGCACTTAATATATGTCTAAATTCTACAATGAAGCACCAATTCTAAGAATTTTACTAAAATGGGGGGAATAAATGACACAGAACTTCAAAAAGGGCAAAGATGTATAATCAAAAATGGATAAAAAATCCAAACTAAAATTGATCAGTTTGTGTCTATTGCTAGTTTCAAATTGGGGTTGATCAGAGCAGAATGGAAAGAGGTAAATACCAAAGCTTTAATCTCGTGGAAAGCGTATTCTCTCCTTAAAAAGGTTGGAAAGTATTTATAAGGATAAAAATATAAGAGATTTACAGAACAGCAATAAGATAAAAAAAAAGGTTGATTTTTAGTGGTTCCAGGAGATAAAAGAAATAAAAGAGTATAAATTCTGAAGAATAGTTAGGACACTCAAATCTGAGGGAAAAGACATATACTCAGAATCAATGTCATTGCTGGTCAGTGAACTCCATGGAAAAGGAAACAAAAGCCGAACAACTGATATCACAAAAAGCCCTCTGCATTTCCAAAGAAAAGTAAAGATTATACAAAAATATATCCCACTTAATGGTAGAAAATGACCATATATCACATATATGTTCAGTGTTAAGAAACAAGATACCTAAATATTCACAAATTTAACAAGAACAATAAAATGCTCTATCAAAATTAAGAACTAAATAATCACTTCTGCATAAAAACATCAAAATGTCACAGGCACATTAGAAAGTGCTCTTTGCCATTTATTTCCAAAGATATACATATCTAAAGGAAATCAGCTTTTTCGAACAAGTGATAGTGATGTATATGAGAAAAGTGGAAACATGAATGCTGGTTGTGGTATGCAAAAAATATAAGTATTGTTAGAAATGTGAACTGGCTTAATTATGGAATGTCGTAGTTACTTTTCCCAAACTTTAAAAATAGAACTACCATAATTCCCCACCTAGATTTTCTATCCCATAACATAAAACAACTCATTAAAAATAAAATATGTAATGTTCAGATAATATTTCAATAGCCAGCATCTGAAAATAGCTCATGGCCAAGAACAGATGAACATATAAAGAAGTTGTTATATATAAAACATTCACACATAAAATATATAAACCATATATATACATATATATTCCTACCTTTCTCTTTCTAGTAAATCTCTCATTTGATTTGTAAATTCTCACCTGTACTATTCTTGACCTTCTTCCTTCTGGTGATGGGAATTATTTATGATAAAATATTGACCCTTGCTACAACATGCAAAGAATTGCAGAGAACATGTAATATAATAGAAGTCAGGGAAAGAGAAAACACCAATGACCCCATTGATCTGTGGTTTATGTGAAAACTACTATAGACTTCAAGAAAAATGAACCCGTAAACTATGACAGTAGAAATTAGGAAGGGTCTCTGGGTGTCAAGAAAGGTCCTATGCTCTCATTTAATACTGCTCATGGGAAAGCCAGCTAGTCCAGTCTTTTTGAAAAACACAATGGATATTCCTTAAAAAACTGGAAATTGAACTTCTTTGTAAACCAACAATATCATTCCTTTGTACATATCCTAGAAACACAAAAACACAATAAAAGTAACCTCTGCACTCTTATGTCATCTAAGCACTATTTACAATAGCCAGCATCTGGAAGCAACCCAGGTGCCTGAAAAGAGATGATTGGCTATCGACATAATGGAATACTATGCATCAATTAGAAAAAGATGAAGCCATGAATTTTGCTTATACATGAATGGACACGGAGAGTATTATGCTGAGTAAAAAGAGTCATAGAAAGAGGGATAAATATAGAATAGTATCACTCATTACTGGCATATAAGAAAAATAAAAGTCAGTGTGGAGAAGATATCCAGAAACAATAAAGATGAGAGTTATGAGAACCATTCCATAATAGATAACTTGCCACAGAGAGCATAGAGTGCAGTTACAGTAGAGAAGGTCTAATATGGAAAGGGCATTCATGGCACCTCTTAATATGCAGTAGTACAAAACATAGTGTCACAAAATAAAAGAGAGGGTTGAGAGAGATTGAGAGAGAGTGAAGTAAAATGGTTGCTCTAGAGGCATTCAGGAGAAGGTGGGTGGGAGAGAAGAGGGCATCAGGGAGAATGAGGGGGAAAGTGTTGACTTTGGTGGTGGGAAATGTGCACTGAAGGTTGTTATACATTGTATTACTGTAACTCAATTATGAACAATGTTACCTGTGAATATATATATATATATTATGAAAACCTGGTAACCATGATGTTTAAATAAAATAAAAACACTTGGGTATACTTTAGTACCTGCATGTGAATAAAAAGTTTTAGATTATTCAAATTAAAGAAAGGTCCTATTAACTGTAGTGGAGAGATTTTGATAAATTATAAATATTATACTCTTGAAATCTAATGTTAATAAAAAGATAAGTTCTTAACTCAGGACATTTTAAAATAATGTATCATTAAACTTACTCAAATAGGGCTTGGAGAGATAGCACAGCTGCGTTTGCCTTGCAAACAGCCGATCCAGGACCAAAGGTGGTTGGTTCGAATCTCGGTGTCCCATATGGTCCCTCATGCCTGCCAGGAGCTATTTTTGAGCAGACAGCCAGGAGTAATCCCTGAGCACCACCGGGTGTGGCCCAAAAACCAAAAACAAAAGAAAACTTACTCAAATAACATTTTCATAAATATTGCTAATTTACCATCACACAAAAAAATGCTTAAAAGTTTGATTTTGGGGCCAGAGCGGTGTCACGGAACGATAAGGCTTCTGCCTTGCCCACGCTAGCCTAGGATGTACTGTGGTTTGATCCCCCAGCATCCATATGGTCCCCCAAGTCAGGAGCGATTTCTGAGTGCATATCCAGGAGTAACACCTGAGCATCACCGTGTGTGGGCCCCCAAAATAAACAAAAAAGAGTGATTTCTACAAATGCTCATATATTTTAAATATTTTTCTGTTATATAAATAGCATTGTTATTGTAAGATGACACCAAGCTATTAACCCATAACAAAGGTGTTTCCCTACCTTTCTCATTCTGGTAAATCTTGATTTGTAAAATCTCACTTGGATTACTCTTGACCTTCCCCCTCCTGATGATGGGAATAGATTTTATAACAAAAGAGGAGATCTGGGTTTTGGCTCTGGGAGACCTCATGAGGGAGAAGCCACTTGAAGCAACTGACTCCATTACTCTCTCCTGATGGGATTATCTTATTATTTCTTCACCATTAATCTGCTTCTTCAAACCTGTCTGCCCGGGGATAGATATATGGTCTGTTGGGTGATTACACAAATGATGGGTTTTATTTTACAGTTATGACAGTTACTTTCACTCACAGTAACTCAATCATGATTTTGATTAATAACAGTTTCATGTAATTATTATTCATTTACATGTTTTCTGTGCCCTTCTTTTTCAAACTGATAACTGGTTTGTATTGCAATTAAGTATAATTAATTTCAATTCTCTCTATGTCAAATAATATAGTACTTTACCATATGAACATTAGGTTTTGCAATCTGTCATACTACATTGAAAATTTTTGTTATACCTAAATTTGAAAGTTTTATAGAACAAACTTGCTATGCTATCTATCTGACTCTTATTAATTGATTTTAATGCCTCAGTTTTCTGTCAGTCTGAGTACAGTGATACTCACATAAAGTTATTTTTAAGTATTTCTTTTGGGGAGATTGGGACATATCCGGTAATTCTTAAGGATTGTTCATGGCTCTGTGCTAACGGATTAGTCCTAGTGATGCTCAAGGGACCATATGCAGGGCTGGAGGGTAAATATAAATTGTCCACATCTACTTTAGACATCCTAATCCTCAAACTGCTTTATGGTCCCAATTTTTTCTTCTTTAAATTGATTCCCATTTTTGCTGAGGCACTATGATTTTACAGTACTTAAATGACAGAATCATGAATACATCATTCCAACCAGTGTGACTGCTTCTCTCTAATAATATCTCAGGTAGGGGCTGGAGAGATAGCATGGAGGTAAGGCATTTGCCTTGCATGCAGAATGACAGTGATTCGAATCTCTGCATCCGATATGGTGCCCTGAGCCTGCCAGGAGTGATTTCTGAGTGTAGAACCAGGAGGAACCCCTGAGCGCTTTCAGGTATGACCCCCCAAAACAAAACAAAATAAAAAACCCAAAAATAATATCTCAAGTAATCACTTTCTAATTACTTAGAAAATTTTGTCCAAAAATAATTTTATAAAGTACATCTATTTCCACATTTTAAAATGGAATTTTATAGTATATGTCATAGACATTTGGGACTATTTAATGATCTTTTTTCTATTGTTTAGTTCTACACTGCTATAAAGATCTATTAGTTACTATAGATATATACTATGTACACTTAGGCATTCACTATTAATTAATCTGTGTCCAATTTTCTAGTTCTAACCCACACACTCCTTGTGATTATATACTTTATTTTCTCAATATTTCAATAAAAGCTGCACAAGATTATTTTCTGGATCTCCTCTACTTCAACACACTCTTAAACTTCTTGGCTTTTGATCACTTTAAAATTTATTTCACAAACCCAGGTCTTCCTTAATATTCAAAGACATATGGATATATATGTATGTATCTTTGTTTATGTATTTATTCAAGTTTGTACAAAATAAGATCCACTATGCAAGTATATTTTTCTTTTTTTAACATAATTTTTATTTTAATTGTAGTGGCTTACATATCATTCACAGTAATATTCCAGGTACATATTTACATTGAATCAGGGGAATTCCCACCACTGAATTGTCCTCCCACAACTGCTCCCATTCTGCCTCCCATATCCTCCACTCTTCCCCCCAGGGGCTGCTAGAATGCGTGGTCCCCTCTGTGTCTAGTTAATTACTTAGTGGGCTTATACCTGTTTGGTCTTGGTGCCTCCATTATTTCCCCCTCTAATTGGGAGGCGAAGTATATTTTTCTAATCTGCTCTTTTTATGCATATTATGTTAATATTCAGGGTGTCTAGCATAAGTGTAGCTCTTGAGTTTGAAGATAATTAATTTCCAATGGGGAAAAATATCTTAAATAAACTGGTAGAGAAAAATATTTCCATTTGTTGTCAAATCCAATATATTTAAATATAACCACTCACCCCAATCTATGAACATTTTAATTGACTTAGTTTGGAAATTATATTTATCTGAAAATCTTATCTTTTGTAGAAAATTAATTTTAGTAAATATGGTGAATTTCCTTAAAATTACCTAGGGTTGCTTAAATGTGGAAAAGATTAGAATACTCTCAGGGCCTCTTCAATCTAGGTTTTTAAATTGAGTGCTACAGGGTACTCAAGTACTATTTTCTCACCTGACAAAATATAACCCACCTTTTCCGAGTCAAATTAGGTGGATTAATAAGTTTCCTCCTAGAATTGTATGTATTTAATCAAAATCTGTTGGTGTCACTCTTCAGATAATTAATTTCCTATTTTTCTGAGGCTTTCAACCATCAGATATGTGTCACTGATTTTAAAGTTATGATGTGTGTATCTGAAGTTGCTTCAATCTTAATGGAAGGGGAGGATATCTGGGACATTACTGCAAGTCATCTCTGTGTAGTCAGCATATAGTGTCCTACTTATAAATATAGACTTTCATAAGTGTGTTGCCTGCTACCTTACTTATCTTTGAAATGGTGATCCTATTTTTTGCCAGAATAATATCTATAGGTCTAACTTTGGCAAACCTTAGCTATCTGCAAGTTTGATTAGGCTTTAAAAGAGAAAAGTCAATCAGAATAAAATCCTAGTTAAAAGACACTTTAAAGGTCATCTACTCCTCTAATTACTTTCTATACTTCAAAGAATGGAGGAAAAAGAATTCAGAATGGAAATGCACTTTTCCAGCATGCCAACCAACAGACTCCATGCCAAACAGAAATAACTTTATGCGAATGATAAACAGAAAATTAATATCTATCCAAGGAAGTATGTTCATTCAAGTGACACAGAAAAATCAGTCTTTGTTATGTGCCATGTGGAGAAGAACAGAGAAGCTACTTATATTGCAATGACATTACATTATAATCACTTCTGGAATGTTAAAATAGAGAAATGTTTAAACTCTGTCCTTCCATGAAATCACTGGAAATGCTGTCAAAATTCACCAAAATTAACTCTGTTGGAATTGTAGAAATTAACAAGTCTTGAAACAGTTGAATGAATGTTTATGGAAGAACACAATTGAATCTCAATATGAGTTTAATGTTGACTTAGATGTATTTCCAAGTTCTACAAAAACCTTGAGATCTAACAACTACATAAACACTAAATTTTACAATTCAGAGTGAGCCATGTCTGGGACCCCCAAAGGGGTATGGAGTCCCTCCACAGCTCAGAGCTGCAGCCACCAATTTATAGGCCTTTTGAAGCCCAGAGACCTTCTTCACCCATCCATCAGTTCTACACTGGGTGATCCTTGACATTCCTACACAACTCAGACTATAGAAGCTGTTGCTCTTTACATAGATACTTAGTGCTCTTCTACAATTTGAGGGGGACATCCAACAATGAAAACTCAAAGGAAATTGATTCCTTAGGATTTCCCCAAACCTATAGGATTTTTTAAATTTAATCACCAAGAATTACAAAGCTACAAAGATATTTGTATTTTTTTTCTTTTTTTTCAGTTTTTGGAGCACACCAGGTGACGCATGGGGTTTAATCCTGGCTATATATTCAGAAATCACTGCTGGCTTGGAGGGCCACATGGGACGTAAGGGGATTAAACAGTGGTCCCTTCTAGGCTAGCGTGGACAACGCAGACACCTTAGCCCTTGCACCACCGCTCTGGCCTCATTTGTGATTAATTTTTAGTGTGCAATATTTTATCACCAATCCCTCCACAACATCAAATCTTGACATCATTCAAGGAGATCCTCAGAACAACAGTTTTTTATAATGGTAAAGAAAATAAGACAACTTTAGAAGGAAACTCAATCAAGTCAAGGAAAATTTGACTCAAAAATATCAATGAATACACTGAAATAGAATTGGAAGGACAAAGACAACAGGTGCAAGTCCTGGCAACAGTACTCAGAAATGTTAGGCTATATATGTGATAGGAAAAAAAGAAGTATCATCACAAAAGAGGCACAAGAAAAAATATGCTAGGGTCTCAAATGAGAGGACAGAGATACATTCTTGCTTTGGGTGTGGCCAAATGGTCCTTTGAAATCCATATAGCACCCTGAATCCCACAGACAGTGATCCCTAAATGCAGAGAGAAGTCATGAAGACACTTGGTTGTGGGCAAAATAATAAAATAAATGTAATGTACTAGTTCTTTAATACCCATCATCCAGAAATAAGTCCTAAGGAAATCCATGTGGGAGTCAAAACTCAAAATCCAAAGCAAATGCACCAGTTCTTACAATTATTATGGCAAACTGGATGCCACAGTAGAAGGATGTCTTGTAATTTAGCTCTATCACCCAATTTCCAAATAACCATTACTATTGTACCAGTTTGCCAGCTCCCTGGATAAGTCAATTTACACTGCCTCTATTTGGAAAAAAAATTGAGTTCTCTTGGGTTGAAAATTCGTTTTTCCAGTGTGTTTTTTCTTATTTAAGAAATTCTCAGCAATTGTGGTACAGAAACTAGATGAAGTGTGATACTAGAGAAGATAAACAATATATTGACCCAATATCTATGTAAGTACTCAGACTGTGAATGCTTTAATGAAGAACAAATCCATTTCCAAATTGAAAACTTTCATATTTTTTCTGAGCCTATAAAAGGAAAAGCACGTGAGTGTCTTGAAAAATTCAGGAAAGATTTTGACCTTTTAATAAACCTATCTTGAATTAGTATATGTTTATCTATTTTAATTGTTTGAATTGTATGCAAAACAGACCATGAAAGCCAAGGCAAAAACTTAGAATTGTATAGCTAATGTACTCAATAAAAGATGCTATAACTAGGAGACACACTGAGATCTATGTGTGTAGAACATATTTTAAAATAGAGCTTTCAACTTAAGTCCTTAAAGGTGATGTATATTGTTATTGGATGGAGTCCTTCTCTATCACCTAGATGATAAAGGTCAATAGGAATGAGGGATATGAAATACAACTTAAGAAGGCAATCGATGTGATGTCCAATACCAAAAGAACTATAACTGCTTGTCAGCAACCTTCAGCTTTTTTATTCACAACAGTAATCAGAATGGAATTTAAGACACTTGACAAATAAAGAGCAATATGTAAATCTTATTAGTCTCAACTTATTGTAATGAATTTATATATTTAATGGACATAAGATACAATTTACCTACCCCTATTTCTAAAGTTTTTAAGCACCTCTGTAGAAAAAATTACATGACTTCAAATGTATTTAAGACTAATGCTTTTTTGGGACAAATATAATTGATTCTTATAAAATAGTGATAGGTAAGTTATTTTCAGTAATATGTGTTTTAAGTTTTCCAGAAAAAGAATAGTGAATTCTCACCAGTATTTGCTACTATCCGAGAAAGAAAAATAAAATTATCAGAAACTTTTTAGGAAAGAGATTACTATTTTTAGTGAGACAATAGGGGCCAGAGAAATAGATATTACAGACGATATGGCTGACACAGTTTCAGTCCCTGTTACCCATCAGGAGTAATCCTTGAATGCAAAGAAAAGAGTAAGCCCCTAGCTCAGTCAGCTATAGCCCAAAAACAAAAACAGTAAAAGGGAAAAATGAGGGAAAATTTATTCTCAAAGAAAAATTTAGACTTTGACATTTAAAATATGCTTACTTACTACTTCGCTCAGCATTTATTCAGTACTGCCCTTAATTTGTGATATTCACAAAAAATGTGGAAAGGGGACCAGGATAATTGTTAAAATAGATATAGCACATGCCTTGCATGCATGAGACCCTGAATTTAATCCTTGATTCCATGTTTCTATTACTACTAGTTGTGATCATATCAGGAGTGCCCTTGAACCTTCAAGGATTGCTGGGGAAGTCTACAATTTTTATAAATGATTTAAATCAAGAAAAATAAATGCCTGTATTAATTTCACCAAACAATTATACCCATTATATTCTGATCTCTGTCTTTCTCTCTCATGTATTCATATACAAATAAAACTGAAGTAGCATATAAAATATATAAGAGAGTGTGTGAAGTTGTATTACTGCAGGTAGGACACTGGTTTTTCATGTGGCTGACCAGTGTTTGATTCTAAGCTCTTAATATGGTCTCCCAAGCCAGCCAGAAATGATCCCTGAGAACAGAGCCATTAAATTCTGAACACTCACTGTTGTGGCTCAAAAAAACAAACAAAATAAATAATATATAAAAGCTAAAATTTCAGAGGAGACATAGTGATTAAATTAATGACCAACTAAATTAACACTAGACAGATAACTCTAAATGGAATATTTTCATTTCCAATGAAATGTGAACATGTTCACTTGGTTTGTTATTAATATAATTTTCATCTTATTGCTTAAAAATTATCCACAAAGACATACAATCATTTGAATATGAAGAACCGTTAGTTTGATGTGCTAAAGCTAAGTATCTTTTTGTGACATTGGAATATAAGTCTTTTAAATAAGCATTAGTTCAGTTTATTTGGAAGTGAGAAATTATTAGCACTGTGAATAGAATTGAGGGGAAATATTATATCACATTAGTTTAGTAAGTCTGCTTGACATACTTCTATCATTTGTAAAATTTTCTGTCACCTCAAAAAATAGGCTGAGTAAGAGTGACACTTTGTAGGTGAGAGTGCTATGGTAACACTATAATCCTAAAACTCAAGTAATTCTAATCTTGTAACATTTGTTACCTTAATTAAAACAAACAAAAATAAAAAAAAGAAAAACAGTGCAAATGACATAGAGGTAAGTGGTCACTCTGAACCAGGACTAAGTGCTGAAAGTAGGTAAAGTGACATATATAAATCTCTATGAGTAACAATTTGATAAACTACAGTACCTAGAGGGTTAAAATAAAAATGAATATGAATATGAATATTGTGTCTATAATAGAGACAGGCCTGGGGTGAGAGGGTTCCTGAGGAATTTGTTGATGGGAAATTGACAGTGGTGACCAGATGGGTGTTAAGAATTTATATACCTGAAATGCAATCATGAATAACTTTGTAAACCCTCTAAGTCATTGCTATCCAATAAAACTTCCTAGATCACTCTTGTCCTAGAATATAGTGAGGAGAAGGAAAGAACTCGATTGGAGGGGGACAAATCAGGTATAAAATAACACAGGACAAGGTAAACAGGACTCAGATAGTTTAATGGTATTAAGGAAGAACAAAATTAAATATCCAAATCATTGAGTCAACACCACTGGAATAAGAACATTTAAACATTAACAATTAAACTTAAAAAGGTGCCTGTTAAGATGGCAGGCTGAGAGGGGGAGGTATGGGAAAGATTCTGAGAGGTTATGGGAGTTAGACAGTGGTAGTGAGACTTGTGCTGAAATATTGTGTGTCTAAAACTACACTATGAAAATTTTTGTCAATCAACGTGCTTTAAAGTTTAAAATCATAACTAAAATCAACAAAAAACACAGTTCTCTCAATTTGGAAATATTAACTTTGTTTTTATTCTTTCAATTATGTTAAACTTCCCAGACATATTTAATGCATTCCCATTTTCTATGGGAACATGAGATTCATCTCAGTTTACAAATAAGGTATTTTAGTGTATTAATTATTTTAATATAAAATATGTTCTTAAATATAGTTTTATTATATGAAAATTCTGTTTTAACTGTGGTGCATTAACATCAAGCAATAATGCACATGGATTTTGGAGAATATTTAAAAGTACAGAATAAGTTGAGCTGGAAATGCCAGTCTATGTTGCCAAGCCAACTGTTTCCATGTATGGCCTTGAGCAAGTTATTGAACCTCACCAAATTACAAACTGTTCCTCTTCTAGAAAGTCTTGGAGTTATTCAGAAAGATGCTGATAACTAATTAAATTTAGAAACTTACACCTTATATTCCTGTTCTAAGTTAATTGCCACATTTCTATTCTTCCAAAATTGGCCTTACTGCATTATTTTTAAAGGTTTCTGTGAATAAACATATGCAATGATTCTTTACCTTTTTCATATGTTCCTTATTTATAATTAAATGCTCAGCAGAATTTCAATGCACTGAACGGAATATTTTCCAATATCATCACAATTATCTCATTTATACAGGGTTAAGAACTTTGAATCCTCTTATGGTAGTAAGCTATATCATTATTAATCCATCTTAACCTCAACTGCTCTAACAAATCAGATAAGGTCTCTCACCAATCAGATTTAGTTGTTGTACTATAAAAGACAAATAAAATGTGCATCTATGAAAAGAACATATTGCAGTTTTTATTCTTTCTCGTAGATTTTGCTGAAAAAATAATTCCATGAAATATACATTGGTTACTAAGATCAAAATCTTTGAAAGACATTAATGATGGAAAAGAGGAATAAATCACAGATACTTCAAGACTATTTGAAAACATGCTCATACTCAAACTTGGTGTAGATGTGTTAACAAATGAAAATACAAGGCCCCTTCCCGCGGAACCCACAAATGGTGCAGACCACCCTGGACCGGTGGCAGAGACCTCCAGGCAGATAGGAAAAACCCCGCCCCTTACCTTGGAACTCCAGATCCGAACTTACGCTCATGGTTACTGTGAAGACAGTCTAGCATAACATATAAGTCTAGCCGGCTCAGACCTAACATCCAACTTTCTCAGATAATTCAAAGCCCACAAAATAGGATAGCAAAACACTGAACCAGCTTGAAATATCTATATCAAATTTAGACATGCCACCTGGTGAGGAAAAATAAACTCTAAATCAAAAATGCCTTCAATCACCTCTAATACAATTAGTACAGCAGGCCTTTCTTTTATCTTTGTTCATTATGTACCTAAATTTTTCTTTCCAATGTTTTTTCTCTTGCTATCTTATTGACTTCTTTTTCATTGATATTTTGTAGTTTTTCTTCAAATTCCTCTATGCATTCTTCTAATTGTGTAATTCTGCTATTCTGGCTTGTCAACCTGTTTTTTTATTTCATGTATTTCTAATTGTATGAATTCTTTCATCTTCTGTAAAAGTTCTTTGAGTTGTTTGAATTATACATCTATAGATTTCTTAATCTCCTTGATTTCCTCTGCTAGGGCATTCATTGCTGCTTTAAGGTTCTCATCTATTTGGTTTATGCATTTTGGTGGGCTTGGAAATTTAATAGTAATTCTCTTCATTTCCCCAGCTGCTAGTGTCTTCCTTGGTTTAGGCATATTTCTTAGTGTTTGGTGGTTTTGAATGTTGAGTGTTCAGGTTATTTCATAAAGAGGCCTGCTGTACTAATTGTATTAGAAGTGCTTGAAGGTATTTTTGATTTAGAGTTTATTTTTCCTAGCCAGGTGGTATGTCTAAGTTTGATATTCAAAAAGAAACTTACAACCTAGAGTCCAAAACCCAGCAAAACTCTAATTCATATGGGAGGAAGAACTAAAAATGTTTTTAGACAAAAAGGAATTCACACTATTGGTGCTGACCAAACCAACCCTAAATGAAATACTCAATGATGTATTACACAATCCAAACCCCCAATTGTAACAACAACTCTATTCAATACAATAGCACAACAGCCCTCTCTGTCAATGATCTCCTTAAATGTCAATGGGTTAAAATCCCCCATTAAAAGACACAGAGTAGAGGTTGGATCAAAAAAATAAAAACCAGATATTGCTGCCTGCAAGAAACACACTTAACAGAACAGGATAGACACAGCTTAGAATAAAAAGATGGAAATCAATTATCCATGCCAATGAAAAACAAAAAAAAGTGGGACAGCCACTCGTATATCAGACCAAATCACATTCAATCTCAAAAAAGTGCTCAGAGAGCAAGAGGGTCACTACTTACTGATCAGGGGAACATTAGATTAAGAAGTAAGTACTAACTCTGATCAATTTTTAAGCACCTACCATAAAGCCAGCAAAATATACAAGGATTTTGCTCACAAATCTAGAGAAACATAAGAAAGGAAATGCAATAGTAGTAGAAGGTTTCAATATTCCACTATCACCACTTGATAGGTCTACCAGACACAAAACTAGCAAAGATGTGAGAGCCCTAAATGAGAAATTAGAGGGAATAGGACGAATGGATCTATACAGAGCTCTGCACCCCAAGAAAGCAGAATACACATTCTTCTCAAGTGCACATGGAATCTTCTCTAGAATACCATGCTTTTGGATATAAATTTAACTTATACAAAGTTAGATATATAAGAATTGTTAGAAACACCCCATCAGATCATTATGCAGCAGAGATCAAGATTGACTGTGAAAAGAAACTGGGGAGAAAATCCAACACCTGGAGATTAAACAACATGCAACTCAACAACAGTTGAATCAAAGAGGAAATCAAGGAAAAAATAAAAATATTCCTTTAGAGGAATGACAATGAAGGAACAAATTGTCAAAAATCTGTGAGATACAGCAAAAGCAGTAATTAGGGGGAAACTCAGAGCAATACAGGCCTATCTCAGGAAAGAGGAAAATGATGAAATCAAAAGTTTACAAGGGCACCTGAAGGATCTGGAAATACAGCAGCAAAAGAACCCAAACACAGTTAGATGAATAATAAATAATAAATAATAAAAACCAGAACAGAAAAAAACAACATAGAAACAAAAAAATACAAAAATTAATGAGACCAGGAGTTGGTTTTTTTTTTTTTGAAAGAATAAACAAGATAGACAAACCACTGGCAAAACTCACCAAGAAAAGGAAAAAAAAACAAATAAATAGGATCACAAATGAAAGCAGAGAGCTTACAACAGAACCCCAATAAATCCAAGACTTCATGAGGGAGTATTATGAAATACTGTACTCACTCAGGCTATAGAATCCTGAACACTGACAGATTTCTGGAAAATTATCACCTCCTAAGACTCAATAAGGAAGACAAAGAAAGCCTAAACAGTCCAATCACAGCTGAGGAAATTGAGACAGTAATTAAGAATCTCCCCAAGAACAAAAGTCCAGGTCCAGATGGTTTTACAGGTGAATTAAATCAAACATTCCAAGAAAAATGACCACCACTCAATATCAGGCTCTTCCAAAATATTGAAAATACAGGAATTTTTCCTAACTCCTTCTATGAGGTGAACATCACTCTCATTCCCAATGATGGCAAAGACCACACCAAGTAAGAAAACTACAGACCAATCTCACTAATGAACACAGATGCAAAAATCCTCAACAAAATCTTAACAAACCAAATCCAACAACACATCAAAAAGATTATAAACTATGAACAAGTGGATTTTATTCCAGGGATGCAAGGATGGTTCAACATATGCAAATCAATCAACATCCTACAACACATCAACAAGAAGAAATACAAAACCACATGATCATATCAATCAATGCAGAGGAGGCATTTGACAAAATCTAACACCCTTTTATGCTGAAAAAATTCAGCAAAATAAGGTTGAAAGGATCCTTACTCAAGAGTGTTACAGCTACTTATAAAAAGCCCACAGTCAACATTATCCTTAATGGTGAAAAATGGAATTTCCACTAAGGTCAGGAACTAGACAAAGCTGCCACTTTCTCCACTCTTATTCAACATAGTTTTAGAATTCCTAGCAATAGCAATCAGACAAGTGAAGGGAATACAGGGAATCAAAATAGGGAAAGAGGAAGTCAAACTATCTCTTTTTGCAGATGATATGATGACATACATAGAAAACCCTAAAGAGTCCACAGGCAAACTGCTAGAAATAATAAGCCATCACAACATTATGGCTGGCTACAAAATCAATACACAAAAAGACAAGAGCATTCCTCTATACAAATAATGAAGTAGAGGAGAAAGTCCTTAAGGAGTCTATTCCATTTAAAATAGTATCTAAATATATCAAGTACCTAGGAATAAATGTTACAAGAGAAGTGAAAGATTATACAATGAAAACTTCTAAACACTTCAGAAAGAAATTGAAGAGGACCAAAGGAAATGGAAGAATATACCCTCTTCTTCTGTAGGAAGAATCAATATAATCAAAATGACTATCATACCTAAACTATTATACATATTCAATGTAATCCCTATCCAAATTCAGACATTATTTTTCAAGGATTAAAATAATCAATTAAAATTTCATCTGGAATCACAAAAGACCTAGGATAGCCAAATTTTTCTAAAAAAACAAGAAACTGGGTGACATTTCTTTACCTAACCTGAAGGTTTACTATAAAGTTGTAGTCATCAAAACAGCATGGTACTGGAACAAAGACAGAGTAACAGACCAGTTGATTAGAACAGAATATCCAGAGAGATTACCCCAAATATATGCCCGACTAATATTTGACAAAGGATAAAAGAACCTGAAATGGAACAAATGGTGTTGTAAAAACTGGGTAAACCACCTGAAAGAAACTAAAGACTGATCCATATCTCATATCCTACACAAAAACCAAATCAAATTGGATTTATGACCTTAAAATCAGACTGGAATCTATAAAGTTCACTTAGGAAAAAATAGGAAGAACACTTAAGGCATACCTCAAAAATGTCTTCGATGATGGATTGCCATTGAGAAGAGTAATAGCATCAAACCTAAATTAATGAATGGTATTACATCAAACTAAAAAGTTTCTGCATGGCAAAAGAAACACTGACTACAACTAGAAGACAGGTAAAAGAATGGGAAAATATTTTCACACTTGGCACATCAGATAAAGGGTTAATATCTAGGATATATAAAGCACTCAAAAGCATTAGCTCCCAAAACCTATTAAAGCCATAGAAAAGGGGGGGGAGAAGTAATGAACAGATACTTTTCCAAGGAAGACAGACAGGTGACCAAAAGACATATGAAAACATGCTTGCCATCACTATTTCATTAGGGAAATTCAAATCAAGACAATATAAAGTACCACATTACAACAGTGAGGATAGCACACATCAAAAATAATGGGACCAATCTCTGTTGGCAGTGTTTTGGTAAGAAAGGGACTTTCATCCCCTGCTGGTGGGAATGCAGCCTGGTCCAACCCTTATGGAAAATAGTATGGATAGTGCTTAGTGACACAGAATTGAGTTGCAATATGACCCAGAAATCACACTCCTGAGTATCTGTCCCCAAAATGGAAGGATATTCATCCCAAAGTATGTATGCACTCTATTATTTATTAAAGCTATCATCACAATAGCCAAGATATGGAACCAACCTCGATGCCCAACCAGAGATGAGTGGGTCATGAAGATGTGGTATTTATACACAATGGAATACTACATAATTGTTAGAAATGATACAAAAATGGATTTTGCAGCAACATGGATGGACCTAAAGAATACTATGTTGAATAAAGTAAGCCAGAAGATGAAGGATAAATACAGAATGATAGCACTTTTCTGAGGTACATAGATTATAGACCATATATACACCCCTTCCTTGGAGGCAAATCAACCCACCCATAAAGGAAGGAGCCAGAGGAGTGTGTCCGCATATATCATTTAGCCAATGAATACCACCACAACACGTAGAAAAACCCAAAATACATTTGTGACAATGGGGAAAAAGCACAGGCCAGCATCAGACATAGAGAATGAAGATGATAGTTCTGATGACCAGAAAATGACCAACCAACTAATCAATCTCTCAGATAAGGAGTTTAGACAAGCAATATGGATGATACTCAAAGAACTCAAAGAAACCATGGTTTGAGTTGAACAAAACACTAATAAGAACCAAGAAAATATGAAGACAGAAATCACAAAACTCCAAACTGAAATAACAGGTCAAATAACAGGCCTGAAAAAATCAGTAAACGAATTAAATGACAAAATGGATAAGCTGTACACCAGGTAACAAAAGCTAAGAATAGAATTGGTGCTTTGGGTGCTGAGATAAATAACAAATTCATACAAGAGAGAGATTGGGAAAAAATTAAAGCAAATAAACAGACAATGAAAAATTTAGTCAAAGAATGGGAACAGATGAAAATAGAAGTATATGATAAGCTCAACAGAAAAAATTTGGAGTCCCAGAAACCCAGGAAGAAAATTTCCAGGAAGAATAAATGGTCAAGAACATGATGAAAGAGAAACTTCCAGAGCTAAAGAATATATGCTATCAAATCCTGCATGCCTGAAGATTACCAACCAAAAGAGACCCTAGAGAAAATACCCCAAGACACATCCTAGTCACAATGACAAATCCCATGGATAGAGACAGAATTCTGAAAACAGCAAAATTAAAAAGGGAAATTACATTCAAGGGAGCATCCTTGAGATTTACAGCAGACCTGTCACCAGAAACACTCAAGGCCAGAAAGCAGTGGTGGGACATAGTGACAAAATTCAATGAAATGAATGCTTTACCTAGAATACTGTACCCAGCAAAACTCACTTTCCAGTTTGATGGAAGAATACATGGTTTCACAGACAAAAAACAGCTCAGAAACTTTACGGACTCAAAACCAGTCTTAAGAGAAAAACTGAAAGACCTAGTTTAAGACAAATCTGACCAAAAGACACACTAAATTTCGATATAAAGATGGCATTAAATCCCAGGATAATTCTCTCTCAATGTCAATAGACTCAGTGCACCAGTTAAGAGAGACAGAGTGGCTAAATGGATCAAAAAACTCAATCCAACCATCTGCTGCCCACAAGAAACGCATCTGAATAGTCAGAACAAACATAGACTCAAAATAAAATGCTGGAGGAAAATCATCCAAGCAAAAAACACCCATAAAAAAGTTGGAGTGGCCATACTAATATCAAATAATGCAAACTTTATATTCAGAAAGGTTGTAAGGGACAAAGATGGACATTTTATATTAATCAAGGGGTATGTAGAGCAGGAAGAAATCACTCTCCTAAACTTATCCACCGAATGAGGGTCCAGCACAATATTTAATAAATTGTTGACAAATCTGAAAAATAATATTAATAACAACACAATAATTGTGGGGGACCTCAACATGGCTTTGTCAACACTGGGTAGGTCAACCAGACTGAAACCCAACAAGAATATACTAGACCTGATAAGAGAAATGGAAGAAAAAGGCCTAGTGGATATATATATGGCAATCCATCCCCAGAAACATAGATACACATTCTTCTCCAATGTACATGGGACATTCTCCAGGATAGACTACATGCTGGCACACAAAACATACCTCCATAATATCAAGAGTATAGAAATCTGCAGACTACCTTCGCTGACCACAAGGCTCTGAAATTATATGTGAATTCTAAAGGGACAGAGAAGAAAAATTTTAACACCTGGAAGTTAAACAGCCTCATACTGATTAACCAGTGAGTCTGAGATGAAATCAAAGAGGAAATCAAAACTTTCCTTGAAACAAATGATAATAAAGATACAAACTATCAGAACTTACAGGACACAGCAAAAGCAGTGCAGAAAGGAAAGTTTATAGCTTTGCAATCACTCATCAGTAAGAAAGAAGGGGCTTACTTGAGTAGCTTAATAACGGAGCTCATAGAACTAGAAAGTGCTCAACAAAAGGATCCAAAAATAGGGAGACAGAAGGAAATAACAAAGCTTAGAGCAGAAATCAATAAAGTGGAAACCCAAAAAACAATCCAAAAGCTCAACGAAAGCAGAAGTTGGTTCTTTGAAAAAATGAACAAGATTGATAGACCACTGGTAAAATTAACAAAGAAAAAGAGAGAGAAACTTGATAACTCGTATTAGGAATAAAAAAGGAGAGATCACTACTGATATGATAGAGATTCAAAGGGTAATCAGAGACTACTTTGAGAAACTCTATGCCACTAACAATGAGAACCTGGAAGAAACGGATAAATTCTTGGACTCTTATAATCTTCCATGGTTGAAGGAAGAGGATGTAACATATCTAAACACCTCCATCACTATTGATGAAATTAAAACGGTAATAAAATGTCTGCCCAAAAACAAAGCCCACGCCCTAATGGATTCACTAATAAATTCTTTCTAACTTTCCAAGAGGAACTACTACCAATCCTGGCAAGACTCTTTCATGAAATCAAAAAAATGAAAACACTTTCAAGTAGCTTTTATGAAGCATACATCAGCTTGATACCTAAACCAGACAGAGATGCTACCAAAAAGGAAAATTACAGACCAATATCTCTGATGAATGCAGATGCAAAGATCCTCATCAAAATCCTTGCAAATAGGATTCAATGCCTCATGAAGAAGATCATTCACTACGATCAAGTCGGGTTTCATCCCAGGAATGTAAGGATGGTTTAACATCTGTAAAGCTATCAACATAATACACAACATCAACAACAAGAAAAATAAAACTCACATGATCATATCAATAGATGCATAGAAAGCATTTGATAAGGTCCAACACCCATTCTTGATCAAAACTCTCAGCAAGATGGGAATGGAAGGAACCTTTCTCAATATAGTTAAGGTCATCTACCACAAGCCAGTGGCAAATATTATCCTCAAAGGAGAAAAACTAAAAGCTTTCCCTCTAAATTCTGGCACAGACAAGGCTGTCCTCTCTCAGCACTCCTATTCAACATAGCACTGGAAGTACTCGCTATAGCAATTAGGAAAGAAAAAGATATCAAGGGAATCCAGATAGGAAAGGAAGAAGTCAAGATCTCACTGTTTGCAGATGACATGATACTCTACTTAGAAAACCCTAAAGACTGTATCAAAAAGCTTCTAGAAACAATAGACTCATATAGCAAGGTGGCAGGCTACAAAATTAACACACAAAAATCAATGGCCTTTCTATACACCAATAGTAATAAGGATGAAATGGACATTAAGAAAACAACCCCATTCACAATAGTGCCACACAAACTCAAATATCTTGGAATCAACTTGACTAAATATGTGAAGGACCTATACAAGGAAAACTATAAAACTCTGCTCCAAGAAGTAAGAGAGGACACACGGAAATGGAAACACATACCCTGCTCATGGATTGGCAGGATTAACATCATCAAAATGGCAATACTCCCCAAGGCATTGTACAGATTTAATGCGATCCTTCTAAAGATACCCGTGAGAATCTTCAAAGAAGTGGATCAGGCACTTTTGAAATTCATTTGGAATAATAAACACCCTAGAATAGCTAAAGAAATTATTGGGAAAAAGAATATGGGAGGAATTACTTTCTCCAACTTTAAACTGTAGTACAAAGCAATAGTTATCAAAACAGCATGGTATTGGAATAAAGACAGTCCCTCAGATCTGTGGAATAGGCTTGAATACTCAGAGAATGTTCCCCAGACATACAACCACCTAATTTTTGATAAAGGAGAAAGAAATCCTAAATGGAGCAAAGAAAGCCTCTTCAACAAGTGGTGTTGGCACAACTGGCTAACCACTTGCAAAAAATTGAACTTAGACCCCAGCTAACATCATGTATGAAGGTAAAATCCAAATGGATTAGAGACCTCGCTATCAAACCTAAAACCATAAGATATATAGATTAACACGTAAGCAAAACACTCCAGGACATTGAGATTACAGGCATCTTAAAGGAGGAAACAAGCTTGTGAAAGCAGAGATTAACAGATGGGAATATATTAAGCTGAGAAGCTTCTGCACCTCAAAGGAAATAGCGCCCAGGATTCAATAGCCACCCACTGAGTGGGAGAAACTATTCCCCTAATACCCATCAAATAAGGGGCTAATCTCCAAAATAGACAAGACACTGACAGAACTTTACAAGAAAAAATACATCTAATCCTATCAAAAAATGGGGAGAAGAAATGAACAGACACTTTGACAAAGAAGAATTACAAATGGTCAAAAGACACATGAAAAAATGCTCCACATCACTAATCATCAGGGAGATGCAAATTAAAACAACTATGAGTTACCAACTCACACCACAGAGATTGACACACATCACAAAAATGAGAATATACAGTGTTGGTGGGGAAGCGGAGAGAAAGAAAATCTTATCCACTGCTTTTGGGAATGCCACCTAGTTCAACCTTTATGGAAAGCAATATGGAGATTCCTTCAAAAACTGGAAATCAAGCTCCTATACGATCCAGCTATACCTCTCGTAGAAATATACCCTAGGAACACAAAAATACAATACAAAAATCCCTTCCTTACACCTATATTTATTGCAGCACTATTTACCATAGTAAGACTCTGGAAACAGCCAAGATACCCTTCAACAGACGAATGGCTAAAGAAACTGTGCTACATATACATAATGGAATATTATGCAGCTGTCAGTACATATGAAGTCATGAAATTTTCCTATACATGGATGTACATGGAATCTATTTTGCTGAGTGAAATAAGTCAGAGAGAGAGAGAGAAAACACAGAATGGTCTCACTCATCTATGGGTTTTAAGAAAAATGAAAGATATTCTTGCAATAATAATTTTCAGACACAAAAGAATCCAGCTCACTTTATGAAGCTCACCACAAAGAGTGATGAGTTTAATTAGAGAAATAACTATATTCTGAACTGTCCTAATATTGAGAATATATGTGGGAAATGAAAAGCCTTTCTAGAGTACAGGTGGGGGTTGCATGGGGAGGAGGAAGATTTGGGACATTGGTGATGGGAATTTTGCAATGGTGATGGGTTGTGTTCTTTACATGACTGAAACCCAAACACAATCATGTATGTAATCAAGGTGTTTAAATAAAATAAAATATATTTTAAAAAGTCTGTTAGAATTTGGAGATCTCAGTTCTTCTGCTCATGGCTTTTTATTCACTGTGATTAATAAGCTTCTTAATAAATCCTTGCCAGACTTAAAAAAAACGACTGGTGCTCAGTCATACTAGATACCATATTCAGTTTGCATTATAAAAATGTCTGGATAAAACACTCCAATATACCTTCTTTCTCTGGTATATGTCCTCTATTAGGACCTGAAACATATGATCATTCAGACAACTAAAACAGCCAATTGCGAATCACAGGCTTATATTACAGGACCTACTCATCTAACACTTTCGAGAAAATTAGCGTTTCCTTTCTCTCCTTCCTACTTCTTTTCTTCACCCCCTTTTACTTCTTCCTCTTCTTCCTCATTATCAATGCAATCTATGTCAAATAGAGACCTTACCAATAGTTTCTCTTTAGGAAAGGAACCTTGTTATATAAGATGCAGCAGACAATACTAAATAGGGTAGCCACCTACATAGATAGGCCTCACTAACAAATTGTTTAGTACTCAAATTGTGAAAACCATGGGTATCCTAGACTGTTCCAGCCATTATCTAACCCTGAAATCTTCATTTAGTAAGGCCTAAACTCATCACTGATGAAATGTCTGGAAACTGGAAAACCCTCCCAACTCCAAAGCACCAACCCAATCTTTTATTTGATTTATTAAATTCATGATTAATTTATTTTTACTATATTTACCTATTTTTCTGTTCTCTCTCTTATTTTTGGCTCTCCCTTCCACTCTTACCTGAGCTATACCTAAGTAATTATTCATCTTAACTCAACCAGTACTTAAAGCTCAGACCCATTCTATCAGGGTCAGACCTCTAACAACACCTTAAGAATAGATTACTAATGTATGTCTATATGTGGGCATGAGTACATAGAGATAGTTCTCCTCTAAGACACTCAAACCTAATTTGTAAACAATCCATGTCTATATTGTATAAGGCCCCTCATAAATACTATCCCTTTTCCTCCCCTTCAGAAATCCTACTATCCTTTCACCCCCCAATACCAACCTGATATTCCCACTATATTAACACTCATTACCCACAGTTCTTAAGCCATTATGTTTCAAGACTGACCTCCTGCCCCTACAAGCCATCACACAGCTCCCACAACCACTCAGCCCCACATCTGGCCCCCCAACAAGAAACTACAACCAACATTCCTGCTGTGGCCCTCTATACTCTCACAATGGTGAACAATTGCTTGATACTGGAACCAGCTCTAGAAGGACCTCTAGTGCAAGAAATCTACCCGTGCCCTTTCTGTCACAAATCACTTACCAAACTCAACATGACCAGGGTGTGTGATGAAAAAAATCCCTGGATTCCAGCCCCCACAAAATCTTCCAAAAGAAAATGAGGAAGCCTATATTTTCTTTAGAAGTTTAAGACCTATATAATACTACCTCTTAAACTGTTTATCTTCAAATGCAAGGCATTCTCCTCCAACACTTGGTTCCCTTAATTACTTTTTAAACTCCCTTTTTTATATTTTCCTTTATATTTATATGTGAGTATATATATATATATATATATATATATATATATATATTCCTTTTTTCCTTCACTTTCTTAATTTCACCTGTTTTGTGTTTGGTTCAAAAACTACAAGAAAAATTTTTGCCTGGGTTTAATGCTTAGGTCAAAACCAGGGCACAGAGAAGATAGAGCCTGACACCCTCACCACCAAATGCACTAGAAATATGAGATAGCACAATTTATTTTTGCAGAAGCATACTAAAAATTGGGAAATTTTACATATAAAAACAAGCTCTTATCTACTAGAGATAAGAACTCATACTTTTTTACAATACAGGTTCACTTCCTACCTTGAACATATGTCATGTGGTCCCAACTTAGACTCCATGCAATTAGACAGTGACCATCCAACCCCGAATCCTAGATCTCAGATATAGAATCAAAACAGTTCTCCGCAACAACTCCAGGAATCAAACTCCTTCTAGGACATAGTTAATACTGTTCAGGCACAATATGAGCCAGTTTTGGTATGATATCCTGACAATGAGGAAATGACAACAACTTGGTCTAAGAGCAGGCTGTCTCATCTCAACACCTAAAAATAAGATGAAATTAGAAGTCACATCATCCTTTGATCAGTGCAAAAGCCAAGATAGCTAACTACAGAATACTGACTGTGACAACCATGACTGGGCAGAACTTATCCTGGGACCAATAAAAAAGACCCTAGTCTAGGCTTTGGCCTACAATATGTACAACAACCAAGATCTCTAATTCCAGAGGTCTAACTGAGACAACTGCAACTGAGCACAACTTCGAGAAATATAGTGACTCTGTCCTAGGCTTCGTCCTGGGATCAGTGCAAAAACCAAGACCACCAACTACAGAAAACTGATTAAAACAACAGTGATGAAACAGAACATTTGGAACTGTAAAGAAAGATTCTGTCCTCTGACACGTGCAAATTTTAGTTATAGAGGCCTGATTTCATCATCTACAATGGAGCAGAAAAATTCCAGACATCACAAAAGTATCTAGGGGAGAGTAAAAGCATGTACAGAGCCTGTAGTTATAACCATGACAGTATATTTCAAGAGCAAAGAAAGCCTGTATCTATTAGGCCAGGAGAATTCCCTTTCTAATCTCCCCAATTTTTACTGTATCTATGCAAAAACAATAGCACAAATTAAATTTAAAAAATTATAATGTTGTTGCTTGTTTCTTTTTTTCTTTCTCTTTTCTTTGCCTTTTTTCTTTTTATTCCTGTGCTTTGATTCATATTTATTTCAGGACCGTGTTTAGTGTTTGGTTGTTGTCAGTATTGCTGTGGTGCTTTGCAGGCTTTTTTTTTTGTTTTGTTTTGTTTTGTTTTGTTTTGGGTTTGATTTTTCTTGTATTATTTTTATGTTTTCCTTCCTTTTTCCTTTTCTTTTCTTAAACTGATATTTATAGTCTCTAGAAGGATGCCTCCCATTTTTACTTGTTTAAATTCTTGCCTCCCTTTTTTAATATATTTTTAATATAATTTTTATTTTGATCATAGTGTCTTGCATATTGTTGACAATAACATTTTAGGTACATATTTACATAAAATCAGGGGGGATTCCCATCACCAAATTGTCCTCCCTACCCCTCCGTTTTTGTCCTACCTCCCATTTCCTCTTCCCTCACCCCCAGGGTGGCTAGAATATGTGGTCCCCTCTGTATCCAACCCACTACTTAGTAGTCTTGCACCTGTTTGGTCTTGATGCCTCCCTTATCTCCCCCTCTAACTGTAGGCAGGACTAGCTAGTTCAAGTTGCGTGGTTTTGCCTGAAAAAGAGAAGATAAATAAACTGGGGTAAGAGTCTAATACTCCAAAAATGGGTGGAATCCTTCTAGAGGCTCTCATCATCCCTTTTTTCTTTTCTTTTTTTCTTACCTTCAAACAGAAGCACATAACTTGAACCATCTTGTACTGCCTCACAAATTGAGGGGGAAATAATGGAGGGCACCAAGACCAAACAATTGTATGAACATTGAGTAGAAATAAAAAATAATCAGACTTGAACACCTACAACGCCAACTACAACAGAATCCATACTATATTTAGAACAGGCTAGACACAGAAGGGACCACTTATACTAGCAGCCCGGGGGGCTAAAGAGGGGCGATATGGGATGAAGGCTGGGAACAGGGGTGGAGGTAAGACAATATTGGTGGTGGGAATGTCCCTGATTCATTGTCACTATTGACCTGAAATAGTACTGTGAATGATTTGTAATCCACTTTGGTCAAAATATAAATTATTAATATAAAATAACAAATGAATGTACAAGTCTGTTGAGTAAATTTAGGAAAAAAGACAAAAATAGATACAAAGACAGAATGGTGACTCTCATATGTGGAATATAAAGCAAATTAGAGTTAAAGAAAATACCCAACAGAAACAGAAACTGAGAATTGGTGTTCAGTAGGAAACATCCCATAAGGCAGGGAAGAAGAGAAGGAGAATAAAGTAGAGGTGGCATTCATATATGAGGGCAATAGTGGAAGAAGGGGGGATTTTCTTCCCAAAGAAATAAAGGTCTGATGCAAGAATGTATCACTCATGGAACCCTACTATCAAAAAAAGTAAATCATGATGCCTAAAATTAATTATAAAAAATTAAAGGAGTATAGTTTCTAAAATCCAAATATATGGGAGAAGTTTAAATATATGTATATGCCCATGGGCATTTTTGCAGTTTTAAACATAGACCATTAAACAAGATCTCTCTGTTTTAGTAATAAAAATCAATTATTCAAATTAATTTTAAGTCAATAACCCAGCAAGAATAATTATTTGTTGATCTTGCAATTCCTTCATACACTGGGAACAAAACAAAATTATAACAGATTTCTTATATAACTTATTCATGTTGGTTATCTCAGAACATAAAAATTCAATTTCATATCATTACATTATCTGAGAAATAAAATTAAAAAAAATATTTAAAGTACTATAGAAAAATATCATGAATAACTTAATTTAACAAAGAATGAGTGAAGGATTAACAAAGAAAGAATTGTTCACATCAAACATGTCCTTGAAAGACAGAACACTTATTTTTTTAAATAAATTATATTTTGACCAAATTACAAATATTTCACAGTAATATTTTAGGTACATAGTGAAATTGATTCAGGGGCATTCCCACCACCAGTGTTGTCCTCCCTCCATTTATGTTCCATCATGCATCCCTTATCCCCATCCTCCCCTCCCCCAAGGCAGCTAGAATAAGTGGTTTCCTCTGTGGCTAGTTTGTTGTAAATTGTGTTATCGATTGTGTTGTCACTGGCTTTGGATTTGGTGTTTAAGTCAATCATTTTTTTAATTTTTACTTAATGATCTTAAGCCTCAATTCCCCTCAATTCATGAGGCAGAACATGATGATTCAAGTTATGTGGTTCTGTTTGAAGAAAAAAACGGGAAATAAAGGGGGGGCAAAAATCAAACAAACAGAAAACTGGGAGGAGTCCATCTAGAGGTTATAAATATCAGTGTAAGAGAAGAGAGGAAATAAAGGAAGAAAAACATAACAAAATTACAAGTAAAACAACCAGAAATACAAGGAAACAAAAGCAACAACAAAATCCCAGCAGAAAACAGCAAACACAACAACAAAATAAAAATAATCGAACAAAAAAAAAAAAAACGAAAAGCACTACAGTAATAAAGACCACAACCAAACAAGAGCCACAATCCTGAAATTAAAAAAAAAACTAAAAAACAGTAAATACTGGGGAGATTAGAAACAGAATTTCCAAGGCTTGGACTAAGAGATACAGGGTTTCTCCATCCTTGAAGCTTACTGTCATGGAAATAACTACAGGTTTTGTACATGCTCTTTTACTCTCCACTAGGTCGTTTTGGTGGTGTCTGGAAACTTTCTGTTCAGTCATGGATCATAAAATTATGTCTCTGTAATGAGAGATCTTGGTATTTGCACAGGTCATAGGGTGGAGCCTAGGATGGAGTCTTCCTTTACAGTTCTAGAAGTTCTGTTCCATCACTTTTGTTTTAATCAGTCTTCTGTATTTGGTGGTCTTGGTTTTTGCACCAATCCTAGACGAAGCCTAGGATAGGGTCTTTTATTATGTTTCCAGAAGTTCTGCTCAGTTGCAATTGTCTTAGTCAGACCTCTGAAATTAGAGATCTTGGTTGTTGTACAGATTGTGGGCCAAAACCTAGGCTAGGGTCTTTTTTTATTGGTCCCAGGATACGTTCTGCCCAGTCATGGTTGTCACAGTCAGTCTTCTGGAGATAGCGATATTGGCTTTTGCACAGATCAAAGAATGACGTGTCTTATGATTTCATCTTATCATTAGGTAATGAGATAAGACAACCTGCTCTTACATCAAGTTGTTGCCATTTTCTCATTGTCAGAATGTCATATGCATACTGGCACATGTTGGTGTCAGAGCAGTATTAACATTGTTTCAGAGGGAGTTTGGTTCCTGGACCTGTTGTGGAGAACAGTTTAAGTTCTATGTTTGGGATCTAGGGTTTGGGGTTGGATGGATGTTGTCTTAATCACATGGAGTCTAAGTTGAGTCCACATGACATAAGTTCAAGGTGGGACGCACCCCTGTATTGTAAAATATATGAGTTTTTATCCCTAGTAGATAAGAGCTTGTTTCTATATGTAAAATTTCCCCTTTCTAAATGCCTTTGCAAAAAATAATGGTGCTATATTATTTTGGCAAATAAACATATCCTTCTTCTCTCTTTATCTCTCTCTTCTCCCTCTTTCCTTCTCCTATTTCTTCTTCCTCTTCATCATCATCAATTTAATCTAGGCCAAATAAAACCCACAATGTTAGTTTCTTTTTAGAAAAGGAACTTCTATACATAAAATGCAGTGGACAATAATTCATAAGGTAACTAGCTACATAGGTAGGCCTCATTACCACATTGCTTAGTACTTGAGACAGGAAACCTCTGTGTACCTTAAACTGTTCCAGCCATTATCTAACCCTGAAACCTTTTCATTTAGCAAGGCCCAACCCCATCACTAATGATGTTCCTAGAAACTGAGAAAACCTTCCAATTCCAATGCACCAGCCCAAGCTCTTTTATTTGACCTACTTAATTTTTTAACTTATTTTAATATATTTACTTATATTTTTTCTCCTCTCTCTTATCTTTTAATCTCCCTTTCTGTCTTTTCTAAGTCTTACCTAAACTACTTATTTATCTTAATTTAACCAGATCTTAAGACCTCAGACCCATCCTACTAGGGTCAGATCTCTAACAGCACCTTAAGAATATATCACTAATGTATGTCTTTATGTGGGCATGAATACATAGACAGAGGATTCCTCTATGAGAGCCAATCCTAAATTGTAAACAATCTTTGCCTATAGTGTATATAGCCCCTCCTATATACTACCCCTACTTCCCCCACCTCAGAAATTCTACTATCCCTTCACCCCCAATACCCTCAGTTCTTAACTGATTAGGAATCAAGACTGACTTCCTGACCCAATAAGCCATCAACCAGCTCCCAAGCAAAAGGACACTCTCCCAACTCCACATCTCATCCCTCAGCAAGAAACTACAGCCAACACTCCTGCTGACTCATGCTCTGTCACCCTCCTTCTCACTCCCCAAATGTGGACTGTTGCTAGATACCAGATTCAGCTCCAGAAGGACCCAATGCAAGAACTCTACCCGAGCCCTTTCTGCCACAAATCACTTCTCAAACCCAAGAAGACCAGGGTGTGTGATGATAATGTGCCCTGGACTCCACCCCCACAAGAATATCTCAAGAAAATGGGAAAGCATGTATTTCCTTTATATGTTTAATACCTCTATAATACTCTCTTAACCTGTTTATTTCAAAATATAAGGTAGTCTCCTGCATCACTTTGTTCCTTTAATTACTTTTTAAAATTCATTTGTATTTATTTCTTCCTTTATATATATGTATATAATTGTCTTGTTTTTGTTTTCTATCTTTTTTAACTTCATATGTTTAGGTTCTGCTGGGGGCAAAAACCTACAAGAAAAAGTCTTGCCTGGGATAAAACTCTGCTCAAAACCAGGGCACAGAGATGATGGAGCCTGATACTCTCATCCCTAAATGCACAAGCAATATAATATAGTACTATTTCTCTTTGCAAAAAACAATTATTTTTGCAGGAATATGTGAGAAATAATGGTAAAACCAATGGCTCCAGTGAGGAGAAAAGCAAATTATAAATTTGCGAGCTAAAGTGAGATGGAAGCATATTATACCAGATATACCAACACTTTATGATTTTGAATTACCAACATGCCTTCTCCTTTGTTCTAATAACAGCACTTTCAGTACTGTATTGATTTAACATTGTGGGTCCTTTTCCTAAGTTGTGGCACATCAGACATAGCCCAGCTAATTGAATCACAAAATTTTCTTTGCTGTGGCGATTGGTTTTTGAGAGGACATTCAACTTTAATAAAATTAGAGTGACTTCTTAGGCTTGTATAAAGTTTGTTAGGAAGAGCTAACCTCTTTCTGATGAACCTGAGTTTAAATATGCACAACCATGTAGATTTTCAATTTAGAAACTGATGAGGACAAGATAATTTAGGGAGGAACGTAGAATGGATATGAATACAGACCAGTGTAACACTGGAATTCTAGATCAAGTCATTTTCAAGATTACCTACATAAGATAATAAATAATATATTACTTCTAGAAGAGTAATAAAAGAAAAAATGTCTAAAAATTTAGTGCAATTTGGCTTGGATACTTTCCACATCTGTTTCATTTTTATTAATCCCTTACCCCACCCATAAACAAATATACAGGGGATTGGGAGGATCTTGATAATTATTGAATTATCTGGTGGTGCTTCTTATGCTCCCCATCATTTCAGTATTCAGTTCACCAAAAAGCTATTCTGCTGGGTTCCAAGTGCCCCAATAATTTATTTTCAAAAGTAGCAGAACCAGTGCTGCAACCATCTAGGATCTCTGCAGGATATAATTTGCAAGATTAACTTTGACTATAATTATTTTCTCAGAGAAGTACTATATCCTAGGCATACATATTTAGGTATACAACCTCACTGGAAATAGGTTGCACTAAGCTATGTTAATTTCCATATATATTATATATATTCCTTTATATATAAAATTTTGAAAGGTAGTAAAATCTTTTAGTGGTGAAAATCTTTTTATAATTTAAAAATTCTTTTAGTAGAAGATAGCAAAAACCTTTAAAATGTTAATAACAATAATCCTTACTGATTTTATAGAATTCAATTTATTGCTTCTTAAAACCTTTCTCAAATTCCTACTGTGCTAGATGCTTTGCCATGTATCAGAAAATCTGTTGTTTCAGCCTGTAAGGAACTCAGAGTTCTACTAGGCTAGATAAGACGATCTTTCCTGCTTCTATTCATTTAGCCAAAATGCCCACTGCTTTTACACATTGTGAGCTGAGCATGAGAAAAATATTAAAGTCATAATCTGTCCTGAATCAGTAAGGCAATAGTAGAATGTTGGGTAAAGAGCTAAGTGAAATAATGGATCGATTCTGAGTTAAAATGCAAGTAAATCAGAAGATGTCTGTTGCAGAAAGAACTGCTCCACACTCATTGGGATTATACCTCTGACCAGTTTTCTTTCAAAGTTGTATTTTTTAATTACTATGTTTTTACAGAAGGTACAGTAGTGGTATAATCACATCTGGTACATTTATTAGTATATTGTGTACATATATGTATATTGTGTATATATTAAATTTAGTTTTTATAGATTTATATACAATTTCATCACTGCAATATCCCTTATGCTATCACTTGAGAGTTACCTGCTCTCTCATGCCTCTGCCTCTCAGAATCAATAATTATTTTTATTTCTATGCTTCTGACAAGATTTATTTGTTTGTCTTTTGGGTTTTTTTTTTTTTTTTTTGGTTTTTGGTTTTGGGGCCACACCCGGCGGTGCTCAGGGGTTACTCCAGGCCGTCTGCTCAGAAATAGCTCCTGGCAGGCACGGGGGACCATATGGGACACCGGGATTCCAACCAACTACCTTTGGTCCTGGATCGGCTGCTTGCAAGGCAAACACCGCTGTGCTATCTCTCTCTGGGCCCCGCTTTTGACAAGATTTAAACTCATTTAGGAACAATGCCATTAAAATTCAGTCATAAATCCATTGAACAACCAATTCTTTGAAAGCTGCAAATCTCTAGACAAGAACACTGCCTCTAATTTCTTACTATGAAGGAAGGTAGCAGAGCATATACAACAGTAATTGCAATTACAAAATAAATGTAATAAAATAAAAAGGCCAGATGATGTTAATTATTTGTGTTGACAGTGTGATTTTATGTGAACTTTCTATATTTTTTATTTTTGGATCATCATTCAATACAGCATAAAGATATTTGAAATTATCTTAATACTTTAATTTAAAAATATTAGGGGGGCTGGAGCAGTAGCACAGCAAGTAGGGTGTTTGCCTTGTCCAGGTTTGGTCCCTGGCATCCCATATGGTCCCCTGAGCCTTCCAGGAGCAATTTCTGAGCACATAGCCAGGATTTACCTCTGAGAGCTGGGAAGTGTGGCCCTAAAACAAACAAACAAAGAAATAAATATTTGTGATGAGTAGCTTTGTGTTTGTAATTCACTGATGAATGAAAAGAGATTATTTAATTCTGAATGTTGGTACTCTGTAAGAAAATATTTGGTAAAGCTGTTGAAAAGTTAACTAAACAAAGAAGTAAAATAGAAAAACTGAGCTAAAATAACATTTTGGAAGACTAAATTAGCCAACCAACTACCTCATAATAATGCACGTGTTTGCACGTGCATGCATGCACAATATATTGCACATGCAGAAACCTCATTTTATGGAACTTTATTAATGGATCAAGATGTGATTTTGTTATTTGTGTTTGTTATTTTTGACAATATCCACATATAGGTCTTGCTCTATGCAATCAAAATATAACTTCCTCATAGAAATTTTTATTAAATTAGTGGGGAATGTGGACAAT
Source organism: Suncus etruscus (assembly GCF_024139225.1). Taxonomy (NCBI): domain Eukaryota; kingdom Metazoa; phylum Chordata; class Mammalia; order Eulipotyphla; family Soricidae; genus Suncus; species Suncus etruscus. Next base: position 82,416,457 of record NC_064868.1, read on the forward strand.
TCTCAAAGCAAATGCCTTACTATTCAGGATATAGTGTTGGACATCTGAGTAAGTAACATAATCCTTAATGTACCTGCAAAGTTGGACTATAAAAAGGAAATATTTCCATGCTAGAAAAATTCCATCCTAAGAATAAAATAAATATTTATAAATCATAGTAATAAACTTCTACTTAAAAACTTTGTGAATATGTCACTGGTAAGATTTAGTATTTGCTCAGGACAGACAAGCCCTAACTTTAAGCTTAGAACATCAGACATCTAACATCTATAAGAACATCAGAATAACAACCAAAGAGAATGTTTATATCTTTAATAAATACACTTAACCGCTATGGGACCAAAAACAATAAAATTGTGGCTAGCAATATATGTTCTAGTTCACTAACTATGCATTGACCATTATTCTGGAACAAAAATTCAAGTCCTGGTAATGCATTCTAATCATCATTGCAGTTAACTTTAAAATACTCACTTCTATTTCACATTCCAGAAAACAATAAATTATAATACCCAAAAGTGGTATTATCAAAGACATACTGCTAAAATGCTCCCCCACTAATTCCAAAGTACAGCCAAGTTTGGAAATCAATGCTCTAAACAATAGTTTTTGCTAAAATATCCAGCATTAACTATTTCATTTCTATGCAACTGGCTAGCCAATGTATTAAATCCAGTACCTCTTCGTAGGTTACAATATTACTGTCTTGTTTTCAGATATATGAATATGTATCTACAAAGAAGTAAGGGATTTAGTGCATTGGGTGGCTAGTTAAATAAATTCTCTTTCTAGCACCAGTCTTACATAGCCATTACATCCTCCACAATTCCAGATTACATCAACACTTTACATCTCCAACATGTTTTCATCAATGGATTTTTCTTACAAAACTTTTCTTGGAAGATAACATACTGCTTCTTTTCTACTCCTGATGATAGACACTATTTTAGTGATCTTCGACTGGAAAAGCAGCAGGTATGATGAGGTAGTTGGCAGAGAACATATTGTATTGTGGCAGAACAGGCAGGAGTGAAAAAATATGTCAAGTTTTGTGTTTGATTTTATGTCAACTTTCCTCAAGAAATATTTATTTCCTTGCAACATGTAGAGATGTTGGGATTATATTTAAATCAGATTTGTCAAGTCTTTACTGAAAATGCTTCCCTATCCCAATCTCACATTGAACTTGATATAAATTTACCTTTTGGCATGATACTCCATGTATTCAATAAGTCCTGGCCTATTTATATTCATCCTGACTTCTTTGCCTTATATTATAATAATATTGAGTTTCTTAAATATCAATCTATATACCATGTTGTTTTATGTTCTTTTTTTGGTTGGTTGGTTGGTTGGTTTTTGGGTCACACTTGGCAGAGCTCAAGGGTTACTCCTGGCTCTATGCTCAAAAATCGCTCCTGGCAGGCTCAGGGAACCATATGGTATGCCGGGATTTGAACCACCAACCATCTGCATGTAAGGTAAATGCCTTAACTCCATGCTATCTCTCCAGCCCCTGTTGTTTTATGTTCTATGTGATGGCAGACATTGTATCTTTTGTGTGGACAATTCACATTCGTCACATTTACTACATATATCATCTCATCTTTTTCAACATTTAAAGCTAACACATATATATGCATTTGCTATTGTTATTTCCCTAATTTTACATACCACATGCTTCATTATGAAATGTTCCTGGGGCCGGGAAGTTGGCACTAGAGGTAAGGTGTCTACCTTGCAAGCGCTAGCGTAGGACGGACTGCGGTTCGATCCCCTGGTGTCCCATATGGTCCCCCCAAGCCAGGGGCGATTTCTGAGCGCATAGCCAGGAGTAACCCCTGAGCGTCAAACGGGTGTGGCCCAAAAACCAAAAAAAAAAAAACCAAAAAAACAAAAAAACAAAAAACAAAAAAATGAAATGTTCATTATGTATATCCTTAGATTACTAGTATAATCATCAATTTTTAGGTGCTCTGTTCTGCCTTAGATTTTTGTCCCTTAGGTACTTGGAGAACATATTAAATGTAATCATGATAGCATTTTATAAAATATTCATTATTGTATATAAATATCTCCAAATTTCTGTTATGTTAGGATTTCTTTTATATTAAATATTCATAAAATCAGTCCTCTGTAATTAGAGATCCTGGTATTTGTACAGTTCATAGAATGAAGTCTAGGACAAAGTCTTTCTATATGGATCCAGAAGTTCTGTTCCATGATGGTTGTTGTAGTTATTCTTCTGTAATTTGTGATCTTGGTTTTTGCACAGATCCTGGAAACAAACATCAGGAGAGTGCCTAATACCCCTCTGCCACAAACTTGAGCCAAGCTGGTATGACAGCATGACAACGAGAAAACACCAACAACTTGATTTAAGAATGATTGCTCTACCTTATCAACTAATGGTAAGATGAAATCAGAAGACATTCCATCCTTAGATCTGTCAAAAACCAAGATCAATAACAACAGAAGACTGAGACTGACAACCATGACTGAGAAGAACTTTTCCTGGGACCCAAAAAAAAGACCCTAGCCTAGACTTTGGCCTATGATTTGTTCAAAAACCAAGATCTCTAATTATAGAGGTCTGATTTTGACCACTGTAATGGAGCAGAACTTCTGGAACCATAAGTTAAGACTCTATCCTACTCTTTTCCCTAGGATCTGTGCAAAAACCAGATAAAGTCTTTCTTTATGGTTCCAGGAAAAGTTCTGCTCAGTCGCTGTTCCAAAGTCAGTCTTCTGTAGTTAAAGATCTTGGTTTTTTGCATAGATCCTAGGATGGAGCATCTTTGGATCTCATCTCACCATTAGTTTGTGAGGTAGGATAACTTGCCCTTAGATCAAGTTGTTGCTGTTTCCTATTCATTAAGGTGTGATATGAAACTACCCTGAAGTAATTTGGTGCCAGAGCATTTTTAGGGCCTCTCCCAGGAGGAGTTTTATTCCTGGTGATGGTTCAAGGAACTGTAGAATTTCTAAGGTTGGTATCCAGGGTCATGTTTGGAGGTAGATGTATAATAAATTGAGGTCTAAGTCAAGTCCCCATGACCAATGCTCAGGGTGAAAGCCACCCCTGCATTATAAAATTTATGGGTTAGTATACCTATTATATTAGGAATTCTTTCTATACATAAGATTTCCAAGTTTTATTGTGCCTATGCAAAAAGAATGAAGCCATATTATATTATGGGTGCATTTTTGGGTAAAAATAACATGTTATACAGTCTCTATCTCCTGGTTTTGACCTGGAGTCTTATCCCAAGCAAGACTTTTCTACTAGAATTTCCTACTAAGTAGAAACAAAACAAGCTAAGAAAAAGGATGGCAGAGAGTACCTCAAAGTATGAAAATAAACACTAAGAGTTATAACTATTAAGGAAATGGGTCTACAGAAACATACAAAGAAAATATAGATATCCCCATTAAGTCTTCTGAGATAGTCTGAGAAGGAATAATATCCAGGTAATATTTTTATCTGATACCGTGTTATTGAGGAATCTAAGAAATGGTTTGCAGTTGTCATGAAATCATGTAGTGTCCTTGAGTTGGGGGTCCACTGGATCTGGATCCGGTAGTAAGCTACTGTCCACATTGAGGGAAGGTGGGATAAAGGGGGCCACATAGAATGAGTCAGCAGGTGGGGTGAAGGCAGCTACTTGCCAGAATGAGAGAATGGGGGGCTGGAGGGTGTCTTATGCTTTGAGATCCAGGAAGGAGCTTACTGGGGCAAAGGAGAGGTCCTATTTCCTCGGAAGTTAAGAGCCGAGGGTTAAAAATGGCTGAACGGGGAAAGATAACAGATCAGGATTGAGAGAATAGAAGTGGTTTTGTAAGGTGGTGAATGGGATTGAAAGAATGGAGTAATAAAATATAATAGGGACTAATACACAATATAGTACGATCTGTACAATACAGATTAAACAAATATAGAGTAGTCCACCACCTATAACTCACATCCACTTATAGACAGACATTGGAGATTTCTTTGTAGGTTGTGTTTGAAGGACTGACCCTTATGGGATGGGTCAAATAAAAGACAAAATAGGGGCAGGACATTGGGGGTGGGGAAGTTTTCCAGTTTCTAGGCACTTCATCAATGGTATGGGTAAACTTTCCTAAATAAAGCTTTCAGTTTTAGATTGTGCATGGAGTACTTTTGGATAAAGATAATTTTCACATCTAGAGTACTAATAAATGGCATTGAGCACTATAAGAAGAGTCTACCCCATGTAGTATCATCTACCATGTCTTGTGCACCAAGGTTCCATTCCTGAAAGAAATTGACAGTGTGGGCATTATCATATAATAGAAAGGTAGCTTGAATAAAATAAAAGACAATAGTAACTTGCATAAATAAACTCAATGAACAAAAGTCTCTGGTGTGCAGTTGCCTATTTCAGTGGTATCTATGGACACTAGCATCAGATTATAGCAGTAGACATAATCAAAAGGAAATAGATAAATGGACTATTTTGTGAAAACTTTGTCATAATGAGAACTATAATTAGAATTTAATTCTATAGAGATCTGTAGTGCTAAATTAGGGCATCAAACCTATAGCTCCAAGAACTCTTGTGGACAAAGAAGTCAAAGAGTTATTTTGTATATTGTAAAATTAAGAAAACAAAACATATTGATATTGAGCACGGCAGTTGGAGACTCTGGCTTTCAATCATATTCTTAAGCTGGTTTTGTGGCTAAAAGCATTAGAACAGGGCCAGAGAGATAGCTTATCAGTACGGCATTTGCCTTGCACACAGCTGATTCAAGATGGATGGTGGTTCTAATTCTAGCATCCCATATGGTCCCCGGTGCCTGCCAAGCGCAATTTCTGAGTGTAATGCCAGGAGTAACCCCTGAGCTCCCACGGATGTGACTCAAAAACCAAAAAAAAAGTAGAACATTATCATGTGTATTATAGGGCTCTGGAGTGGCAGGTGGATTGGACACCTGTTCAATGTTAACAGCTGTTTCCATTGTTTCTCATATTCATTAATATTCTTATTCCATTATTTTATTATACATTAGCTACTGGTAAATGGATGTATGTCATGCATTTAAATATAGTTTATTGTATTTTATATATGCTTAGACACATGTATATGCATATCACATTAAACATACACTTGTGCTTTCTATATTTTCACATAAAACTTGTACACACCACATCAGATATTTTATAAGTGCATTAATAAACATGTATCTATGATATATGCTAGCTTATTATTTTGTTGGCACTTTGTCACTGAACTACAAACTCAAGTGGGTCAAAGACCTTGAGATTAAATCTGATCCATAAAGTTCATTGAGGGAAACATAGGCAGAAAAACTAGTCTTATACCACAAGAAAACCTTCAATAATAGGATGCACATGAAAAGATCTATAGAATCATATCTGAATAAAAGAGAGAAGTAGAATACCTGTGTCCAATACAGCCAGGGGAAAAGGGGTATGGGGACCATTGTTGGGGGGAATGTTTAACTGATGATTGGTGATGATGTTCTTTTATGACTGAAACCCAACAAAAAACATTTTGTAATCATGGTGCTTATATATTAAATATTAAAATTAAATACATTAATATGAAATATTAACATGTACAATACTATAATAAAATATACTATATTTTAAAATAATATACTACACTATAATAACATAATATAACATAACATAACATATCATAATGTAACGTAACATAATATAATATAATATAAAGTACCATAACAAAACGTAAAGTAACTTAATGTAACATAACATAACATGAAAACATAACATAACATAACAAAATGTAACTTAACATAACATAACGTAATATAATATAATGCAATATAACATAATGTAACATAATGTAACAACGAAACGTAACGAAACATAACATAACATAACATAACATAACATAACATACATAACATAACATAACATAACAACATAACATAACATAACGGAACAGAATATAACGTAACATAACATAACAGAACAGAACGTAACTTAACATAACATAATAGAACAGAAAAGAACAGAAAAGAACATAACATAACATAACGTAACATAACATAACATAATATAATATAATATAATATAAAGTAGCATAACAAAACATAAAGTAACTTAACATAACATAACATAACAAAACATGACAATATAACATAACATAACAGAATGTAACTTAACATAAAATAATGCAATATAATATAATGTAATATAATATAATATAATGTAATGTAACATAACATAATGTAACATAACGTAACGTAACGTAATATAACATAACATAACATAACATAACATCACATAACATAACAGAATGTAACGTAACATACCACCATAACGTAACAGAACAGAACAAAACATAATGTAACATAACATAATGTAATGTAAAATGACATAACAGAACGTAACATAACATAAAGTAACATAACATAACATAACATAACATAACATAACAACATAACATAACAGAAAGTAACAGTACAGAACAGAACAGAAAAGAACATAACATAACATAACATAAAGTAACATAACATAACATAACATAACATAACATAACATAACATAACATAACATAACATAACATAACATAACATAACGTAAAATAATATAACAGAACGGAACAGAACTTAATGTGACAAAACATAGTATAACATAACAGAAGAGAACATAACATAACATAACGTAACATAACATAAGAGAACAGAACAGAACAAAACAGAGCATAACAGAACTTAACTTAATGTGACATAACATAACATAACATAACTTAAAGTAACGTAAGGTAACATAAAATAACATAGCATAACATAACAAAACATCACATAACAGAACAGAACAGAACTTAACAGAACAGAACAGAATATAACAGACTATAAAGTAACTTAACATAATATAATATAACATAAAATAACAGAACAGAACAGAACAGAACAGAACATAACTTGACAAAACATAAAATAACATAACATAACATAACATAACATAAAATAATATAACAGGACAGATCAGAAAATAACATAACTTAACTTGACAAAACATAACATAACATAACAACATAACATAACATAACATAACATAACAAAACAGAAAAGAAAAGATCATAACATAACAGAACAGAACAGAACAAAGCATAACAGAACTTAACATAACTTAATGTGACATAACATAACATAACATAACATAACAGAACATAACAGAACAGAACATAACAGAACATAACAGAACAGAACATAGCATAGCATAGCATAGCATAACATAACATAACAGAACAGAACAGAACATAACATAATATAACAAAACAGAAAAGAAAAGATCATAACAGAACAGAACAGAACAAAGCATAACAGAACTTAACATAACTTAATGTGACATAACATAACATAACATAACATAACATAACATAACATAACATAACATAACATAACATAACTTAACTTAACTTAACTTAACTTAATTTAACGTAACTTAACAGAACAGAACAGAACTTAACATAACATAACAGAACAGAACAGAACTTAATGTAACATAGCATAACATAACATAACAGAAAATAACAAAACAGAACTTAACATAACATAACATAACTAAACATAACATAACATAACATAACATAACAGAACAGAACAGAACATAACAGAACAGAACAGAACATAACAGAACATAACAGAACAGAACAGAACAGAACAGAACAGAACATAACGTAAGGTAACAAAACAAAACAAAGCATAACAGAACTTAACATAACTTAATGTGACATAACATAACATAACAGAACAGAACAGAACTTAACATAACATAACATAACATAACATAACTTAAAACTTAATTTAACGTAATGTAACAGAACAGAACTTAACATAACATAACATAACATAACACAACACAACACAACACAACAGAACAGAACAGAAAAGAACATAACATAATGTAACATAACATAACATAACATGACATAAGAGAACATAACATAACATACCAAAGCAGAGCATAACAGAACTTAATGTAACTTAATGTGACATACCATAACAGAACAGAACAGAACAGAACAGAAAAGAACATAACATAACATAACATAACATAACAGAACATAACATAACAGAACATAACATAACTAAACAGAACAGAACTTCATAACATAACATAACATAACATAACAATATAACAAAACATAACATAACACAACATAACATAACAAAACATAACAAAACAGAACAGAACACGACATAACATAATGTAAGGTAACATAACATAACAAAACATAACAAAACAGAACAGAACAGAGCATAACAGAACTTAATGCAACTTAATGTGACATAACAACATAACATAACATAAAACATAATAAACAGAACAGAACATAATAGAACAGAGAAGAACATAATATAACATAATATAACATAACATAACTTAACATAACATAACATAATAAAACATCACATCACATCACATCACATAACATAACATAACATAACATAACAAACATAAGAGAACATTACATAACATAACATAACAAAACATAGCATAGCATAACATAACATAACATTACTAAACAGAACAGAACTTCATAACATAACATAACAGAACAGAACAGAACTTAACATAACATAACAAAACATAACATAACTAAACAGAAAAGAACTTAACATAACATAACATAACATAACATAACATAACATAACATAAAACATAACATAACATAACATAACATAACATAACATAACATAAAATAACTTAACATAACAGAACAGAACTTAACATAACATAACATAACATAACATAACTTAACTTAATTTAAAGTAATGTAACAGAACAGAACAGAACTTAACATAACATAACATAACATAACACAACACAACACAACACAACACAACAGAAAAGAACATAACATAATGTAACATAACATAACATAACATAACATGACATAAGAGAACATAACATAACATAACATAACATACCAAAGCAGAGCATAACAGAACTTAATGTAACTTAATGTGACATAACAGAACAGAACAGAACTTAACATAACATAACATAACTAAACAGAACAGAACTTAACATAACTTAATATAACATAACTAAACAGAACAGAACTTAACATAACTTAATATAACATAACTAAACAGAATAGAACTTCATAACATAACATAAGATAACATAACATAACATAACATAACGTAACTTAACATAACATAACAGAACTTAACATAACTTAATATAACATAACTAAACAGAACAGAACTTCATGACATAACATAACATAACAACATAACATAACATAACATAACATAACATAACTAAACAGAACAGAACTTAACATAACTTAATATAGCATAACAAAACAGAACTTAACTTCAGAACATAACATAATATAAGATAACATAACATAACATAACGTAACTTAACATAACATAACAGAACTTAACATAACTTAATATAACATAACTGAACAGAACAGAACTTCATGACATCATAACATAACATAACATAACATAACATAGCATAACATAGCATAACATAACATAACATAACATAACATAACATAACATAACTAAACAGAACAGAACTTAACATAATGTAACATAACATAACATAACATAACATAACATAACATAACTAAACAGAACAGAACTTCATAACATAACATAACATAACATAACATAACATAACATAACATAACAACAGAACAGAACTTAACATAACATAAGGTAACGTAACATAACATAACATAACATAATGTAACATAATGTAACAGAACAGAACTTAACAGAACAGAACAGAACAGAACTTAACGTAACATAGCATAGCATTACATAACATAACATAACATAACAGAAAATAACAAAACAGAACTTAATAGAACATAACATAACTTAACGTAAGGTAACATAACATAACATAATATAACATAACATAACATAACAACATAACATAACATAACATAACACAACACAACATAACAGAACAGAACAGAAAAGAACATAACATAATGTAACAGAACATAACAGAACATGACGTAAGAGAATATAACATAAGGAAACAGAACATAACAGAACAGAATGTAACATAACATAACATAACAGAACAGAACATATAACATAACATAACAGAACGTAATGTAACATAACCTAAAGTAATATACCATAACAGAACATAACGTAACTTAACATAACAGAAAAGAACAGAATATACCATAACAGAATATAACATGACATAACATAACCTAACAAAACAGAACATAACATAACATAACGTAACTTAACGTAACATAACGTAACAGAACAGAACAGAACAGAACTTAACATAACATAAATTAACATCATAACATAACGTAACGTAACATAACATAACATAACATAACATAACATAACATAACATACCAAAGCAGAGCAAACAGAACTTAACTTAATGTGACATAACAGAACAGAACAGAAAAGAACATAACATAACATAACTTAATGTAACATAATTGAACAGAACAGAACAAAACAGAGCATAACAGAACTTAACATAACTTAATGTTACATAACATAACAGAACAGAACAGAACAGAACAGAAAAGAACATAACATAACATTACTTAATGTAACAGAACAGAACAGAACAAAACAGAGCATAACAGAACTTAATTTAACTTAATGTGACATAACATCATAACATAACATAACATAACATAACATAACATAAATTAATGTAACATAATAGAACAGAACAGAACAAAACAGAGCATAACAGAACTTAACAGAACTTAATGTTACATAACATAACAGAACAGAACAGAACAGAACAGAAAAGATAAGAATGTAACATAACATTACTTAATGTAACAGAACAAAACAGAGCATGACAGAACTTAAGGTAACTTAATGTGACATAAGATAACATAACATAACTTAACATAAAATAACTTAAGGTAGCATAACAGAACAGAACTTAATATAACATAACATAACTTAACATAACATAACATAACATAACACAACACAACAGAACAAAACAGAGCATAACAGAACTTAACATAACTTAATGTGACACAACATAACATAACATAGCATAGCATAACATAGCATAACATAACATAGCATAACATAACATAACATACCTTAACAGAACAGAACTAAACAGAACATAACCTAAAGTAACTTAATGTAACATACATAACATAACATAACGTAACGTAACGTAACATAACATAACATAACATAACATAACATAACATAACATAACATAACATAACATAACATAACATAACATAACATAACTTAACTTAACTTAACTTAATTTAACGTAATGTACCAGAACAGAACAGAACAAAACAGAACAGAACAGAACATAATATAATGTAAGGTAACTTAACATTTCATAACATAATATAACAGAACAGAACAGAACAGAGCATAACAGAACTTAATGCAACTTAATGTGACATAACATAACATAACATAACATAACAACATAACATAACATAACATAACATAACATAACATAACATAACATAACATAACATAACATAACATAACATAACATAACTTAACTTAACTTAACTTAATTTAACGTAATGTACCAGAACAGAACAGAACAAAACAGAACAGAACAGAACATAATATAATGTAAGGTAACTTAACATTTCATAACATAATATAACAGAACAGAACAGAACAGAGCATAACAGAACTTAATGCAACTTAATGTGACATAACATAACATAACATAACATAACATAACATAACATAACATAACATAACATAACATAACATAACATAACATAGCATAGCATAGCATAGCATAGCATAACAGAACAGAACAGAACAGAACAGAACAGAACAGAACTTTACATAACATAACATAACATAACATAATAAAACATAACATAACAAACATAAGAGAACATTACATAACATAACATAACAAAACATAGCATAGCATAACATAACATAACATAACTAAACAGAACAGAACTTCATAACATAACAGAACAGAACATAACATAACATAACATAACTAAACAGAAAAGAACTTAACATAACATAACAAAACATAACAGAACAGAACAGAACTTAACATAACATAACATAACATAAATAAACAGAACAGAACTTCATAACATAACATAATATAACATAACATAACATCAAATAACATAACTTAACATAACATAACAGAACTTAACATAACAACATAACATAACATAATAAAACATAACATAACATAACATAACACAACACAACACAACACAACAGAAAAAACATAACATAATCTAGCATAACATAACAGAACATGACATAAGAGAACATAACATAAGGAAACAGAACATAACAGAACAGAATGTAACATAACATAACAGAACAGAACAGAACATATAACATAACAGAACAGAACAAAACGTAATGTAACATAACCTAACGTAATATAACATAACAGAACATAAGGTAACTTACCAAAACAGAAAAGAACAGAATATAACATAACATAACAGAATATAACATGACATATCATAAGCTAACAAAACAGAACAGAACTTAACATAACATAACATAACATAACAGAACAGAACAGAACAAAACTTAATATAACATAACATAACATAACAAAACATAACATAACATAACATAAAACATAACATAACATAACATAAGGTAACTTAATATAATGTAATGTAACAGAACAGAACAGAACAACATAACATAACGCATGTAATGTAAAGTAACATAACATAATATAATATAACAGAAGAGAACAGAACAGAACAATATAACATAACGTAATGTAATGTAATGTAACATAACATAACATAACAGAACAGAACAGAACATAATGTAAGGTAACATAAGGTAATGTAACATAACATAACATAATATAACATCACAACATAACATAATGTAACTCAAAGTAACATAAGATAATATAACATAACAGAACAAACATACTGTAATGTAATGTAACATAACGTAACAGAACATAACAGAATATAACATAGCAATATAACATAATGTAATGTAATGTAACATAATGTAACATAACAGAATATAACAAAACATAACGTAACGTAACATAACATAACATAACATAACATAACATAACAACATATCATAAAGTATTGTAACATAAAATAACATAACATAACAGAACGTAAAGTACTATAACGTAAAGTAACATAGCGTAACTTAATGTAATGTAACGTAAGGTAACATAACATTACATAACATTGCATAATATAATATAATAATATAATAATATAATATAATATAATATAATATAATATAATATAATAACATGACATAATATAACATAACATAATATAATATAATATAATATAATTAATATGATTAATATAATATGATTACTATAATTAATATAATATATAATATCAACGTGAGAGAAAAGTTTTGTACTCAACACATTAGATAATTATTTAATATCTAAGATATACAAATTACTCACAAAGTTTAAACCCTGAAAACCTTAAAACCTATCAAATATTGGGAGAAAAAATGAAGAGACATTTCTCTGAAATGACCAACCTTCACATTTTAAAAAGTACTCATCATCACTTGTGATTAGGGAAATCTATACCAAGACAATAATGATATATCATCTTACACCAGTCATGATGGCACATATCAAAAATAATGGGAACAATTTATGTTGGTGGGGATATGGTGAGGAAGACTATCTCTTGAACCCTGATGGAAATACTGCCTGGTGCAACCCCTATGAAAGTTTGTATAGAGAGATCTAGTAAACTCAGAATTGAGCTGCCATATTCCTTAGTAATTCATCTGTTGAGTGTCTATAACTATGACATAAAAATATTGATCCTAAAGGATATAAGCAAACTATTATTCATTGCAGCACTCAGTAAAATAGCTTAGAGTTGGAATCAACCTAGATGCCCAGTATAGGCAAGTGGATCATGAAGATCTAGTACATATATCCAATGTTACTTTATAGCTGAAAGAAATGATGCAATCCTGTGATTTTCTACAGTATGAATTGAACTGTAATGTACTATGTTAAATGCTATAAGAAGAAATATAAATAAATAATGATATCAGTTATATGTGGTATTACCATAATTGCGTGAAGAAATGCAATTTTGTACATTGGAGTTGTCTCAAACACCCTTGGCTCAGACCCAAACATTGACAATCAAAACTTAAAATAGGCCTGTTTATGCTGGCAGGCTGTGGTGGTGGCATATGATGCACTCTGGAAATATTGGTGGAGGGAGGTCAAAACTGGATTGACCTTGAAACATTGTATGTCTGAAACCAAATTACAATGATTTTAATAAAATATTAATTAAATAAAGATATGCATTGCTGGCTGAGTAGGTTGACTATATACTTGTTTATTAATTTAGTATTAATAATCATGGTATAAATGTTCACAATACAGTTGCTTCATGTATACAATGTTTTAACACAACTCCTATCACTGTCATCGCTTTCCCTTCACTAATTTATCCAGGTAAATTTCTATGCTCAGCCTGATCCATTACCAGACATATATCACGGTTAATTCTATTCCAACAGAACTTAAAGGAATTAAAAATGTAATAATCAAAAAATTAATCAATAAAAGTGAATTTGTAATTTTTATCACTATATAATTTTATATATGTAAATAAGAAAATTAAAAATTAATAATACAACATTGTATACAATGATTCTCATTGACATAACTCTATAAAATGTTGACATCTAAAACAGATTGCATTGAATTTTATTTTGTACTTCTATATTATTCTGGAAATTATCATATCATCGATGTCAAAAATAAGCTTTTAATAAAAATTATTTTATAGTTTGCATTCAATAGGCAAAGTCTACGAGGTAAAATTTAGTATGAGTGAAAAGATCTTAAAAATGTAAGTAGGGGGCCCGGAGAGATAGCACAGTGGCGATTGCTTGCAAGCAGCCAATCCAGGACCAAAGGTGGTTGGTTGGAATCCCGGTGTCCCATATGGTCCCCCGTGCCTGCCAGGAGCTATTTCTGAGCAGACAGCCAGGAGTAACCCCTGAGCACCACCGGGTGTGTCCCCCCCCCAAAAAAAAAAGAAATGTAAGTAGGAAAATATAAATAAGTCTTCCAAAATATAGTGCTTTATCTTAAGAAAGGGAATTCTGTTTTTGCATTAGAAAATATATCATAGATGTTGCTTAAGTGTTTGTATTAATAAATAAAAGTAAAATTTTAATAAAACCTCTGGGCATAAAAATTGATCAGACATAAAGTACTTAATAAAATATTACTTAATTATTGAAGATTATAAAATTCTTTTATGTTATTAGGGGCAATCATATGGACCAGCATGAGCGACATACTTAATTTCACATGGTGGAAAATTTGTCCTTTATTTAAAGAAGCTATTTTAAACCAGGAAAAACTGGCTTCAAGGTAAGGATTTCTCATTATAACCAGCTGCTTCTCCACGAATCTTTATATTGTTCTTTCCCATCTGAATGATTAAATAGCTAGATATTCTTGGTCAGATACATATCATTCATTTTCTGTATTATAACCACTCCAATCTCTTATGGCTCAAAAAATCTCACTTGATATATCTGCCCTAAATCTTATGAGATTTACTTTGTATGTAAGTTTCTTTTTGTTGATTTTGCTTCTTTATCTATTCTATCTACCTTTACTTTTTCTTATCTTGAGGACAGCATGACTTGGATTTTCCTCAGAGAGTCAATTTAAACTGGAACCCATTAGATATCTTGGATTTGCTTTTGTATTCTTCAACTAAGAAATTCGTACAAATGCTTTCTTTAACCATTGTTTCATTATCAACTTTGGTTTCCTGTTCTTCAGGGACCAGATAATTTTGTATTCTTCCTCCATTCTTTTAATAATATCTTTATTTAAGCACCATGGTTACAAAAATGTTTCTAGTTGGGTTTTAGTCATACCTCCCTTCACCAGTGCAACCTTCCTGCTACCAATGCCTCCCATTTTCCTCCTCCCCCACCCTCTTGAACTCAGCCCATAGTTTCCTGCTTTGCTGTTCATTTTTTTTTCAAATTTTCCACCATTCTTTGTTTCAGAGCAGTTTCCTTCTCATCTTGGATCTCCTAGAGCTTTAGATCACTTGCTGTCAATTTCTGCTTTCAGAGCTTCTATTAAGGTTTTTATATCATCTACTATGCTCCTTATTTTTGCCATTTCTGATGACCATATTTTTCTTATTTTAACTCATATTTTCTTGTGCTTTGCTGACAACCATTTTTTTAGCTTACTGAAAAACCTCATGGCATAGCTAAAGTCACTGATTATTTACTGAGCTGGTTGGTATTGTTTGTGCCTTTGCTGATATTGCTTTTGCTCATTAAACTTAATGGGCTTTTCCCCAATTTTTTTCTAGAGTTCTAGCTATGCTGGTGGTGAGTCTTTGTATTTAGACCCTATTGAAGATGTTTACAGATTAGTTTGGGCATTTCTCTCTTATTTGGTTGTCTTCATTGAATGACAGAAAGCATATAACTAAGAAGTGTGTAATTTGCTGAGAAAATCTGTCATGTGGCCACATATTCACCCATGTTCTCCAAAAGCTCAGGTGAGGGTCAGCTAATATGAGCAGGTCAGATGTGGAGTGTGGTTGTAGCTAGTAGAAATTCAGGGGCTCTACCTCCTGTCCAATAGTAGGCCTATTGACTTCATCTGAAGGAAGCCCCCCCCCCAGTATAACAAGGCAGCAAGCATGTCTATAGACAAATTTATCAAAATGATTTTTTTGGTGTTTTAGGCCACACCCATTTGATGCTCAGGGGTTACTCCTGGCTAAACACTCAGAAATTGCCCCTGGCTTGGGGGGACCATATGGGACCCCGGGGGATCGAACCGCGGTCCTTCCTTGGCTAGCGATTGCCAGATTGACACCTTACCTCTAGTGCCACCTCTCCGGCCCCATCAAAATGCTTTTAAGAAGTCCTATGCTCTCTGGAGTCTGACGGCATAGACTTTTGGACTCTTAATAAATAGCTCATAGCTGAAAAATGCCATGAAAGTGAGTTATTATTCTCAAGTTCAAACATTACTTTAGGGCATGCCAAATCCAAAACAGAGAGCAAGAATATTAAGCAGTGGCATTGTCTGACCTCTATTTAGGACAAATATGTAGTACTTCCTCAACAATAAGATCTCCCTGTACCTTTAGCTGTGACAGGCACCTATTTTTTTATTTCTGAATTTCAACTTCTGCTTCTGCCCAGTCTTTTTCATTATACTATCTTATATACAATAACATTTCCCAATATTTTCCTATATGCACATCTTAGTCACAGAATCTATCTCCTGGGAAACTCAACCAAATCATATGTTCACTGAAAATACCCAGGAGATTTCTAATAATACTAGATCCTAACCTTAGAGATTTCTACTTAATTGGCCTAGGGCAAAGCTTAAGCAACTTAAATATCCCCCAGATAATTAAAATGTGTAGTTAAGAATAAAAAAGAACAATATCATGACCCATTAAATTTATTAATGAAGCATATGGTGTGTCCACTCCACTGAGAAAGTAAACACTAATGTATCAGGTTACTATGATGAGAATGTTCATCCCTGCAAACAGAAATATTGACTACTTGTCTTTATCTTCTTGAGACCAGCCAGAAAGACAGTTCAAATTCTTTAAAATTTGGAATTCTTGGAAGACTATACAGTGGGGCAGAATAAAACATTAACAAAATTAACTGCAAGGCTGTATTATACCTTAGGCACAGTAGTTTATCTTTATTTTATTTCCTATCTCAAAGTATGCCCATCTGCATTGTTTAATATTGTTCGCCAGATATTAAGCAATTATCCCAAATCACTACATATGAAGGATGGTCCAAATATAAATATTCTGAAACCTTCCTCAGTTTTGTCTTTCCCAAAAGAAATAAAGAAAAAATTCTCTTCAAATTAAGTCTATGAAAATTCTAGTTAAAAATGGTTGCCCATCCTAATTTCTTATTGTCTGCTTCAGAAGGGCAAGTAAAGAAATTAGCTTCATTGTTGAGTATCTATAAACAATTTATGCTAGCAATATATAAGTCCTATACCACATTAGAAATTAAAATAATACAGCTTCTATCTCACTTGTTTCTCCTTTTATCCAGAGCATAAAAATGACAGGCCTACACGCAGACATTTATAAATTAGGAATATAAATCCTTCAACATATTATTTTCTAACCTATGTTACATCTCTATAACCTGTTATTTTATATTTTACAAGTGCTTATTATCGTTAGCAGCTATAAAAACAGATTAGTTGGTGTAAAATAGGAAAAAGAGAGATAAAACAAAAATGAGATTATTGTTTCAATTTTTCTGTTTTGCTGTTTAACTACTGGAGAAGCTAAATGTTTTCTCATATGCTAGTTATTTGAAATTCTTAGAATTGAGTTTCTTTTTAAGAATGGAGCTACACAATTTATTAGAGTATATTTAAGAGCCTTATAAATGTGGAGATACAATATAACAGCAATAAAAAACCTTGTAAATTGGTTGCTTTTTAAAAATATAGTATTACATTTAAATATACAATTAGCCTTTATTAAGAATTTTCTAAATAAAAAGAGAGTTATGGCATTGACTAAGTCATATCTAGTTTATACACTAAGATTAATGGTAGCATGCAATAGTTAACTATATAAAGTAGTAGCCAAATAAAATCATGGTAAAATGAAAACAAAATTTTCCTAAAGCACTTAAAATTTGCAAACACGGGGCCAGAGAGGTCGCACTAGAGGTAAGGGCTCTGTCTTGCAAGCGCTAATGTAGGACGGGCTGCAGTTCGATCTCCCAATGTCTCATATGGTCCCCCCCAAGCCAGGGGAGATTTCTGAGTGCATATCCAGGATCAACAACTGAGCATCAAACGGGTGTGGCCAAAAATTTGCAAACGTCTCACACCACAAAGACTGGCACACATCACAAAGAACAAAAACAATCAGTGCTGGCGGGGATGTGAAGAGAAAGGGACTCTTATTCACTGCTGGTGAGAATGTTTTCTAGTCCAACCGTTATGGAAAACAATTTGGAGATTCCTCAAAAAACTGGAAATTTACTTCCCATTTGATCCAGCTATTCCACTCCTAGGGATATACCCTAGGAACACAAAAATATAATTCAAAAATCCGTTCCTCGCACCTATATTCATTGTAGCACTATTTACAATAGCCAGATTCTGGAAACAACCAAGATGCCCTTCAACAGATGAATGGCTAAAGAAACTGTGGTATATATACACAATGGAATATTATGCAGCCATCAGGAAAGATGAAGTCATGAAATTTTCCTATATATGAATGTACATGAAATCTACTATGCTGAGTGAAATAAGTCAGAGGGAGTGAGATAGACACAGGATAGCATAACTCATCTTTAAGAAAAATTAAAGACATTACTTTAATATTGCCCAAAGACAATAGAGTTAAGTGCTAGAAGGGCCTAAAGGACTGGCTCTCAATTTGAAGCTCACCACAAAGAGTGGTGAAAGCTGTTAGGGAAATAAACTACACTAACAACTAGCATGACAATGTTAAAGAATGAGAGAGGTAGAATGCCTGTTGTGATACAGTCAGGGTCAGGGGAAGAGGCGGTGCTTTGGTGGTGGGAATTCACCAGTTACAGTGGTGAAGGGAGGATATTCTGTTTATGACTGAAGCCCAAATACGAACATACTTGTACTTATTATGCTTAAATAAAGATTTATATTAAAATGTAAAAAATGCAATTGAATATAATTTTTTTTGGTTTGGGGGCCAAACCCTGTAATGCTCAGAGATTACTTCTTGCAGTGTGAGGATCAAGCATTGGCTAGCTCTTTGCGAGGTGAATGCCTCAACACGTTTACTATCTCTGTATCCACAACTATAAAATGGTTTAATGCAATGAAAGTATAACATTAGATTTTCAGTAAAGAGATAATTCAGGGATACACCAACACATGCAGCCACTATTGTGCATAGCACTGCATGAATATAGATGTGCAGAGTGCATTTTTATTGTACTTTTGTGTTCCTAGGGTATATTCCTAGGAATGGTATTATTGGATCTTATGGAAGCTCAATATTTAGTTTTTTGAGGAATCTCCATATAGAAAGGCTGGACTAGACAGCATTCCCACTAGCAATAAAAAAATGTTCCTTTCTCCCCACATCTGCACCAGCACTGATCTTTGTTCTTCGTGATGTGTGCCAGTCTCTGTGATTTGAGATGGTACCTCATTGTTTTGATATGCATTTTCCTTTTGATTAGTGATGTGGATCATTTTTTCATGGCCTTTTGTCATCTGGATTTCTTCTTTAAAGAAGTGACTTTTCACTTCTTGTCACCATTTTTGATGGGGTTAGATGTTTTTTCTTGTTAAGTTCTGTCAGTACCTTGTATATCTTAGATATTAGCCCCTTATCTGATGGCTATTGGGTGAATAGATCATCCCATTCCTTGGGTGCCCTTTGTATTTTAGTCACTGTTTTCTTTGAGGTGCAGAAGCTTCTCAGTTTAATGCAGTTCTCTTTGTCTCTGCTTCCCTAATGCATTATTTTTAACTATCAATATGTCTCTTCAAAATTAGCTTATGTCAACATTTTTCTAGAGTTAGGACCACAATGTGGTTAAGAATAATTCTTCCTAATTATTTAGTTTTTATTAATAAATCTTTGCACATCATGTTTACAAGTTGTTATTTGTAGTATTTTATAAATAAAATATTCCAGCACCATACCCTGAACCCAGGTGCCTACATTCCTGCACTATTGTTACCATATGCATCACCCTCACTCTTTACTGTAGTCAACTTCTGACTGAAACAACTCAGTTCCTGATGCTTTTGGGAGTTTTATCTACAATTTATATGTGTTAAAGAAATAAACTCTTTTTATGTGATGATTTCAGTCTAGGAACCTTAGTCCAGGGACCTTAGTCCAGGTTTTCCCATGCAGCTAAGTATCTTCCATAACAATATAATCTTCAAATTTTAGTTTATCCCTCAACTACAATGAAACAGAACATGCCCTTCAATTAATCATATCTATAAGTAATGGACTAGATGCTCAATAGGTATACCATACATTGTTCATATCCCTTAGCATAGTCAATAAAAGAGAACATATATCATGCAGGAAGTCATTTATTTCACTGGTTATGAACAAAGGAATTTAAAGTTATAAACTAATAACAATTTTAAAGGCAATTTTGAAGAATCTAAACAGATTTGCAAATAAATCTGTTCATTTTATTTATTTTTTTTGCTTATTTTGGTGCCACACCTGGTGACACTCAGGGGTTACTTCTCTCTCTGTTCTCAGAAAACCCTTCTGGTTTGGGGGAACATATGGGAAGACGGGGTATCAAATTGTGGTCCGTCCTAGGTTAGCGCGTGCAAGGCAAATGCCCTAATGCTTGTGCCAACAGCTCCTGACACTAAATCTGTTAATTTATAACAGAGTAAAGGTGTGTAACATGCAATGGGTTTTTTAAAATTTAATTTCAATTGACTGTAAATTTAGAATATTTATATATGCACATGTAAGAAAGAGTCATCAATGCCGTTTCAGTCAGAGATATTTCTACTAGTGTGTATGAACACTGGAAAACAAATAAGCAAGTTAAATATTGGTCCTGAATAGTCACTAGAGTTATTAGAAGGCAGATTTGGTTTTATTATAAGTGGAACATCCTGATATAGTGAAGACCATCCCAAATTGTTTCATTTCTGGGGAGGTAAATGAAAGTGCTGTTAGTATTGGTAGACCCATTTAATCAAATACATAATTGTATCTCGTAGTAATAATTTAAAAACAAGTCATACCAAATGCTTTCTATGCAATAAATGCTATAAATTTTTTAGCTTATTAAAGAAAATGTGGTCCATATACACATGGAATATTATGCAGTCATCAAGAGAGATGAAGTCATGAAATTTTCCTATACATGGATGTATATGGAATCTATTATGCTGAGTGAAATAAGTCAGAGGGAGAGAGATAGATGCAGAATAATCTCACTCATCTATGGGTTTTAGGAAAAATTAAAGAAATTTTTGCAAAAATCCTCAGAGGCAAAGAGAGGAGGGCTAGAACTTCTAGCTAACTTCATGAAGCTCACCACAAAGAGTGGTGAGTGCAGTTAGAGAAATAACTACACTGAGAACTACCATAACCATATGAATGAATGAGGGAAGTAGAAAGCCTGTCTAGAGTAGAGCTGGGGGTGGGAGGGAGATTTGGGACTTGGTGGTGGGAATGTTGCACTGGTGAAGGGGGGTGTTCTTTACATGACTGAAACCCAACTACAATCATATTCATTTATAGTGTTTAAAGAGAAAAACTAAAGTTATTAGCTTATTTAATCCTCTCATCTACCATGGGATTTTTGCAAACATTTTAATACCCCACGTTACAGAGCTGAACAATTGGAAGCATCAAGTAGATTGACGTCAAAAATCTTTACAACTGTGTACTCAATATTCATATTTATCTGCATAGACATACTAGTCACTTTATGGTTGGTAAATGCTGCCTTATAACAACACCTGTTTCAAAATTGAGAGATTACTGAAAAGAACATTAAGAGCTCTGGAAAAGACAGACTAATTAAGATAGGGAAATATTGTCAATGGTCAAACAGAAGCTTTCCAAAACAAGTCAATAACATGCCAACTACAGAATCAGAATAAAACCTGTGATACATATGCAAATATTATTAAAATACACCAATTTAAGATGTACCAAATTCTAATTTGGTTCAGGATGGTAAACTGACACAGAAAACTAACCCAAGCTTCATCAGGTAAATAGGTAAGCACTTGACGTGTGCTTCATATATCAGCAAATGTAAACTAGTACATTCTCAAATAAAGTAAAGAAAATTATGGCTATTTCAAGATAAAGGTTAATTGGACAAAGTATGTGAAAAGTATGTTATAAAGAGTTTTATTAAGGTGATAAAACAATAACTTTACAGGAGAATGTAGAAAAATTTAAGGAAAAAGTTTAAGGAAGGGACCAGAGAGATAGCACAGCGGTAAAGCATTTGCCTTGCATGCAGAAGGACGGTGGTTCCTGGCATCCCATATGGTCCCCCAAGTCTGCTAGGGGCGATTTATGAGCACAGAGCCAGGAATAGCCCCAAAAATAGTTTAAGGAAAATTGAACAGAAAATGAAACTATAACCTTGATCCTAACTTTGTAGAAAGATTCCTTGTGATTCTGGGAAATACCATTTTGAATGACATGTTTTTTCAAATTCTCATATTCATATCCTTGAATTGGTATGAATCCTCTAAACTCTTAAACTGTCAAAGGAAAATATCCAATTTTTTAGTGCTTATATGACATAAAAAGGATTTGAACCACATACCTTACGAATGGAAATATTTAAAGAACAGAATTATTTAAATTTAATTCATTAACACTAGCACTCACAATAATAATTTTATGATGTGGACACATATATTTTCTTTTTTTTTTTTTTTTTTGGTTTTTGGGCCACACCTGGCGGTGCTCAGGGGTTACTCCTGGCTGTCTGCTCAGAAATAGCTCCTTGCGGGCACGGGGGACCATGGGGACACCGGGATTCGAACCAACCACCTTTGGTCCTGGATCGGCTGATTGCAAGGCAAACGCCACTGTGCTCTCTCTCCTGGCCCATGACACATATATTTTCTCATTATAAGAAGTACAAATAATGTTCTTCAGAAATATAATTTGTCACTGAAATTACAAACAGGCAGTTGATACTTGTTCTTAACTCTAATTCACTATAAGCAAAGCTAGATAGTACTTAAAATTGATATGGAAATATGTTTATCAAAAGCGATTAGTATGTTTGTGGTTTTTTTTGGTTGTGATTCACTTGCATAATCTTCGTATAACATTCATGCAATCTATACAGCTACAGATATATGGATCTATATACTATAGGTTTCTTTTCCTAGTGTTTGGTTAACCAACCCTTAAAACGTTAGATAATAATCTACCCATCTATAGAGATAGTCTTACTTTAGAAAATAAAAAAAATCACTTTCCTTCCTATGGAAAATTACAGGAATTATTTAAGGAAACTAATATTTCTTTATTAATGAGGACTACTTTCAAATAGCTTCCTAAAAAAAGTATCATTATGAATGCACACAGAAAAATAATTAGTTCAGATGAAGGGTTATGAAACATTACCTGCTGTTAGTAAATATTGCCACCTTTACAGACCATACATTCACAGTGATTACAAAAATCATCCTTTGTATTACTAAAGCAATTATAAACAATATATATATATATGTGAATAGTGTTATGCTCATTCTATTTGTAACTAACTTTACTTAAAATAGTTGGTTGTTCTGACCATTGAGTCAGATTCGATGTTTTTCCTTTTATCAATTTTAATCATTTTTCACTTTAAAATATTTTATAAATTATTAGAGGAATTTTCTTTCTTATCAAATGAGTCAACTATAATTTTATTTTTAATTAAAAGATGTTATTACCTATCTTTTTAATTTTTATTAAAGAAGGTTGTTATAAGATCATTCATAATACAGTTATTTTGTTTTTTTCACAGATAAAATTTTTCATGATAGACTTACAGTCATACAATGTACAACAATAGTCTCTAGTGCACATTTCCCACCACCAATGTCTCCAGTTTGCCTCTTACCTTCCCTAATGCCCTCTTCTCCTTCCAGTCTCTGGGGCATATTTTTTCCATCAGTCTTTATCTCTCTATTTTCTTTCTTCCAGTTTTTCCTTTTAGATACTTTGAATTTGCAGTGCAGTGCACATTTCCTGACAACAATGTCCCTAGTTTTCCTCCCACCCATTTGCACTATTGTTTTTGAAGGGGTGTCATGCATGCTCCAAAATGAGTTAAATTTAAAGTAAAACTGTATATTATAGACAATATATACAAATTAATATTAAATATTGTATGCTTCACATCCACATAATTTAGTTAGTCAATATATACAAAAATTTAATGAATTGTGTTTCTAACATAACCAGAGTATTCCTGTAGATAAGTCAGCTCAGTTTGGAAAATTACTTTTTAACAAAAAAGCTATAAAATTGCATATACTTATAAGAACAGAAAAATCTTTGGTCATATAGATATTAGTAAAGCCACCAAAAAGTTATTACATAATATACTACAGTAACCTGATTTGAAATAACAAGTTATAGTTGCATAAGTTCCATAAATGGAATTAAACCATTCATTCTCTTAAGAATTTAAAAATGTTGAGACTACAAAGGAGCTTCAACTCAGACTTACCGATGGTAGTCCTAAAATTCTTATTATTGTGAGTGAACATGAAGTCTAGGACACTTTACTCTGGGGTCCATAGAAAATCATAGCCCTTCCTTTGGCTAAAGATTAGAAACTGTTTAAGATTAGAAACACTTACTGAGGAAGATCTAGAGAATAAAAGTAAGAACCCTACCTACTTCTGAGGAGTCTAACTTCAGAAGATGCCATTAGCCACTCTCTATGGATACTTTTGTAATGTTTATAAAGTTCCTGAGTTTAAAAGATGAGTATTATTATGCCCTAATAATGAGAATGTATGAGGGAAATGGAGAGCCTGTTTAGAGTACAGGCAGGAGTCGGGTGGAGAGGAGGGAGATTTAGGACATTGGTGATGGGAATGTTGCACTGGTGATGGGTGGTGTTCTTTACATGACTGAAACCCAAACACAATCATGTATGTAATCAAGGTGGTTAAATAAAATAAAATAAAATTAAATTAAAAAAAAGAAAAATATCATCCAGGTGGCCATAGCCTGGCAATGGTCCATTTTTAATAAACTGCCTAAAAATAAAAAAAAGATGAGTATTATTAAATATACATTTTGCAGACAGACACTGCATGGTTATTATATTAATTCTGTTGATCAAAGGAGCCAACACAAATGAGTTTCCACTCATGCAAATGGAGCAACTTCATTATCATGAATACAAACATGTACTCTGTGTTTATACATTTCAAATAAACACCTTCAAGATTATATCACTAGTAAAGAATTTCCCATTGAATGCAGATACAACATATACTTATGAGAATTAATAAAGAGAAAGAATTGCTTACCTGGCCTCATTTTAAAAACTATTCCTCAAAGTGTATATAAAGTTGAATAGGAGAAATTGTTTTTATAGAAAAATAGTGATTAAAGGTAGAATAAAATATATACTGGGGAAAAACATATGTACATACCTAAATAATATAATGGAGTTTAGTCATGATCATTAAAGGTATTAAAACAGTTGAATAAAATATTGATGAATATTTTAATTGGAGTGATCTGTCTATTTAAAATGATAAACAATGGGACAACCCACTAGCATGCTTTATTATACATCAAAAATCACACAGATTTTTGTAGGAAATACAATTTAGCTTGAATATCACAATGCTTCAGTATCTTAATCATAGTTACCAGGAAATACAAACAGAACCTCCAAAAAATATCAGTGAAAAAAGACCTTGAGCCACTCTACAAGACAAAAAAGCTATATTCACCAAGGTCAATTACATGATGAAGAGTAATTTAGAATCTTTTTTAGACTAAATAAAGATAAATGGCAAATAACCAATATTTAAATCAATATTAAAGAAATATCCTAAAATAATCATGTAAATTTAAATATGGACTGTATATCATATTATTTTAAATAACATTAATTTAGATGTCATAAGGATATAACAGACATGACAAAATCATTTTAAGTTATTGACATATGTGTAATTATTTATAAGCTAAATAACATTTTGTATAGAATATAATCTAAGTATTTCAAGAAAATGTCATAATATTATAATTAAAAAGATAAAAATAATATAATAGATATTTAGATAATAGTATGTTATATGTTACATGTTAGATGCTTGTGTACATTCCAATATTATTTATTATAATTCATGTATATTTAAAATGTGGGTTACAAAGAGTTTGAATGTTGTTTTGAAGATTGGTTAAACCTAATAAACTCTATTCAATATGAAATGTTAATAAAATGAGACTGGTTTTTAAATAGATGAGTTCATATTATTTATTCACATATAATCAAATATGCTACATTTTACTTGAGACTACCCAATATTGTGGTTCAATTTCCTACTCATTTATCACTAAATAGTCAATAAGCTAGACTTACATTTTGTAGTCATTTCCTGCTTTTCCATTATAAAGAAAGGGATCTGTGTTTCATTCTGTGTGTGGACATTCATGTTAATCAAATTATCAATATCTGTTCATACCTCAAATAGCACAGTTCATATAAAGACAAAGAGTTGTTGATTATCTCGATGTCAGAGACAGGTCAATGCAATGAGAGTGTACTTGAGAAATCAGCTTTGCTTTCAGTTCCAAAACCTAAATATGCAAGAAATGTTAGTGACATTTATAGACAGAAGCACGGGACAGTGGTAATCTGAATGCAATTCAATAGATGACGGGAACATATGCCATATGTCAAAAGCAGTATCTCTTCATAAATTAATGTGTATTCATGTTAAGATAACATATGTTATTCTTCTATCTTTTTCAATTCTAAACTATCTTCAAGTATTATATCATTGGTGATATAAAAATATTTGCATCACATATGCATCAAATTTGTATCTAAAATTATAATTTAATAATAAATTTAAATAAATTTGAGCCTAAAAATATACATAAATACAAAAATAAACAGAAAATAAATAAATAAATTTGAGTAAAAAAAGTATACTTAAAATACAAAAAAAAAGGGCCCGGAGAGATAGCACAGCGGCGTTTGCCTTGCAAGCAGCCGATCCAGGACCAGAACCTAAGGTGGTGGGTTCGAATCCCGGTGTCCCATATGGTCCCCCGTGCCTGCCAGGAGCTATTTCTGAGCAGACAGCCAGGAGTAACCCCTGAGCACCGCCGGTTGTGGTCCAAAAACAAAACAAAACAAAACAAAACAAAAATACCAAAAAAAACCCCAGAAAATCATTTAAAAGTTAATGCATCAGAATTTTATGAGAAATTTTGACTATATGACAGAATAGGTTATATGTAATAAAACTTTGGAAGCCAAACATTTTGCTTATTTTATTTATCGCAACATCCTTGAGACCGAAAGAAGTATCTGGTGAACAGTTGTCACTTAAATATGTAATAAATGAGAATAAAGTGCATTTGATTTCTCTTAAATAATCATTTGGAAAAGATAATGGTAAATAAAATTCAGTAACTGGAACCACAAGTTCCTGAATCTAAAGAGTAGATATAGCCACACACAGTTATTGCAACTATGCAATAATTTTACATGTTTTAGCTTGCTCATTCCTTCTCTGGAATTTATCCTTTGTTATCATCAAGAATAAAACTTTTTTTGGGGGGCTGGAGAAGTGGTGCTAGAGGTAAGGGCTCTGCCTTGCAAGCGCTAGCCTAGGTCGGACCGCGGTTCGATCCCCCGGGGTCTCATTGGTCCCCCCAACCCAGGGGCGATTTCTGAGTGCCTAGTCAGGAGTAACCCCTGAGCGTCAAACAGGTGTGCCCTCGCACCCCCAAAATTTTTTTTAAAAACCTATTTTTCATAAGGTTTATTTAAGAAAAAAGCATAGAAACTTTTGAGTTGTTCTCTTTCTGAGGACCATAATATTGAGAGAAAGGAAAGGTAACAAGATTGGCAAGAAAAGTCAATCATGGGCTGGAGCGGTGGTGCAAGCCGTAGGGCTTTTGCCTTGCACACGCTAACCGAGGATGACCCGGGGTTCGTTCCCCAACATTTCATATGGTCCCCCAAGCCAGGAGCTATTTCTATGTGCATATCCAGGAGTAACTCCTGAGTGTCACAAATTGTGGCCCCCAGAAACAAACTAACTAACAAAAAAATTCAATATGATTGTCCAGAGATGAGTTTCCTTAGTTGAAAAGCAAAGCTAGCAGGACTCATTGTTTGAGGAAGGGAACAGGGGTTGTCTATTTCTATGGAACTTTTTTCTCTTCTGCAAGGAATGAAACAATAAAGACTCTTGCAGTCATTTCTTTAGTCAGGGTGCCCATATTTCAAACCATGAAGAAGTCAGAACATTAGAAAGTCAAAGGGATTTCATCTATCAATTTGGGTCTACTTTGAAAAATTAGGGTAGAGGGGGATGAAAAATGATGGCAAAGGGAAAAAGACACCTGATAAATTACTTACATATATTTTAAAATAACTTGTGCACATTCTTTTTGTTCTTGAAGAAAAAAGTATGCTAATGACTAGATGGGTGCTCTGGAATTGAGGGGTATTGGGGAGTTTCACTTTTTATAGATGACATATCTGGTTCTAAGAAGTAGATATAACATATATAAACTTAAAGTAAAATAAACATAGATGTATGTTTTTCTTCCTATTTTCAGAGCCATGATAATTCTTCATATCACAACTATTAACTCTATCTTACAGTTTTTTTCTATATTTAATTTCATACAACTTTGCTCATAATAATGTCTTGCATACAATTCTAGGATACCCTTGACTGAGATTATAGAAATGAGGACAGAAAAGATAAGAAATAAAGGATATAAAAAGAGGTTGATGGGAAGTAATAGGACTAGGAGTCAGAAGTCTTGATCAGATAGGTCTTATATATACATGATACAAGCATTCCCCATTTTTGATATCTTGCATTACTTTGTATTATATACTACATGAGATGTAATTGAAATCATCAGTATATGTCTTACTTCCTCAGACTTCACTGACAATTTCCATTTTCTAATTAATATTGAATATGACAGCCAGACTTTTATTTGCTCATTCATTTTGTAAAGTATTATTGACCACATAGTTTATGTTTGGGAGGTATTATTCTAAGAGCAGAGGATCCTCTGGGGAATACTCAGAGGTGCAAATGTTGCTTCATAGTCCAATAAGAAATCTGGAATTTTCTATTCTACAGCAATATCTCCAGGTTTTCTCCCACCCTTCCATCCTGCCTCCTTAATAGGCACATTTATAGGCTTGTTCTTGAAATTTAGCTCTCCTGCTAACTGTTGTTGACTCGTTATATATGTATATATGTGCGTACATACCTAAATCCTATATACACCTTTATCCTATATGCATGTTTCTAGATTGTATTTATGTAGTAATCTATAACCCACTACTACTTTGTAACTAACTTCTTTAAAAAGATGTTTATTTAAGCACTGTGATTACATACATGATTGTAGTTGGGTTTCAGTCATAAAAAGAAACCCACCCTTCACCAGTGCAACATTTTTACCACCAATGCCCCTATCTCCCTCCTCTTCTACCCACTGCCTGTATTTGAGGCAGGCATTCTACTTCTCTCACTCATTAAAGTTCAATCTAATCCAGCAGTCTTTAAACTTTTACCTTGCTATAAAGACCAATGAAGTCCTATATAGTTCAAAGTCCCATATAAAAATAATCTAAATAATATCTGAATAAAATGCAAGGTACTCATCCTGAGACAAAATTTCTGTCCAACTGTGAAAATTTGAAAACTCAATTTTCTTTTTTTGGAAGGGGTGGATCAGATAGCAGGTCAGTATTTAGGAAATGGATGTATTGTTTTTCAAATCCAGCTGTGTTCAGGGCCAGCATCAGAGTAAATCAGGATAGAAGTTGAGGGGGGGGACATATGCCCTGGCCGTATAGGCTTTATTCTTAGCCCCAGTATGCTCTTTATGTGTCATGTGCGGTGGTGGCACTAGTAGAAGATAGTTCTCATTACAAAAGGAAAATCCTGAAGAAAGAAAGGAGTCACTCAATTCAAATATAGTGAGGCAAATTCATTAAGTCTTTAATTTTGAGACTCATTCTACTTGGCATAACATTCTGGCTCCCAGGCCCATTGGAGCAGCAACAGTCCCTTCATGGCTTTATAGAGAGAATTTGAGCCCCAAGGAGGAACTGGCCTGAGATCCTATTAGGAGTGCCAACTTCCAAAGCACCACTGGGTTGGCCGAGCTCTTTTATGTGAGAGCATATTGGCACAGCTGTAAAGAAAATAGCTTTCAAAATTGCCAAATTGTCTGCAAAGTATCTAAGGTAAACCAATTTCAGACTCTAGTTCTACCTCCTGTCTTCACACTGAGGTAAGAAATGAGGATGAAGAAAGTCAGAAACTGAGAGAATGAAATAGATGCATTTGTCAGCTCTGCAGGCCAATGAGAGACTTTTGTTGACCGCTTTGCCTATTAAACCATAGATGATATTTTTATGTTGACTTTTGGTTTCCAACCAAATTTCTGGTGACAAATCAGGCTAATTGATTGCTGTCATCCCTTCTGACAGCACATTGCTCCTTATTAACCTAACTACAACAGTCATTCACATCACTTCACTCAATCATCAATTCCATGAGTTTTTTTCACTATCTTCTTTTATTTTAAGTAAAGGAAATAACATTTCTTGGATTTAGCAGGAAACAAGACAGATGCTATCCTAATGGATTCAATTGGGAGGGTTACATATTATCATAAAGTATGATTGGTGTCAAATATTCCTAATGGTTTGTGTTCTCTGAGCTCACTGAGGAACTTCTAGCCAAGAATTAGTGAGATGGGATTAATAATATTGGGGTGGCTTAAAGAAAATGGGGTGTGTAGTGTTCCATTCAAATGGAACAAGTTGTACAGAAGTTCTGATTTCACAAAAGGAGGATGACTGAATTGAAGGAGGTAAAAGTAGTTGAAAGCTAAATCAATAAATTAATTTATGTGATGACCAGTAGGGATTAAGTTTAGCTCTCAAGGGATTACCTGCAATATCCAGAAAACTTACAATGTCTGGAAACATTTTTGGTTGTTGCACCTAGAGGGGAAATGCTGATAAATAAAGGGCTGGAGATGCTGTTAGGTATCTAAAAGTGAGCTGAAAAAAACCTTTCTCCATATTTATTCTTTAAATACTAAGATTGCCATGTGAAAACCATGAGTCAAGATTATTACTCCTCAATGTTTTACTGACTTTCTTACTTTCCTTTTGCCCCTTGTCTTATCAGTTGCTGCCCTATTTTTGTGCGGTAGCCCCATATTTACGTGATTTTCACTTTTAATCTTTTTGGAAGATTCTGGCTCAGAGGGGATCATAAGGCCTCATATCATTGAAAGTTGAACTATATTTTACCATACTCCAAAGGTCAATTGTTACTGGCATGTATAATTGTGTTATTAAAACTAATATAATTTCATTTTTTACTATCACCTCTGCTTTACTGAAATACATTTTCTCAAAGCATTGCAAAGTGTTATGCAGAAGTAATTTTAAGATGTATTCACTAACCCCTGATTCTGAAGACATTACCATAATCCCCACCTATAACTTTTGAACAATACATTTGCTATCTGTGGGGAATTTCTAGCAATTCTACAGCCATTGAAGGAGGCTATATTTTATGAAGATAATGGACTGTGACATGATAACACTCTAATTTTATAACATTAACTCTTGTTGTAGAGCTAAAATGGTTTTAGAGAGGAAAGAATGAATGCAACAACAGCTACTAGACTGTGATTTCATTTAATATGAGTTTGTAGAGATCAAGATTAAAACACAGGCGGTAAAGTAGGAGAGGAAGGATTATAATGGTATGTCTATTTAAAAGGGTTAAATAAGGCATGAGAAGTAAAAATCAGGGTTAAGATGCATGAGAAGTAAAATCTTAACCCTGAATTTTTTTCCTTAAAAAATAGTATAGATACAATAGGAGAGAAAATTTGAAGGTACCATGTTTATTTTTATTTTAAATATGTTGATATTTCATAATATTAAAAATATTGGAATAGGGATATTTGTTGTGTGCTTCCATGTGTTGTTACTCTAAAGTTGATCTTGACTTAAACTACAACTTGCTAATTTGAAGTAAGATGAGGAGATTAAGTACACATGTAGGGTAATTTCCTTGCACATAGCAGACCTGGGTTTGATGTTTAACATGTCATAAGGTCCTATCAGCACTGCTAGGAGTAATCACTGAGTTAAAAGCCAGTAGCAATCCCTAGAACTGCTCATTGTGAGGAAGGAAGGAAGGAAGGAAGGAAGGAAGGAAGGAAGGAAGGAAGGAAGGAAGGAAGGAAGGAAGGAAGGAAGGAAGGAAGGAAGGAAGGAAGGAAGGAAGGAAGGTAGGTAGGAAGGAAGGAAGGAAGGAAGGAAGGAAGGAAGGAAGGAAGGAAGGAAGGAAGGAAGGAAGGAAGGAAGGAAGGAAGGGAGGGAGGAAGGAAAAAGGAGGGAGGGAAGGAAGGAGGCAAGAAGGGAAAGAAGGAAATAGGGAAGAAAGGGAAGAGAGGAAGGAAGGAAAGAGAGAAGGAAAAAAGGAAGGAAGAGGAAAATAGGTGAGCGGTAAGAGGGAAGTAGAGAAGGAAGTAAATAGGGAAGAAAGGAAAGAGGGAAGGAAGAAAAGATGGAAGAAAGGAAGGAAGAGGGAAGGAGAGAAGTGGGAAGGAGAGAAGAAAGGAGGGAACGAGGTAAGGAAGGAGGAAAAGATGGAAGGTGAGACAGAAGGAAGGAGGGAAAGATGAAAAGAGGGAAAGAAGGAAGGATGAAAATAAATAAGAAGAAAAGAAACAGGAAATGAAAAGCAAGATATTTTCAGCACTAGGTGTGTAGGTGAACTTACAGGCTGCAACATATCTTGTAGCAATAAATGGGAATACAGAAGTAAATATAAAAGCAAAGTCAGAGGAAATGAATGTTTGAAACATAGTCTGCAACATAGAGAGCAAATCAAGCATATGTATGCATAGACTCCAAGGAAAGAAAGAGATTTTCAGAAGCAAGATGCAGCTGTAAAGGAACGCTGAAGAAGGATTATCATTTGTTCATCCCAGGTCAAATTATCAAGAGCATTTTCTGACAAAAGATGAGCCAGAGAGGAGTGGGTTGAGTTGTGGTTTGAAGAAAGGCAGCTCGAAAGTGTGCTTCAGATTTCAGAAGTGATGAACGAGATAGGGCATGGTGGTAAGAAACCTGATGCTTGAAGTCTGTTTCCGCCCCAGGATGAGAGCTACTTGAATGCATCTAAACACTAATACAAGAACCCAGAAGAGTTTCAGAAGAGCCAGGGCATTCATGAGCAGCAAATGTAAACTGGTTCTTCAGCCCAGGAAGGGTAGAGAGGTGAAACTGGGGGTACAACTAACAGGAGAGGGGACCAGTAGCAGACACTTGAAATGTCTTCACTTTCCACCAGCCTCATCTTTCTTAGCTGCACTTTCACTGGAAACAGATGGTGTCTTTCCTGCCTCTCGGCTAAGAAAGGCTTGACTCAGCACACTGCCTGCACCGAAACCCAGACAGGAAAAGATCTGCTGTAAAGCAATTCTCAATGCCTGTGTTCAGGGGGCTGACGAAGAAGTCAGTTGCAGGGTCTAAAAGTCCAACACATATGATTTAGAACACAAGATGTTTGCACTTTGTAACGTGTCACTAATTAAAGTGCCTGAGCTGAAACCAATCATATAACCCCATGTTTGTGCTTGTTAAAATTGTATGTTCACAGTATCTGACTTGTGATGCTTTGGCAATGTTAAATTCTATAATGCACAGCTTGTCACTGCCCACAACCCAGGTGAAATGAGCAAAAGAAGAAAATAAAAGGAAAAAGAACAAAAGAGGATGAGAAAAAGGGAAATAAAAAGAGGAAAACTTGAGAAAAAAGCAAATGTGACAGCAACATGCAAAGGCAGTGGAAGAATTTATAATGGCCAATGTTGTTGGGAAAATGTGTTTCATCTCATTGATGGTCAAAAAATCTATTAAAATACCCATACATTTATTTCAGTAGGAGAGAAATATGGTTTCCAAAAATAATGTTAATGAGGGCATGGGGAAATTAATGCTCCCAATCACTTATAATTGGAGTCAAAATTGATATCACAGCTGAACTGTTGCAACATATGCATAGTGTAAATTAATATGTTTCAAATGCTCTTCATAGTCTATTTGTCTCATGAGTTCTACTTCTATTAATTTATACTAAAATATTTGCTGAAAAGGAAATTGTAAGCAGATAATATATGAAAATGATATTTATTATAATATTAATGATATGCCACAAAACAAAGCAGTCTAATAGTTTTCTATTGAGAATGGTATAGTCCATTTATGGAATACAATAAATCATTCTGTAATGTTTATATGAAGCTAAGTTTAAGATATATTAAAATTTGGGTCTTTTTGGAGCTACAGGGAATTCCATATATTTCACTACTTCTTGATCTATTCATCTATAGTTGGGTATTTGGATTGTTTAGATATGAAGCTTAGCAAGACATAAAGATGTGCATATCACTTTTTATATTAATTTTCTTTGGAGTTGGGGAACAGATGCCAAGAAGTTGTATCACTAGGTCCTTTGAAAGTTCTATGCAATTTTTTAATACAGTCTCAGAGAGTTTTATATAAAAACTGAATTAGAGGACACCATGCTTTGTGAAGTCAGTCAGAAAGAGAGTGTCAGATACAGATAGATTTCTCATATGTGGGACTAAAAGATACACATGAACATAGTAATGAAGGACACGTGATCCATGTAATTGTGCTGTGGGGGCTTGAGTGGGAGCATTGTTGGGGTATATTAGAAAGGGACTTTTGCCACTGGGGGTGGGTTTGGTGTTAGAACACTTTGCATAAGTAATTATAATTAAATTGTATATACAATATACATTGAATGCTATAATATGCACAAAATATGAAAAAAATTAAGATAGGCATGGTAGGATATCTACTCACAAAATAAATAATAAATTGAACTTTGTAACTAGTGTGAACATACAGCATATATGGCACTTGTCTTGCAATCAGTCCACACAGGTTTTTTTTTTGTTTTTTTTTTTGGCCACACCCAGTAACGCTCAGGGGTTACTCCTGGCTATGTGCTCAGAAGTTGCTCCTGGCTTGGGGGACCATATGGGACACCGGGGGATCGAACCGCAGTCCGTCCAAGGTTAGCACAGGCAAGGCAGGCACCTTACCTTTAGCGCCACCGCCCGGTCCCCCAGTCCACACAGTTTTAACCACAGGTACCACATCATTTTCCTGAGAACTCTCAGGAGTTATACCTGAGTGCATTGATAGGAATAATCTGAGTACTGCCAATATGGCCAACCCTGTGGCCAAAAAAATTATTGAAATGTATAAAGCAGACTATACACTTTTACAGCTAAATTGTTTATTATGGCACAGAGATCTCACCCTGATTTACCCAAATCAAAGTCTCTGCATGAGCTTTTTCATTCATCCACCCTTTTAAGATGTAAGGACCCACCTATGCTTGATTAGCTTGAGATAGATTTGCCTGTCACTATAGTATCCCCATCCTGGTCAAGGATTGAACTGATCGATAAAGAGAGGTCAGTTTAGTAAACTCTCTGGAAGCCCCCAACTCCATGTTTTTTTCCCTTATGTCTGTCTCGGTTTATTAATACTTATGGTGACCCTGCTTCAGACTCATTTTTGTGGGGTTGGATCATAATGTGAGTGGAGCCCTTCCAATATATAATGAGATATTTTTATCTATTATCTGTCATTTGTGACAATCCTTAAGATTTGTTAAATTCCTAACACACTCAGTTGTTTGCATAAACTAATTTTCGTCAAAATACAAATGTGTTTCTGTTAAATTGGGAGAACAAGGTTTTGAAAAGTTCCAAAGAATCAACAGTGTCCCTTGATATCTTCAGTGAAGGCTTTAAAGATGCCAAAATCATTTTCACTCTAACAAATATTCCTTGTCCCTGGTGTGTCAAGCCCTAAAGCCTTTGTTATAATTTATACTGAATGATTTGCATCATCTTATTCTCAAAAGTAATACAAATAAACTGTTTCTAAAATTCAAACAATGAAGATTTTGGACACAGGTATTTACATATTTGCATTAGGCATCTTTAGTTCAATCTGCTGTGTGTATGCTGGTGTAGAAAAGATGGAAATGCAGCAAATGCTACCAAAGGCAGGTATTTGGAAATTCAAGTACAGACTGGGCTTAGTTATGCATCTCTTTTTAAATATAATGATATCTTTATTTAAGCATTACAAACATGTTTATAGTTGTGTTTTAGTCATAAAAAGAGCAACCCCTTCACCAGTACAACATTCCCAACACCAATGCATCCCTTAAGATGGTTATTTTGCCTTCTATATAGTGCAAAATTTTATTCATTTCAAAGTATATAGAGGATACCAAGAAATAATGATATCCATAGTCAAAAGATGTATGCCCAATTTCTGCAAACATCATAGTTTTTGTTAACCTCTAGACAGTGCTTTATCTTCAAGGTCTATAGGCACCCAGTGAATATACACTCATATAAACTCAGATATATTCATACATACTCATACACTTATATACACTGACATATATATGGTTTTTCTTTACTCTCACATATTTAGATAATATTATGTGTATGTGCTTATGGGTATATGTTTATATTGTTCAATAGTATTTGTATTTTTTAATAAATTCATATTATGACCATAGTGCATGACAAATTTTTCACAGTAATATTTAAGTTACGTAGTGACAGTGAATGAGGGACAGTTCCACCACCAGTGTTGTCCTCCCTCCACCCCTGTTCCCAGCATGCATCCCATATCTCCCTACTTTAGTTCCCAAAATACTAGTGTAACTGGTCTCCACTTTACAGCTTGTAGTAAATTGGGTATCTATTCTGCTGTCATTGAATTTGGGTTTGGTGTTCAACTCTGATCATTTTTTATTTCCACTACATGTTCATATGACTGTTTGGTCCTGTTATCATCCTTTTCCCCCTCAATTTATGAGGCTAAATGATTCAAGTTATGTGATTCTGTTGGAGAGAAAAAGGAAAAGAAAAATAAAAGAAAAAATTTAGTAGCAACTACCAAGACAAAAAAAAGAAGAAAAAAATGCACACAGCAAAAAAGTCACTAAATAATAACCACAAGAGTGAAGAAGAAAGAAAAAAGTGGAAGAAAAAAGAGGAGGAAAATAATATAAAAATCAAACAAAACAAAAAAAGAGGGAGTGCTGGTGTGGCAGGGTTTGATGTTCTTTCCTTTCCTTTCCTTTTCTTTTCTTTTCTTTTCTTTTCTTTTATTTTTTTTGCATAGGCCCAGTAAGTATTGGGGAAGAAAGGGAATTCCCGTGGCCTAAGAGATTCAGGGTTTCTCCGCCCTTGAAGCATATTGTCATGTAAACAACCACTGGCTCCATACATACTCATTACCACATCCCAAGGGCTTTTTTGTGGTGCCAGGAAACTTTTCTCTCAGTTGTGGATAAAAAAAATCATGCAGCTGTAGCTAGAGATCTTGGTATTTGTGCAGGTCACAGAACAAGGTCTGGGATAGAGTCTTTACGGTTCTAGAAGTTCTGTTCCATCATTGTGTGTTCAGTCTTCTGTAACAAGTGCTCCCTGCTTTTGCTCAGATCCTAAGCCAAAGCCTAGGATATTATGGTTTCAAAGGTTCTGCTCAGTCTCTGTCGTCAAAGTTGGGCCTCTGTAATTAGAGGTCTTGATTTTTGCAAGAGTCCTACAGCTTCGGGTAGGGTTTTCCTTTTTGGTCCCATGGTAAGTTTTGCCCAGTCACAGTTGTCAAAGTTAGTATTCTGTAGTTAGTGCTCTTGGTTTTTGCACAGATCAAATAACGATACACTTCTCATTTCCACTTACTGTTAGGTGATGTGATAGGACAACCTGGTCATTTCCTCATCCTTGTTGTCATATCAGAACTGGCAAAAGTTGGTGCTAGAGCGGTGTTAGAAAACTCCCAACAGAACTTAGCTCCTGGTGTTGTTGCAGGGAGCTGTATTAGT
Source organism: Suncus etruscus (assembly GCF_024139225.1). Lineage (NCBI taxonomy): Eukaryota > Metazoa > Chordata > Mammalia > Eulipotyphla > Soricidae > Suncus > Suncus etruscus. The sequence goes on from NC_064868.1 coordinate 82,455,230, forward strand.
TCTACATCTGGGATCTGGGGTTTGGGGTTGGACTAACACAGTTCAATCTCATGGAGACTGAGTTGTGTCTACACGACACATTTTCAGGATTGGAAGCACCCCTGTGTTATAAAAGTGTGAATTCTTATCCCTAGAAGATAAGATCTTATTTCAGTGTCTATGGTTTTCCCTTTTATACTGTGCCTATACAAAAGTGTATGGTGTCATATTGTATTGCTGGTGCTATTGTGGGTAAGGGTGAATGGCTACACAGTCTCTGTGGTCTGATTTTGGCCTGAGCTTTTATCCCAGGCAAGACGTTTTCTTGGTTTTTGTACCAAGCAGCACTCACAAAAATCAAAATAAATATTTAAGACACTATCATTATAAAAGAGTTACAAGTGATGGAATCACAAGAATCCTAAATCCCTCTTAGCAGGACTCAGAACAGATATTGACCTCTCTAACTCACTCACTAGTGCCTGTCTCCTGAAACGTGCCTCATGGATCCGATTGCATTAAATGTTATATTTTAATGGATAATTATTGGGTGAATCATTGTGTCTTCACTCTCTGTATTCATAAAATTTTAAATTATTTGGTAATGAATGTTATTTATATGGAATATGTAAATCATATAAGTGGATAATATAGGGATACTAAAAATAATAAAATTAAAAAAGAAATATAAATATATCTATAAAATTATAGTGTTTTATCATAAGGTATGGAATACTGGTTTTATATTAAATATATTGCATTTGCTTGGCTGCCTGATTTCCTGCTTGGGGCTGCAGAGGAAGAACCCAAAAAACTTATTCCCATCATCTTAGGTTCTCCCTGCCAACAAAAGGTGGTGTCAGAGGAGCATGGCCTCTCTGCTTAGCTTCCCTTTGTGGCCACACTCATCTTCTAGTCAATGAACTCCACCATTATGCATAGAAAAAAAAACACACTACAAATGAGACAATGGTGAAACAACCCAGACCAACTCCATGCATAGAGAATGAAGATGGAAACTCTGATGACCTGAGAAGAGTCAATCACCTACTTAGACTCTCAGATAAGGAGTTTAGAGAAGAAATATGGAAATTCTCATAGAAATAAAAGAAAACATAAATAGAGCTGAAGATAGCACAAAGATATAAATCAGAAAACTCTCAAACTGAAATAACAGTTCTGAAAAACTCAGTAGGGGAAATGAAAAACACAATGGAAACCCTCTCCAACAGAAAAACAGCAGCTAAGGACAGAATTAGTGAGCTGGACGATGAGATGCATAAAAACTCATACAACAGAAGAAATTGGAAAAGAGCCTTAAAGCAAATGATCAGACAATGGAAAAAAATACTCAAAGAATGCTAGCAGTTGAAAATAGAAGTTTTCGATAAACTCAACAAAAACAACATAAGAATTATTGGAGTCCACAAAATCCAGGAAGAAAATCCCCAAGAAGAATAAATAGTCAAGGACATAATTGCAGAGAAATTACCAGAGCTAAATAACTGCATGCACCCAAATTCTGCATGCCCAAGGAATACCAGCTAGAAGAGACCCAGAGAAAAGCACCCCAAGACACATCCTAGTCTCAATGATGAATCCAAAATATGGGGGGAAATACCAAAAACAAAAAGATCAAAAAAGGAAATTACATTAAAGAGGTAATCTTTAAGATTTACAACTGAGGGGCCGGGCGGTGGCGCAAGAGGTAAGGTGCCTGCCTTGCCTGCGCTAACCTTGGACGGACGGTGGTTCGATCCCCCGTTGTCCCATATGGTCCCCCAAGCCAGGAGCAACTTCTGAGCGCATAGCCAGGAGTAAACCCTGAGCGTCAACGGGTGTGCCCCCCCCCCAAAAAAAAACAAAAAACAAAAAAAAACAAAAAAAAAAAGAAAGATTTACAACTGACATGTCACAATAAACCCTCAAGGGCAGAAGGCAGCGATGAGTATATAGTGACAAAATTCAGTGAAATAAATGCCTCACCTAAAATACTGCATCCAGCCAGATGCAATTTCGGTTTTGAAGGAAGTGTATATAGCTTCATGGATAAAGAATAGATCAGAAAATTTACAGACTCAAAACCAGCCTTAAAAATACTGAAAAACTTAACGATGCCTCTTCAACAGGTGTTGTTGGCACAACTGGTTAGACACTTGCAAAAATGGGAACGCAGACCCCCAGCTAACACCATGTACGAAGGTAAAATCCAAATGGATTAAAGACCTTGATATCAGACCTGAAACCACAAGGTAAATAGAACATTTAGGTAAAACACTCTATGTCATTGAGACTAAAGGCATCTTTAAGGAAGAAACAGAACTCTCCAAACAAGTGAAAGCGGAAATAAACAGATGGGAATATATTAAGCTGAGAAGCTTCTACACCTAAAAGGAAATAGTGTACAGGATACAAGAGCCACCTACTGAGTGGGAGAAACTATTTACCCAATACCCATCAGATAAGGAGCTAATATCCAAAATATACAAGGCACTGACAGAACTTTACAAGAAAACACATCTACTCCCATCAAAAATGGAAAGAAGAAATGAACAGACACTTTGATAAAGAAGAAATACAAATGGTCAAAAGGCACATGAAAAAATGCTCCACATCACTAATCATCAAGTAGATGCACTCAAAACAACTATGAGGTACCATCTCAAGCCACAGAGATTGGCACAGTTCACAAAGAATGAGAACAAACAGTGCTGGTGGGGATGTGGAGAGAAAGTAACTCTCTTTCACTGCTGGGGGGCAGGGAATGCTGTCTAGTCCAACCTTTATGGAAAGAGATGTAGAGATTCCTCCAAAAGGTGGAAATTGAGCTCCCATACGATCCAGCTATACCACTCCAAGGGATAAACCCTAAGAACACAAAAATACAATTTAAAAATCCCTTCCTCACATCTATATTCATTGTTGCACTATTTATAATAGCCAGACTGAAAACAATCAAGATGACCTTCAACATATAAATGGCTAAAGAAATGGTGGTACATATACACAATGGAATATTATGCAGCCATCAAGACAGATGAAGTCATGAAAGTTTTCTATACATAGTTGTACATGGAATCTATTATGTTGAATGAAATAAGTCAGAGGGAGAGAGACACATAATTGTCTCACATATCTGTCTTTTAAGAAAAATAAAAGACATTTTTGCAGTAATACTCAGAGACAAAAAGAGGAGGGATGGAAGGTCCAGCTCAAGACATCAAGCTCACCACAAAGTGTGTGGAATGCAGTTAGAGAAATAACTACACTGAGAAATATCATAATAATGTTAATGAATGAGGGAAGTGGAAAGCCTGTCTAGAATACAGGTTGGGGTCTGGTGGGGAGCCAGGAGACTTGGTAGTGGGAATATTGTACTGGTGAAGGGGGTGTTCTTTACATGACTGAAACCCAACTACAATCATATTTGTAATAAAGTGTTTAAATAAAGATATTAATAAAAAAATAAATAAAAATACCAAAAGGTCTACTTTAAAACAAGAGAGACCAACACAACAAACTTTTATAAACTTTTATAAATCTTTTATAAAAAGACGACACTAAATCCCATGACAATCATCTCTCTCAATGTCAATGTACTAAATGCACCAGTTCAGAGACATAGAGTGGCAAAATGGATAAAAAAACTGAATCCAACCTTCTACTGCCTACAACAAACATATTTTTTTAAATTTTATTTTGATCATAATGGCTTACATATCTTTCACCATAGTATTTTAGGTACATATTAACATTGAATCAGGGGAATGCCCTTTACCAAATTTGTCCTCCCCCCATCCCCATTCCCTTTCTGCAACCCATATCCCCCACCATTACTCCCTGGACTGCTCGAGTAGGTGGTCCTTTCTTTGTCCAGTTTACTATTGGTGATCATATATCTGTTTGGTCCTGGTGCCCTCCCTTGTTTCTCCCTTTATTTGAGAGGCGGAGCTAGATAAATCGAGTTATGTTTGAGGGAAAGAAAAGCAAAAGAGTGGGGTGAAAAATAAGAAAAATAATCAATCAAATATGCTGAAAATGGGCAGAGTCATTCTAGAGGCTATTAACCTCAGTTTGAGAGAGGACATGAAAAAGGTAATTGAAACACCACAACAATACAGAAAGAAATGTCAAATTAAATATCCAGTGAGCACTACAGCAATAAAGACAAGCACCACACAATAGTCTCGGTTCTGAAATCAAATCATGCCGGAGTGCAAAAAGAAAGAGAAAGATAAGATAAAATAAAAATAAAAATGAAGACATCAACTTCAATATCTACACCAAAATAGGGGCATCAAAAATCGATCAATCAATAAATATATATGTGGAAAAATTATTATTTTATGTTTTTTTCTTTTTCCCCTGCATAAGCACAGTAACTATTGGGGATATTATAGAGGGAATTCCCTAGGAAATAAAGGGTTTCTCCACCCCTGAAGTATACTGTCATGGGATTCAACAAACATATCTTGAATGTGAATGAATAGTCAGAACAAACAGACTCAAAATCAAAGTTTGGAGGAAAATTATCTTAGAAAACAACTCCCTTACAAAAGATGAATTGACCATTTTTGTATCTGATAACATAAAATTTAGACTGAAAAATTATAAGGACAAAGTTGGGCATTTTGTACTAATCAAAGGATATGTACAACAGGAAGAAATCACACACCTAAACATATATGCACCCAATGAGAGACCAGCAAAATAGTTAATGCAATTGTTGACAAATTTGAATAAAGACATATATGACAACACAGTAATAGTGGGAGACCTCAACACTTCCCTGTCACCCCTTAATAGGTCAAAAGGCTGAAACCCAACAAGCTCTGAAAAGTGAAATGGAATAAAGTAACCTAGTAAATATATAGGGCACTCCATACACAGAAAACTTGATAAACATTCTTCTCTAATTTACATGTGTCATTCTCCAGGGTAGAGTACCTCAGAAAAAAATATAGATTCATAAAATCAAGAGGATAGAAACCCTAAAAACAACCTTCTCAGACCACAGTGCACTTAATTTAGAATTCAACCACAAAGGGAAACAAAAGAAAAGCTTCAACACCTGGGAATTACACAGATCTCTACTGAACAACCAGTGGATAGGGGATGAAATCAAGAGAAAATCAAAACAGTCCTGGAAAAAAATTACAATGAAGAAAAAATATTACCATGATTTATATGAAACAGCAAAAGCAGCACTAGGAGGATAATTTATTGCTTTCCAAGAGCACATCAGAAAAGAAGAAGGGGCCTATATTAAAAGCTTAATGACACAGCTTATAAATTTAGAAAATGACCAAAAAAAGGAAATGAAATAGGTAGGCAGAAGAAAATAACAAAGCTTAGAGCAGAAATCAATGTAGTGGAAATCAATAAAACTATCTAAAGGATAAAAGAAATCAAAAGTTGCTCCTTTGAAAAAATAAACAAGACTGATGAACCACTATCAAAACTCACAAAGAAATGCAGAGAGACACTTAATAAACTGCATTAGAAATGAAAATTGGGAGATCAGTACAGATACTGTAGAGATTCAAAGGCTAATCAGAGACTACTTCGAAAAACTTTATGCCATGAAACATGAGAACCTGAAAGAAACTGAGAAATTATTGGACTCTTATAATCTTCCACAGTTAAACCAAGATGATCTAGCATATATAAACAGATCCATCACTACTGAGGAAATTAAAATGGTAATCAAAATTCTTCAAAAAACAAAAGTTTAGGCCCTTATGATTTCACTAATGAAATCTTTAAACTTTTTTTTTGGTCTTTGGGTCACACCCAGCAGCACTCAGAGGTTACTCCTGGCTCTATGCTCAGAAGTCACTCCTGGCAGGCTTGCGGGACCATATGGGATTCTGGGATTCAAACACCATCCCTCTGCATGCAAAGCAAATGCTTTAACCTCCATGCTACCTCTCCTGCCCTCGAAATCTTTAAACTTTCAAGAGGACCTACTTCCAACACTTTTCAGGCTTTTTCATGAAATTATAAAATCAGAAACACTCCCGAATATATTTTATGAGGCTAAAATCACCATAATAACAAATCCAGACCTAGATGCTGCAAAAAAAAAAAAATAAAAGTAAGACTGCAGACCAATATCTCTGATGAACAAAGATGCAAAGATCCTCAACAAAAGTCTAGCAAATAGGATCCAATGTCTCATCAAGAAGGTCATACACTGTGACCAAGTAGGTTTCACTTCAGGAATGCATAGATGGTTAACATACATAAATCAATCAACATGATACACCATATAAACAAAGAGAAAAATAAAACCATATGTTCATATCAATACATGCAGAGAAAGCATTTGATAAGGTCCAACACCCATTATTGATTAAAAAAAAACTCCCATCAAGATGGGAATAGAAGAAACCTTTCTCACTATAGTCAAGGCCATCTAACACAAGCTAATGGCAAATATTATTTTCAATGAAGATAAACTAAAAGCCTTTCTTCTAAAACCTGGTACAAAACAAGGTTGCCCTCTCAGACCACTCCTATCAATGTAGTGTTGGAAGTTCTTGCTATAGCAATTAGGCAAGGAAAAGATATCAAGGGCATCCAGAGAGGAAAGGAAGAAATAAAGCACTCAATGTTTGCAGATGAGATGATACTATATTTAGAAAATCCTAAAGATTATACCAAAATTTATTAAAAATAATAGATTTGTCACCAACAAATGCCAGCTCTAATATGACATCCTGACAACGAAGAAAATGGGAACAACTTGACCTAAGTGAAGGTTATCCTACCTTTCTAGCTAACGACAAGACAAAATCAGAAGACTTGTCACCCTTTGGAAGGCCCAAAAGCCAAGATCGCGAGTTACAGATGACTGCTGCTAGAACCATGACCAGACTGTATACAGCCTGGGACCAATAAAAAAGCCCTAACCTAGGGTGTGAACTACGATCTGCACAATGAACATGATCCCCAGTTCCAAAGGTCTGGCAGAGACCATTGTAATGGAATGGGGCTTCTGGAAGCACAAAGAAAGACACTGTCCTAGGTGCCATCCTAGCTTCAGTGCAAAGACCAAGATCACCAACCACAGAAGATGAATTAAAATGACACTGATGGAACAGAACTTCTAGAACCACAAAGACTGACTTCATCATAACTCCCACCGCAGGATATGTGCAGATACTGAGATCCCTAGACACAGAGGCCTGATAGTATCACCCAGGACAGAACAGAGGTCTTACAAACACCACAAAAGCACCACCAGGAGAATAAATGATCCTGAACAGAGTCTATAGTTGATCCCATGACAATACACTCCAAGGGCGGAGAAACCCCATATCTCTTAGGCCAAGTGAATTCCTTTTCGAATGACCCCAATATTTACTGTGCCGGGGCAGGAGGGAAAAAAACAAAAAGCACAAAACATTATTATTTTTTATATATATTATTTTATTTTCATTTATTATTATTATTTTTATTTACCTATCTATTTTTGGTCAATTTCTCTGTTTGGGTGTGATAATTGAAGTTGTCCCCAGTTATACTTATTCTTTCTCTTCCTTTCTGTTCTTCCTTTGTATGCTATGCCATGTTTCTTATATCAAGACCATGGCATTTTTTTGTTTGTTTGCTTGTTTTGTTTTGTTGTGTTTCTTTTTGTGGGTTTTTTTTTTTGGTGCTTGTGTTTATTGTTGGAGTCCTCACGGGATATTTGACACTTCTTTTTGTACTGGTGGAATATTTCACCTTTTTTCTCTCCTTCGTTTCTCAAACCGATGTTAAGAGCCTCTGGAAGAATTCCGCTTATTTTCGGCGTATTAGACTTTTACCCCAGTTTATTACTTTTCTCTCCTTCAAACAAAACCACGTAACTTGAACTAGCTAGTCCTGCCCCCCCAATTAGAGGGGGAAACAAGGGAGACACCAGGACCAAACAGGTGCAAGACTACTATGCAGTAGGCTAGATACAGAGGAGACCACATATCCTAGCTACCTGGGGGTGAGGGAAGAGGATATGGGTGGTAGGACAAAAACGGAGGTGTAGGGAGGACAATTTGGTGATGGGAATCCTCCCTGATTTTATGTAAATATGTACCTAAAATATCATTGTCAACAATATGTAAGCCACTATGATCAAAATAAAAAAAATGAAAAAAAATAATAGATTTACAGAGCAAAGTGGCAGGCCAGAGAGATAGCATGGAGGTTGGGAGTTTGCCTTGCATGCTGAAGGACGGTGGTTCGAATCCTGGTATCCCATAAAAATGCTTCACATCACTATTCATCAGGGAGAAGCAAAATAATCCAAGAGGAAAGAATAAATATTTTTCTGATTTTGCTTGTCTAGCATGAATCATATTCAAAAGGAAATAATCAGTACATTTCTGATGTCTGTTTAATGTATATGAAACTGATGACAAATAATTTACAATATACATATAATGTTTAGATGATTGTCTAATGATTGTGCTGACACATAATGTTTATTCTATAGCAAAAACATGTCAAACTTGATCTACCCAACTTTCTACTGTTGATAATTTTTGCTTAAATATGAAGGAGAATTCCCAGTAAATCAGACTCAGTTTCAACTACTCTTGATTGTGTTTGGTCTGAATTTCCACTCTTTACTGACTCTTCACTTACATCCTCCTATCAAATAACCCTGATACCCTCATCAGTGATGCCTGACTCATGTGGCCTGCAATAATTGAGTATTTAGTGTATTGATTGGAGCCAATTCTGTTTACATCTTTAGCTTGGTGAGTTTCTATGTATCTCCCTCCCTTATGTTTACTCTGATCCTACTGTATTTTAAGTAACATAAAATTTGGAGGAGCTTCTGTGTGACAACCTATATATTTCATACGACCACATATTTCAGAAGCTGTGGAGATGAGTCTGTTTATATGGTGGAGGAGGATGGATATCAATGCTGCATGGGCTAGACAGAAAGAGATAGGATTTATACATGTTTAAGAAAGGCCTCAGAGCTGTCAGCATAGTGAACTATCTAACTTTAAGAGTGTGAAAACTTGTTAAAGTTTTAGCAGTCAAGAATTCAATGATTGGCATGATTAAGAAATGTTAGAGCTTGGACGTGGCAAAATAGTAGTACTTATATTCAATTGATTTTATATTTCTATTAAAATTTTTGAGGCAGCATTCCTCAATAATGCTTATAATGTTCTATTGCTGAACTATGTTAAGCCACTATTCTACCCAGGTTTCATAGAAAAAATCTACCTCAGTAAGTTTTGAGTTGATGTCCTAAAATATGATCATTTTACCTTCTAGGGATGCCATCAGAGAATTCAGAGGAGTGAAGTTTTGATCTGTGATGACCTACAATTTCTTAGAGAAAGTAATAATATATGAAAATTACAGGATAAAGTGTATTACACAGAGGTTATTTCTTTGCCTGTTTAGTTTGGAAGTGTATCTGTATTATGCAATACATTTAATATCTCAACCAATCAAGAGCTTTCAACTCTCTTCACAGTCACACAAACACATACACTCTTCATTGTGGAATTAAGTGAAGAAAAAGTAGTTTTCTTTATTTCTCTATCCTCACTCCTCCTCATACCCCAAAAGATGGGTGTACAATTATATAACTAACCCCATTGTGCCTCAAAGGAAAACCTATTTTCCTCAATTCTCAGGTACTTGCTTCATCCTGTCCATCCTTTCTTCATAATCAGAAAATTCAGATACAATTTTTTGTACATCATTTTTGGTTTTTTTTCAGGGGTCACACCCCTCAGGGGTTATTCCTGGCTCCAGGCTCAGAAATAATTCCTGGCAGGCAAGGGGGACCATATGGGATGCTAGGATTCGAACCAATGACCTTCTGCATGAAAGGCAAACGCTTTACCTTCATGCTATCTCTCCGGCCCCAATTCTTTGTACGTCTTAATTTTATTTTATTCATAACCATCAGTGTACCATGTTGGTAAAATTCTATGCGTACACATGATTTACATCTCTCCTCAGGCTCCTCTGGTAAGGCAGCAGAAAGTCATAGGTCTCAAGACCTTTCTGTACACAGTGCATTACAAGATCAGTGAAAAATTTATGTGGCCTCTTAGTTCTGCACCACTTGATTTCTATTACTATTTTATTTCACTCTTCATCAGCTGGTCATAACAATTATTGTTCTCTCTTGAACTTTTTCAAATCAGTTACATAGACATAGAGGATTCTTGGGGAGCAAAGCTTATCAGGCTATTTCTACATGCTAGGCTGCCATCAATACCTAGTAGCACAATGTGGTGAGCCAAACCATTAAATTTGGGAAAATGCAATGGATAATAGGTGGTAAATGAGTTTCATAAGCTATGGGGTCAGGCAGTGCAAGGGTAGAGTACCTTATTCAGGGAATCAACGATTAATGTATAATTTAATCTACATTGTTCTACATTTATCTATGGTGCATATCTAAACTGTATGATGTAGCTTCTCAGTATCTTTCCACTAGTGGCTAGCTTTCTGTGCTTGTGCTTGGTTTTGCTGTTGTTCTTTGATTTGTAGTTGGTTATTTGGTTGTTGGTTATACTAGTGGTTCATTGGTCTTCTGCTTATTTCTCACTTGCTTTTTACTGAATTTATCTCATTTCATTTGATCACTACATGTTTTGCATACTATTACCTCATTTGTAGCTGGTTGTTTCTATCTTCTAGGTAGTTGTCTGTCACCTATTCTTGGTTGCTCTTGATTTGTCATTGCTTGTTATCCATACAATTTAATGTGTGACTGATAACTTCTACATGTTATCAATTGCAAAATCACAGGAACTCGCAAAATCACAGGAACTCCCAGTTTCGGGTAAATCATTATTCTTACAGTAAAATACCTTGTCCAGCTTACCTTCATGTAAATGTACTTATAGTATGATACCACTTTTGGACTTCCTTATCTTACAATGCCTTTGCTGTACTTTAAAACCAACATTATAGCTTTTCTTGACACCATGTTGTAACCTCAAATTCATTGAATTTGCCATATTCTAACTTCAATGTCCCTGTTATGTCATATGACCCATAGATACTCTATATTAGTGCATTTGATACCCTAATTTTGGCTGATAGCTTCATGTACTTGACCTAGCTATGGTCCCTTGCCCAGCAAGATGGTATTAATAAATATGTCCTTGATGTCCTGCCAACTCTCCATCTCTGTGCTTGCTTAAGCAAACTTCCAGTATTACAGTTCTAAAATTGTGAATGTTTGGTACTTAAACACTTCTAATTGTGGGTGGCATCTCTACACATGTGGTAGTAGTTCTTCAACTGTATTTTCATATTATAAATTTTTTATTAGCTATTACAGTCTTGAGGCTGGTTACATTTTACTAGATTTTGCTCCTTATATTCTGGTGGTTGATTATTCATCATTTGTGGATAGTTTTCCCACTTGGCTTTGCCTTTTTTTCTTATGTGTTAAATATTTCCTATGGTTCTAGTTACTCAATTGTGAAAATTATTGCACTGACAAGTTACTTTTCCTATGTTGTGTTTGGTTATTTCATGCTATGATTACTTGATGGCCTCTTGTGATTGGTTGTTCTGCACTTGTGGCTGATTGTTTTCGACTCCAGGATTGTGGATGTTTGTTAATACCCCAGACTGTTCCTTGTGAATTTACTAAATTGTACCTTGTCTCCTGGCTATGCTAGATATTTGTGTCAACTTAAACTATGCCTCATGTGTTGGGACTCAGGATGGAGGAGAAATATCATCTGTTATATATAGCCAACTTGTGGCTATGGCTCATGGCTGCTCAGGGGACTCTCAAGCATTGAAAATCTTTGTGTATTTATGTGTCCAGTTTTCTGTAAGAAGCCTCACTGGGGGCTGTAGAACGAGCTTACCAGCAATCGCATTAAGAATGCAAATTCTGAAATATAAGGGTCTGTTAATTCAATAATTAAACAACAACCAAAGAAGATAAATATTTGCCAGTGAAATGTTCCTTTCAAAGTGAATGCACAATTCTAATTTTTTCTCTTTTGTGTTGCCAAGTTTACTTGAGGAAGTTTCATTGCATTCTCAGCAGCTTTTCATGAAGATGCTGCCTATTTTGTTGTTCATATCTTAGCTGGTATGGGGTATTCTTATTATTTAATCTTCATTTTCTGATAGGAGAAAAATGTTTCTATTTAAATATTTTACTAAGTTTTTTAAACATTAAAGAGACATGATGATAGCAAAAATAAGATGCTATTATGCAACTATGTAGATAACTTTTAAAGTTAAGGTCTTATTGGCATTTAGATCATGGGTGATATTGTTGATCATTAACCCGTGAATTTTTCTAAATCTATTATTCTGAATTTAAAAACTTACTGAGTCAGAAAATCCCATACATACTTTGGTTTTCAAATTAATTTAGGGCTGAACACGATTCTGTAAAAAATATATACCATTTTCTATAAGTCTTTTACATTCAATTTAAGGGAAGTCCACATACCTATGACACTATGTGAAAGAAAGAGATGAGTAAACAAACTCCTGGATAGTGTTTAAAGCTCCCTCCAATTAGAGTGTGGCCAAAGTGAAAAAGACTCATAACTAAACTGGTCAAAGAAGGAGATCATTATATTGCCTAAAATTTCCACCTGTGAGATTTTTGCAAAGATTTTAGGACAAAGCCTAGGATATAGTCTTTTCTTATGGTTTCAGAAGTTCTGCTCAGTCATAGTTGTCAAAGTCAGACCTCTAGAAATAGAGATCTTGGTTTTTTTCAAATCTTAGGCCATAGACTAGACTAGAGACTTTCTTATTGGACCCAGGAAAAGTACTGTCCAGTCATGGTTGTCAAAGTTAGTCTTCTGTAATTAGTGATCTTGGTTTTTTCACATATCAGGGATGGAGTGTCTTCTGATTATTCTTACCATTAGGTGATGAGATAGGGCCACCTGCTCCTAAGAGCAATTTTTACCTACTCTTTTACTCTTGTAGAGTAAAACATGCTTAGCTATCTGGTACAAGGTAAAGGTTAATGTTTCACAATGAATGGGGGAAGCTATATGACATGTTATGTCTTATCAATTGAGAGTCAAAAGTTAATTGGATACTTAAGCTCTTTTAAACAGAGATATAGGCTTGGGATATCTACAGTGGTTAAGGCATTATTTGTTAGGCAGTCCTAGTTCAATCCCAGCTACCATACACCTCCTAGGTACCTCCTGAATACCGCCATAGTTGATCCTTGAGCACAGACCCAGTATTAAGCACTGAACACTGCTAGATATAGGTGATAAACAAGATAAAATGAACATAATATTAGATTAGTTAAGCCTTAATATGATGACTGATTAACTTATATAATGAAAGGAATTTGGAAAAAGACAAAATACCATGTTAAGACCAAAGAATATACTGGAGTGGATATGGCTGCAAATGAATATAGGTCATGAATTGCTAATAATTGTAAGATGGGAGATGGCAAAATGTGTTATTTCCCAAATCTTCAAAGGATAAGCAACACTGTTGATATTTGGATTCTAGACTTGAACCTCTGGCACAGTGAAGACAAACATTTTGTTATTGACATAACCCCTAGGATATAAACATAGACCAAAAGTAATCATTGTAGATGAGAAGACACAACTCCATGTTAAAAAAGCAGAATAATATGCCCTTAGAAATAGGAGTATATGCCTTTACTATAGAAACAATATATTTGTTCTTAATAGAACTAACCTCACAGAGCATTTTAGAAATATTTGACTGGAGAACAAAAAAGATTCATGAAGTAAAATAGTGAACTGGAAAAAGGAACTGAATTTTAACTTTTTGAAATATAACTAAACTAAATAATACCACTGTGAAATGTGGTTAAAAAAATAAAATCACAGCCATCAAATCATACAGATGGCAAGTTTACAAAAGAATGTCTATCAAGCATAGAGGATGAAATGTGCTTAGAATAAAAATAGTCTCTTGCCAATTTTCAATTTTATCAGTTACATGAGTGCTCCATGTAAATCTATGGCAGTCTACCTTAGTGGGGAATGATCACCTAGACAAAAACTGGGTGCTGAAAAGAGATAAAGCGATGGTCATGATACTATATATAATGTATATTAAATATCTTTAAACACCTTGATTACAAATATGATTGTAGTTGGGTTTCAGTCATGTAAGAACACCCCCCCTTCACCAGTGCAACATTCCCATCATCAATGTCCCAAATCTCCCTCCTCCTCACCCTACCCCCGCCTTTAGAAAGGCTTTCTACTTCCCTCATTCATTCACATTGTTATGATAGTTGTCAGTGTAGTTATTTCTCTAACTGCACTCACCATTGTTTGTACTGTATATTTAAAGTGTTATATAGCACATATATTATATTATACATGCAATAGTGTATGTATAATATAATATATAATAATACAATATAATATATTATATGAAATATATAATATATATAAAGTAATAGGCATGATTCACTAGTAACAATATTGCAAACCATAGAATCTAAAAGGAAAAAAATAAGAAAAGATACAGAGAGTAAAAATGTCTGCTCCAGAGGCAGGTGGTGGAGCAGATAATGGAGAAGGTGGGAGGGAGACCGGGGACATTGGAGATGGAAAATGTGCAATGATAAAGGGTGTTGAAGAGTGTATGACTGAAATTCAATCAAGAGCAACTTAGTAAATGTGTATCTCACTGTGATTCAATGAACAAATTTATTTTATTTTATTTATTTTAATAATTTTGTTGCGACCAAAAGTGAATAGCAAATCTTTCACAGTAATATTTGAGGTATATAGTGACAATTAATCATGGTCATTCCCACTACCAGAGTTGTTCTCCTTTCACCTCTTTTCCCAACATGTGTCCCATATCTTCCTCCTTTGCCCTCCCACCCCCAGAGTGCTAGTGTGACTGTTTTCCTCTGTGTATAGCTTGTTGTAGATGGCGTTATCTATTCTGTTGTTGTTGACTTTGGGTTTGGTGTTTAAGTCTGATTATTTTTTATTTCCACTCAATGTTCATACGTCTGTTTGGTCCTGGTACCATTCGTTTTTATTTTCTTCCATAATTCATCAGGCAGAACAAGATGATTCAAGTTGTGGGTTCTGCTCTGAGAAGACAAAAAAAAAAAAAAAAGAAAGAATTTATTTTTAAAAAGAGGAGCCAGAGCGGAGGAGCAAGCCATAAGGTTTCTGCCTAGAATGGACCGGGATTCTATTCCCCAGCATCCCACATGGTCCTCCAAACCAGGAGTGATTTCTGAGCTCATAACCAGAAGTAATCCCTGAGCATTATCGGGTGTGCCCCAAAAACAAAAACAAAAGACATGGCTGAGAACTTCCAGAAAGGTGTGTGAAATGGTCAATTATTTGACATCTCATCTATTTTCAAATATATATGTAACTGAAAATTAATGTGTAAATAGTCTCTAATTTAAAACTATACAAATAAATATCTATCATTAATTTTAATTAGTTTATGTATGTTAGTGTTATAAGTTAAGTAATGCCTATAAAAGTTGTTGGCAAATTATAATGCTAGCTTGAGATTTAAAAAAGTAAACAAGGATTCTACAAATACCTAAATACTACCAGCCCTACCAAATTTGAAATATGTCAATTCCATTCATATTGTGAAATAGCATGTATTTTTTTCTCTATGTTTGAACTATGGCACCATCTCCATTAGTCCTTCAGGCATACTAAAAAAAAGAGTCAGCAATTTATAAAGCACCAGGGATTGAACTCTGGTTCTCATACTTTTTTTTTTTTTTTTGGTTTTTGGCTCACACCCGGCAGCGCTCAGGGGTTACTCCTGGCTCCATGCTCAGAAATCACTCCTGGCAGGCTCGGGGGACCATATGGGATGCCGGGACTTGAACCAATGACCTTCTGCATGAAAGGCAAACGCCTTACCTCCATGCTATCTCTCTGGCCCCTGGTTCTCATACTTTTGACATGTGCCTTACCTATTGAGATATAACTCCAGACCTGAAATATCTACTTATCTTATATAAATTCTGTCTATCTATATCTATATCTATATCTATATCTATATCTATATCTATATCTATATCTATATCTATATCTATATCTATATCTATATCTATATCTATATCTATATCTATATCTATCTATCCATCTATCAATCTATCTACATATACATCCATCAATCCATCCATCACCTATCTATATCTATCTATCTATCTATCTATCTATCTATCTATCTATCTATCTATCAATCATCTATTTACATATACATCCATCAATCCATCCATCACCTATCTATCTATCTATCTATCTATCTATCTATCTATCTATCTATATTTGGAAATATTTTAGGAAATATTTTGTCAAGGTGCCATTTCTCTATGTCTGTGGCAGTTCACCCAGATCTCAAGAACATTCTCATTGCATCTCAAAGTTGCCTTTTTTCCTGCTTCTTTTATATAACTTCAATGCAATCACTTCTAATGGAGCAGGTGATTTATTAACATTATGTTCGTCAATATTTTAATATGTTTATTAAAGAGAACAACTATATATTGCAGTTTAAAATTCATTTAAAATTCATTTTAAGTTTAAAAATTAGATGCAGTCAGATTTTTGATTATGATATACCAGCAATATTTTTAGTTGCAATAGAAATACTAAACATGGAAAACCATAGAAGTTTGTTAAACAATTATTTTAACTGATTAGATTTAGGACAGCTATTATATTTTTTATATTATATTTTATATTATATTTTATATTATATTATATTTTTCACTGAAAAAAAGAACATATAATTCTCAAATACTAGTTTATATAGTTTCACTTATATATTTATGGTCTGGTGACCCCATAGATTCCTCATTAGATTTTTCACTCACCATGAAAGTTTCAAAAAGCAAGTCTGCTGATATACAAATGGCATTTCCATCTGTTTAATAACATTTTACATTAAGTTGAATATAGATCAGTATCAATAATATGGTCATCATTTACAAGGGAAAGTGCAGTGTAAATTAACTTTTCCAGTGAAAATGACGCTGTTTGAATTAATTTATTTCACAGATATTTCATCAGTAAACTGGGATATCTTGCAGACTTACTTTAAGAATTAAATGGAATAACATACACCCTGTATACGATGGTGATATAGTAACATTTTAAAGCCATTATAATTAGATATATTCTTATATAATGCTTGTTTTTAAGCTAAATTAGCAGTAATCTTCGATTTCTCAAATTTTGATTACTCTTTAATTCACCAACCCAAAGTAAGTTTCTAAGCCATAAAATAAAACATATCTAATATTTCAATAGAATTCACAAACTAATTGCTAACATTTTGGAAGAAGAAAAATACCAAAAAGCTTAGTGTACAATATTGTGAGAGATAAGTGGTTGTAAAAGTTAAAACTTTTAGTATCTAAAGATCACATTATAAATTATTCTCTGCAATCCAATTGAATAAATGCCAAGTCATGTTTTGGGGAAAAATTTCTCTGAAATGTTCAACATTTAAGGATTCCCATGGTTATGTTTGATTTCATTAGCATAAGAACCTTCTTTATGAATTTGAAAAATGTGATTCCAAATGAGAATAACAAATTCTGGCTTTCATAATCAATACTGGAAAGGAATTTACATTTTTACAAACCTAGCATATCATTGACAATGATACAATTTGTCTTTGTATTTTCAGCATCTATAATGATATAAGGCACAGAGTAGTTATTTAATAAATGGGCATTGGACAAACACTGTTTTCATTGTTAGAGAAGGAAAGCTATCATAAATTACCTCATGAAAATAACCTTTAGAATACACAGATACAGGAAGACGTGTAGCTAGAGAAAAACACAGACATGCTGAGACATCACTAAAGGGATTCTGTTTCTTCGTATTCTGTTTTAAGAATTCTTTCTGTATTTTGAATAACATTTCCTAATAAGTGATATCTTTTGAAAATATTTCATTGCACTCTGTGGTTTGCCTTCTCACTATCTTGACAGGTTCTTTCATAAAGGAAAATGTTTAAGTATAATAAAATTCAGATTATAAATTATTTCTTTTATAAATCATGATTTTGCAGTCATCAAATAGGTCATCACCAAACTTGAACTAATATAGACTGTCTCCTGTGTTATATGCTTTTTCCTTTTTGAAAGTTATGCTAAACTGTTTTGATGTAACTCTATTTACAAGCAATTAATCTGAATATATTCATCTATTATTCTGCACTTTCACCTACAACACCCTGCTTTTATTTCTATAGGTTTCTAGGAAGTCTTGATGTAATGTACAATAAGTCATCTGACTTTTCTTTAGTACAACATGGATCAACTAACACTCCTTTATTTAAATTTTAATATAGTTCTTTCAGTCGCATAAATTAAGGGTATAAATACATATATATATTATCATTTTCAGGAAAATGTTTAATGAATTGCATTATATATTTAAATTGTCATATAAAATAAACTGTCTAAGAAAAGTATGATATGTATTTTGCTGACTGTTCTAACATGCTTTCATTATTTATAAACATTAGAATTAGTTTTTCAATACCTAGAAAATAACTTGCTGGGATTAGATGAAAACAAGCTCAGGTTAGAAAATATTTGACCTTAACATTATTCAGACTTCTTATTTATGAACATAAAAACTAAATTTCCAGGTATTTTTGATATATCCCATCAAAATTGTATAGTTTTCTTTACATATTAAAACATTTCTGTAAATTTTGTATGTTATGTTAATAAAAATTGCATCTGTTTTTAATTTAGAATCCACTATATTTTGTTGGCATCAAGAAAATTAATTGACATTTACATTTTAATTATCTATCCTGAAGATTAACTCTTTATTTTCCTCAACTAATAACCTTTGTCACTCTAAGTTTCTTCAATAAAGTCCCTATAATTCCTTGCCCACAATTTCTAATAACTTATTTTTAAAAAGGTAGAATCTGCCTACATTGGAAGTGCCTTGTCCATGTCTGAGTCTGTGTAATTTCTGTAGTATGGACCATATTATATTCCATAAGATCCCTCACAAGTAACAAAGTGAGAGGATGTTAATTTTGGAAAATTCAAGTCTTAGTTTATCTCCCATTTTTGAATGTCTCATGGCTTCCTCAGCTCATTTCCCTAGATAAATGGTAGTGCCTTTTTATTATGGAATTAGTCAATCATATTCAAATGAATTTTAGTATCTACAAAACCCAGCATCTTTTTTCTGAAAATAAGGGAATTATTTTATTTGGAATGTTTTTTTACCCAATAGATAGAAAATGGTTGTTCTCAAGCCACAAACTATGCTTTAAGTCCCCAAGCTGTAATAAAGGACAGTGATAAAGTATAAGCACTAAGAAAGATTTGTGATTGCCTTCATTTTTATGCTCCATTTTATGACCTAATTATGTGAATAATGGTTAAAAAGCTGAATCACTAGTTAAATTAATGGATACATTTCTGTTGCCTTTTCTCATCTTCCACAGCACCAAGTCTATTCTTAGCTTCTGATACCCTGTCCCAGAGCTTATCCATTTTGTCATTCACTTCGTTTACTGATTTTTTCAGGCCTGTTAGTTGACATGTTATTTCAGTTTGGAGTTTTGTGATTTCTGTCTTCATATTTTCTTGATTATTATTAGTGTTCTGTTCCACTCTATCCATGGTTTTTTGGAGGTCTTTGAGCATCTTCCATATTGCTACTCTAAAGTCCTTATCTGAGAGGTTGATTAGTTGGTTGGTCATTAACTGGTCATCAGAATTGTCATCTTCATTCTCTATGTCTGATGCTGGCCTGCGTTGTTTCCCCATTGTCACACTTGTATTGTGGGTTTTTCTACGTGTTGTGGTGGTATTCATTGGTTATATGATGCAGGCAGCACACTTCTCTGGCTCCGCCCTTTCTGGATGGGCCTGCTTGCCTCCAAGGTAGGGGAGTCCTCCGTGGATGAAGCCTCACACAGGATCAAATCTTAGGCCCGAGCACGCAGCAGAGAAGACAGTCTGGAGAGAAGTTCTTGCTTCTGTGATCCAACACAGTTCTTAGTGTGTTTTTTTTTCTTCTTGTGATGGTGTTATTTTTTTAGAAAGGGCGCACGGCTGCGTAGCGAAGTGGAGCTAAGTGACTTCTGGAGCCTCTTTTCAGCCCACTCTCAAGAGGTTCACGCAGCAGGATAGTAGAGAGACACACACAGGCAGCACTCACAGTTTTTCACAGTCGGGCCCCACTGGACAGGCGTAGTTTTCACTCGCTTGCTTGGCAGCTTCAGAATGCTGTATTTTTGGGGTCGCTTCCCAAGACTCTGAGGAGAGTTGCTGGGTAGCTTCAGTTTTTGGGGGGTTTGCTTCCCAGGGCTCTGAGGTGAGCTTCCAGAGTTCAGGAAAGACAGAGAAGAGTAGGACAGGGCTCCCTTCAGGTCCTCAGTTTCCTCAGAAGGAGCACAGCCGGGTGGAGACTCTGCAGGTAGAGCAATCAGCACTCTGCCTGGAAACCCCCACATCCAGCCATTTCTTACTCACTCACTTGCTGGGTAGCTTCAGTTTTTTTGGAATTCGCTTCCCAGGGCTCTGAGGAGAGCTTCCAGAGTTCAGGAAAGACAGAGAAGAGTAGGACAGGGCTCCCTTCAGGTCCTCAGTTTCCTCAGAAGAAGCACAGCCGGGTGGAGACTCTGCAGGTAGAGCAATCAGCACTCTGCCTGGAAACCCCCACATGTAGCCATTTCTTACTCACTCACTGGCTCGCTGGCTAGCTTCCGAATCTTCTGTTGCCTTTTCAAGTTTCATTCGGTAGTACTTCCATTTCCTAGGAGCACCAAGGGGTTCCCCCTAGAAGTTATTGCTATCCTGATTATACCTGCTGTGATCATTTATTGCACGTGTTAAATTGAGTGGGTCATATGCTGCCCAAATTTTTGTCAAACTTTCCATTTCAAAATGTTTTTGTGCATTTTGTGGATGAGGTTAATAATATTTAAATTGGTGAACTAAAAAAGCAGATAGTCATCCTTGTGTAGATAGGTATCATTGATTGGAGCTGAACTGGATAGATTAAAAAGCAGGGCCTTCTCCCAAGGGAGAGTGTGTTCCTGCCATGGCCGATGTTGAACTAAAACTTCTACTTTTTGCTTGCCTTTGTGCACAAACATTGGATATCCCAGGATCTCAAACCTACACATTTCCGATTGCAATTATATCATTGACTCTACCAGTTCTCAGATAATCCTACTTGGAAGTGTGCCTACAAGAAAAACTTTCCTGAGTCCCAGGTTGACTGAAATTGTATCATTGCTCTTTCAGGTGACCTGACTTGAATGTGTGTTTATGAGATTATTTTTCTTTGATTCTAGATTGACTGAAATTATATCATTGGCTCTTCTCACTTTCGAGTGATCCAACTTACAACTTTGTCTACAAGATAAACTTTATTAGATCCCAGGTTTTCAACTCCTTCTGAAGCTCTGTGGATTGATAAACCTCCACAATCATGTGAATTGTAGGATAAATATTTTAATGAATATATATATAATTTGTCTTGAAATCTTTAATATATGTAATTTCTCTATTTTGACTGAAGTGTTTGTTAACTAGCAAACACCCTGGCATTTGTTCCCTAAAACCCATGACTGGAAAGTTATATAATCCCACCCACTATCCCTCAATTCCTGAGAGTTCTCAATGCCAGAACTGTGATAAAAATTGTCTGAATACAGGGTTGTGTTTCAGTGTCAATAAATGCAACTTATACACCCATATCTGGTTCAAAAAGGTGGATTTGTAATTTCTGTGTAACTTCCTTTTCTGCACAGACATTGAACAAAATAGAAGGAGACACGTCATTATTGTAGAAAAGTTAGAATTCAATGTCACAGCATTATATGTATGTAAGAGTAATTAAATTATATAAAACTTTATAAGTATAATTTATATAATATATTTGTATAAAATTTTAGTTGACATTATTTCGTTTTAAAATATTTTTATTTTGAAAATATTGGCTTACATATCTTTCACAGTAATATTTTAGGTACATACTAACATTGAATCAGGGGAATTCCCATCACCAAATTTGTCCTCCCTCCACCCCCATTCCTATCTTGCATTCCATATCCCCCACTCACCCTCCTGTGCTGCTAGAATAAGTGGTCCCCTCTGTGTCTAGCTTACTTTTTAGTGATCATACATCTGTTCGGTCGTGGTACCCTCCCTTCTATTTGAGAGGTGGAACTAGGTAGCTCAAGTTATTTCATACAAAGATATTGGTGTTCAGTTTTAGTCATACAATGTCTAACACCCTTCATTAGTGTGTATTTACCACCACCAATGAAACCAGTTTTCCTCCAACCATCCACCTGCCCTCTCCCTGCCTGCCACTGTAGCATACTCTTTTTTTATTATATTGAGACCAATATGAATTACATGTCTATCACAGTTACATTTAAGGTACATAGTGACAGTGAATTAGGACCATTCCCACCACCAGTGTTGACCTCCTTCTGCGCCTGATCCCAGTATGTTTCCCTTACTATCATCCTTAGCCCCCTGGACTGCAGCATAACAGGTCCCTTTTGTGTATATCTTATTGTAGTTTGGGTTTCTTGATTCTATTGTAGTTGACTTTGGGTTGGGTATTTAGATCTGATCATTTTTATTTTCACTCAATGTTCATGGGGCTGTTTGCCCCTGTTACCTACCATATTTTTTCTTAATTTTTGAGGCAGAACATAATGATTCATGTTCTATGGTTCTGTAGAAGAAAAAGAAAAAAGCAGGGAGGAACCCCTGTCAAAAGGCCATGAATATTCATTTAATAGAAGAATGAAAGAAAACGGATAAAAAGAAAGAAGAGATTTTTGCATAGGTAGAGTAAGTATTGGGATAATTGAAAATGAAATTCATTTGAACTAAGAAAAAAATTTTCACCCTTGAAGCTTACTTTAATGCAGCATACATTTTTAATTCTCTTTTTCTTTCCTCTCTCTCTTATTTTCTTTTAGACACTTCACTTTGCAGCATTGTTGCTGAATGGGTATCAGGCATATCACTTTATATTCTTTCAGCTTCAAATTCTTGTCCAGAGTGACCATTTACAACTATCATTGTCATAATGGTTCTATCTCTGCCTTAACTGCATTTTCCCACTATTTGTGTGAAGCTTCCTACCATATATTGGTCTTCCTGGCACAAATATCTCCTATCCCACAAATGAGTGTATTTTTCTATATCTGTCATTCTCCCTCTAAATTATTTTACTCAGTATAATACTTTCTATATACATCAATATATAAGCAAATTTCATGACTCCTTTTTTCTGAAAAAACTTCACAGTATTCTATTGTGTAGTGTCCTATAGTATTTTTATCCACTAATATGGATATTTTATGACTAAAACTCAATGATGATGAACGTTGTAACTTTGAAAAATCCACTGTATTATGATAAATGTTGTAATACTTAAATAAATCATTAAAAATATATTGTTTCCATTTAGTTAAACTCCATAAAAACAAAGTAGTCTATAATTGAGTTTTAGTTTTACAATGTACACCACCATTCACCCATTAACATTTCCCACCACCAATGTACCCAGTTACCCTCCCATCCTCCCCACTGCCTGCCTTCAGAGCAGGCATTTTAGTCCACTCTCCCTTTTTTTCCCACAATTTATGCACTGTGGTTTACATTATTTTTAGAGAAGGAGTACTGTGCATATCATTATATCTCTATTCAACACCAAGTTTTTGTTGAATGTGATCAGTTCCAAACATCATTGTCATAGTGGTGCCTTCTCTTTTCTAATTGCACTCCCCCACTATTTCTGGCAAGCTTCCTACTATAGACTGATTTTCTAAGAACTCATCTATATTGTCTCTAGATATTACTACCATATATTTTTGCTTCATAGCCCACAAAATGTGATTTGTCTATGACTATACTTCTCACTCTGTCTCATTTCACTCAAGCATAATCCTCTCCACATCAATTTATGTATAATCAAATTTTTATTACTTTATTTTTTGAGACATTTGAGACATTTTAAGACAAATTTTGAAACTTTCTTTTTCCTTTCTTTGGTTTTATTGACATATCATTGTGAATTACAAGTATTTCATAGTTGTATTTCAGTCTTATAGTGACAGTGAATTAGAGCCATTCCCACCACCAGTGTTGACCTGCGTCCACCATAGTTCCCAGCATGCATCCCATAACTCTACACTTAGCTTCCTGGTCTACTAGTGTAACAGGTCTTTTGTTTTTTCCCTTAATGCTCCTGAGACCTTCAATGCTCTTATACTCTGGGTCCTATCAACTTATTTTTCTTTTCACAATTTGTAGAAAGATATAGAAATATGAGGCAGCACAAAATAATTCAAGTTCTAGGGCTCTATGAAAAAGGTGGAAGCCCCTATCTAGAAGATGTAAATAAAATCAAAAGAACAAAATAAGGGGGCAGGTGTGGCAAGATTTATTTAGTTATTTATTTATTGCATAGGTAAAGTAAACATTGGGTAAATTAAAAAAAGAAATTTCCTTGGCCTAAGAGATACAGGGTGTCTCCACACATGACGGACATGTTAGTTGTCAAACCTCAAGGACTTTCTTTATGGTCCCAGGAAAAGTTCTGCTTAGTCACGGTTTTGCACAGATCATTTTTTATATCTTTGTTTATACAATTTGATTATAAACATTAGAGATCTTGGTTTTACACAGATCTTAAGATGAAGCATCTTATGATTTTATCTCACCGTCAGATGGTAAGAAAGGCAACCTGCTCTTATGTCAAGTTGTAATTTCCTCATCGTCAGTGTGTCATATGAACCTACTCTGAAGCAAGTTTGTGCCAGAGTCATATTAGGGCTTCACCCGGGGGAGAATTTTTCCTGGTGCTAGTACAGGAAAGTGTGCCAGTTCTAATGTTGGGATCCAGGGATTGGGTTGGACAGTCAATGTCCAATTAACTAGAGCCTAAATCAAGATTACAGAGACTTGATTTTTCTTAACAGCTGCATGGTATTTTCGTGTAGCTGTACCATTGTGTTTTTATTCACTTATCTATTTTTAGCACTTGGGTTGTTTCCAGATGCTCACTATTGTAAATAGTGCTTCAATGAACATAGGAGATCCACTGATTTTAAATCTTTAAAAATTATAAAAATTCTTTTATCTAAAAATATGTATTTTGTTTCTTTGGGTAGGGTCACACTCAGCAGCGCTCAGGGGTTACTCCTGGCTCAATGCTCAGAAAATCACCCCTGGCAGGCATATGGGATGCCAGGATTCAAACCACCATCCTTCTGCATAAAGGCAAAGGCCTTAATTCCATGCTATCTCTCCAGCCCCTATAAATGTCTTTATATAAATCTTTATATGGGTGTATACAATGTAAATTAAACATAGAATATATGTAGTATAATTATGCCAAAATATAGCAAGAATTTGACAAAGAAAATATTTAGATATCTCAGCCATTATGTAACAAATAATGTAAGGAAAATTAATTACTAAAGACGTAAGTGGTATAGGCCATCAGGTTAACACCTTTTTGTAATACTACAATTTTAATCATAGATAAAAATAAAATTTTTATTTTGGGGCATCCACATCCAGCTGTGCTTAGGGCATATTCTTGGCTCTCCACTCAGGAATCACTTCTTCCATCACTCTGGACCAAATGGTACATTAGAGATCATAACTAGGTCAGATACATGTAGGATACATGCACTAACCCTTGTACTTTTTCTGGACCCACAGAAATAACATCACTTATATTAGAAAACATACCAAATTCAATATACAATTATTTCAGAAAGTGTATAGGTCATATACTATTGACCATAATTTAATAAAACTATAAATTAATATTCAAGCAAATAAACAATGAATAATAGCTTAGTTTTAAAACACTGCTTTTAAAATATATTGTATCAAAGATTGAACAAAAGTTATATTTCTCGTGATGTTAATCTTTTAAAATAAAAGCTACCTTCATAGAATATTTATAAATTGTGAAATCTGAACATGTTTATCAAAACATTGATATATTTCATGCTTTAATTAAGATAAATGAGTGGATGAATCTATTATTAACTATGGGTATAAAATTATTTAATATTTTATCTGAGCAAAAAAGAAAAATATGAGTAGATATGAAAGCTGAAGATTTAATAAATTCAAGATCTATTTATTATAGTAACAATAGAAGAGAAAAGGGTAAAGGAAAGCTCTCTCCTGAATTTGATCTGTATACCACACAGTCTCCCAAACATTGCTATGAGTGACCTTCAAAGGACTGAACCGAAAGCAGTCACTGCATATAACACTTCGTGGCACACAAAAGCAACTGAAAATGCAAATATATATGCTCCTAGAGATTGTATAGTGGTTCAGGCATTTGCCTTGTTTCTGCTGACTCTACTTCAGTTGCATGGCACCATATGTTGTTTGCAAAGCATCACCTGTGGTCACTCAGCAGATCCAAGAATTGCTTCCCAAGACCCTCTCAGATTGCTTCCTCCACCAAAAGATAATACAATGAAGCACATATATCTTCTCCTATATTCAAACTGCTCATCATTTGGAGAATATTTGGCAACTATTTTGTACAATACTAGTCATCCATTTTGTATTTCCTATCAGTTTCTTAATCACTTTTCTGTTAGAGTACATTTCTCATATTCAAAATGCAAATATTCTTTATATTTTGGATTTTATTTTAAAATATTAATACAGCAAATTCTCCACTAAATTTGCTCACTCAATCACTTTGCAAAGCAAAGATTCTTTGAACTTATTTTTCTACATTGTTTCCATAATTATAGGGCCAAAATGTTTAAGATATTTGCTACTAAAGTAAGTTATAAATGGTGCTTAGTGGCTTGATAAAACTTTGGTTTATTTTGTAAGAGTGATGAACTTAATATTTTTCAAAATCATTTTCAAGTTCTTCAAATTAAGAAAACTGCCATTCTCTTTAAAAGTGTATTTTGTTTCATTATTTTAAATTTAATTTATTGGGCCCGGAGGGATAGCACAGTGGCCTTTGCCTTGCAAGCAGCCAATCCAGGACCAAAGGTGGTTGGTTCGAATCCCGGTGTCCCATATGGTCCCTCGTGCCTGCCAGGAGCTATTTCTGAGCAGACAGCCAGGAGTAACCCCTGAGCGCCGCTGGGTGTGGCCCAAAAACCAAAAAAAATTAATTTATTATGTGTTAGGTCATATATTTATAATAATCTTAGCAACAGTGACTTTAATGTATACAGTTACCACCATGAAAGTGTCAATACTCCATGCCGATGTTCTTACTTTCCATCAAGTCTGATTATTCATCCCTACTCCCCTCAATTGCTTGGTTTTCTCAGTTCCATATTCCAGACTAAGGCTTTGTTATCAGTTGACTGACTATCCCCTTGTTTTAAAGCCACCTCTCCTCTATACTCTCTAAGTTTATGGGGTTCAGTTTGACAATAAAACATATCAAGCAGACATTTTGTAAAAGACAAAACAACAAATAATTGTTATTTGGCCATAGCTATTTCAAAATTCACATTGGTATTAGCATACAAGATATATGTCAATGAATTATTTAGTGGCTTAAACATCTTTAACATTCACTATTTCCGTGGCACTTAGATGGTGATGATTTATCAAATTCTGTTGGCTAATCAATTTTTAAGAACTGAGTAATTTATTTTTGTTTGCCTGCTAAGGTATTAAATCATTTTCCACATGAAACCATGCAAATATACTTCGAACAGTGTTTTCTTTATACACTAGTGTAATTTACATATTTTCACAATTTTCATCAAAGTGGATAAAGAAAATTGTTTGCTATTTAGTAGGGCTTTTTATAGTAATCTAGTCCTCCTATTTAGCACTCTGGCAGTTTTAAGTTTTTCAAATATCTGGGCCATCCGAATAGAACTCAGGGGATACTTCCAGTGCAACATTTGTGAGTTTTTCTTGGTGATGCTTGGGGTACTATGAAGTGCTGGACATAGAACACAGGTCTTCTATTGGCAAACTATGCATGCAGTCCATTGCACTATCTCTTGAGTCCTGTTAAAATTTTCATTGTAGGATAAAATAATAAGAAAAAACTGTTGGTCTGAATGGAACATGGGAGCTCAACATAATCAATACATCATGTCAAGTTGACATTAATGTTTTTGATATTTACATTCACAAAGATGAAAATAACACCCTGTACACTAAATTTTGGTTTTTATTATTTACTTCTAACCCATACATGATAGATATAAATAGAAGAGACAAAATGTGGGAGAAATTTATAAAATTAATAATGAATAATTTTCCTTCAGCATCTGATATTATTGGATTTGTATATGTCATAAAGTACAAAACAAAGTAAGAAATGGCATGAATATCCATGTTTCATATGAGTAAAATATCATTTTAGTGACTTACTTAAATTAGAGCTTTATTCTAAGTTTTGTTCCAATAAAACAAACACAAACACATACACAAATATTTTCTTTCTTTTTTGGCAATTATCAAGGAAGAATACCGTAACTAGAATCAGAGAAATTCAACGTGTGAAGTAAAGAGCACATATGATTTTATTCCTGGGTGAATGTCTCTTTCTTCAGACTTTAGCTACTCAAAGCCACATTTGGACTTTATTCTATTCTATGCAGTATTATTCAGTGTTTGTTTAACAGGCATATTTAAACTCATCTGTATTTCTATAGCACACAGTAGCCCCCAAGGAAAATATTTCAATTTTTGCAATTAAGAAAATCAATATGGTGTTAATCAAAGGAAGAAATAAAATAAAAAAGTATTCTTAGTAATAAGGCCAAAAAGAAATTTAACCTCATAGAACTGAAGACTATATATGTGATGTTATTACAGAAGGTCATTTGTGAGATAGTCATGCAAATTTAGCAATGTATGATCAAACTGCAGGCTATATCAAAGGGTTATTTCTGAAAAGCACAGATGTATTCAAATTGACTGTTTTAATCTATTAGCTTCCAAACTAACAGAGTCCATATCCCATGCACAAATGCTACAACAGCTATTTAAACAAATCACTATAGGATGAAGATTAATTGTTGAGGAAAGCTTATCAATGGTTCCTAGAGAAGATATGATCAAATTGAGTTTGGGAAGGATGAATAGTATTTGATTATGTAAATGAGCATGGTATGGTATCTTATACTGCAGGAGATATTTGCAAAGATTAGGGGTTAGAAAGGGAAGGGCATTTTCTATGAAGAAACAATAAGAAAACTGGAATATGATGTATTTATATTTGTTTCAGAAGTAAGCATATCATTGGGATGAAAACTATTGCTTGGATTTTTCAGAAGGATATTTTATCAGACAAAATTAATAATTATTATAAGGCACATCCTCTGAAGCTTATGGCTAAATTTTTCTGCCATAAATCCAGTATTCCTTTGCCCTTCAGAATAATTAAAAGGTGGATAAAAAGGAGTAACTTGTGATTGTAAAAACACACATTTTTCTTGTGCCCAAAGTGGATGGTTGAAGTTAGCTAAATTTGGGATACCATATTCAAATATTAATTTTGGGGGTACTTAGCAAAAACACAGGATTAATGACTGCTTATGGGGATCTATGAAAAGATATCCTAGTAAAATTGGTCTCCTAATGTTGAACAAGAAGATGGTGATGATGTCTATATAGAGTGATTCTAATTATTCTAGTCCCATATTTTTGAAAAGGTCTCATTCCAACATTAATGCCTAAATTTATATAGATTAATTCATCTGAGTTGCCCACTTTTTTCTGCTACACATTTGCAAACCAGTTTCTTTATTAAAATTCTCCCCTCTACCCCACAAATAAATACTGGTCTGTCATTTTTCAGTTTCCCTAAGAATGAAAGTAAAATTCCTAAACATGGCTTCTAAAGGCCTTTCTGTATTCTATACCTACCTACCTACCTATTCAAACTCATCTTACATGTTTCCCTCAACAAACAACTTTCACCTCAATTCCACTAGAAGTTTTGCTATTTTATAGAGAGGCCTTACTAATCATTGTGTCCCTGCATACATTGCTTTGTTGTTTTTCAGGATTCACTCTTTCCTCTTGAGTGTGTGGAGATCTTACAGAAGCAATAAAAGCCTCCGCTGGAATAACCATGCCCTCAGTTTGTGAATAACAGCATTATTTCATGTCTCAACAAGCCCAGAAATTTCTGATTCATGCTACAACTCTCCATCCTTCCCACCTCCTACTTCCAAAGGACTCCAATAGCCTGTGGATTATAACCATTTACACTCAATCATATCATCCCATTTCTATTCATTTTCACTTGCCCTACCCTACTTACAGCTCACCAAAATGTCACATCTAGAGTCTATCAACAGTCATTTCACTGCTCCAATGAACTCTCCACTCTCTTCCAGCACTTTCCATATCCTACCAAGAGGGAGCTAAATGTGGATGTCTTCACTTCAAAGAAGCCTGGCAAAAAAAGCTACCTGGGATCAAAGCTGTTGTACTGCAAAGGTGCTAAGGTTCATCATTTGCAATTGTCACCAAGGAATCAAACAAAAGCCTTTTTGTGCAGTGGTTTCATTTGAATGACATTTGACATTTGAATGACAATTGACTGCAGGTAGGTTGCAAATGTACTCAGTTTGATTTGATGGCAGGACTTTAGTTTTCCACTAAAGAATCCAAGCATAATAGAAAGAGTGCAATTCATTATCAGAGTAACAGAACAATCCCTGATGTAGAGAAACAGAGGCAAGAGAAAAGAGGGGACAGCAAAAAATAAAATCATAGGATTAGTACACATTCAATCTACCCAGTGAGGTGTGTGGAGACTTAGAATATAATTCATTCTTAGCTTTTCCTGGCATTTTGGTCACCAAATAGCTGTACGTGCTTTGTGAATAAATTCACCTTCTCTGAACCTATTTCCTTACTCATTAAATTGGACTAATATTACACTCTCTATCCTTTAATTTCTATAAGCCAAATGAGGTAACACATGTGGCATACTGAAGTTGGCAGGTAGTCCAAGCTCCATAAATAATTTCTAGAGCATTCACAAACCTCTCGCCATGATTCTTCTTGGGTTTAATGCTTGTTTTTGCTTCCTTCTCTCTAGCAAATTAGAGTCAACACTGAGAGATGACCAGACCATCAGGCACAATATGCTTCTAATTTGTGTGTTGCTGAAACAGTGGTAATGCATCCATCTATCAGCTGGAACACTGGTCTAATTAATTGGACTCCCTGAGATGCTTCTACTGGAGCAGATGAAACTTTCTCAGGACTCCATTTTCCATGGGTATGTGATCAAGAATGATGTCTAAGAAGAGCAGGGATCAGCATCATTGGTAATGAATGGACAAAAATTCTTCTTTCAGACAGTAATGATTGTCATGATCCTTCCATCTAATTCTTTAAATCTCTCTCACACCTGCAGATTGTTAATATGTCTTTGATTTTCTCAAAAGTGCCCAGGAGATAGGATATCTGTGATTATATAATGTTATCAAAAGCAAGGGATAATTTTACTGTGGACTTTTCCTCTATTATATCCAATGTCTAAAAGCTGGAGGTCCTCCTAGGCTGATTTGGAAAATGATTTCCATGATTAATGAGTGGTTATGACAATAGATCCATGATGAGAAATGGGAAAGCAAAGAGTTACTGGAGTGGAAAATCCCAGGAGGTATATGGCTATGAGTGGTAATTTTGAAGGGAAAATCTGTGGGGAATAATAAATTGACTGGAGAAGAAAAATCAAGGGTAAGTTTAAAGCAGAAAACAACAGAACACATTAGAGAGAGCTGTTTCTCTTCCATCGGTATGATAACATGACAGAAGAGAAAATGAGGCTCTCCAAAGGATTTCTAAAGAATCCAGGAAAGATCTGTTTCCTCCCCCCCAAATAAAACCCTCTCATTTTGTATACAAGACAAGAGATAAAAAAGAAATGTTTTTGATATAAAAAAGAAATGTCCCATATTATATTACTATATTATTAAGAAATATAAAACATTGGATTAAGCATTTGAGGGAGCCAATGCTAAAATGTGAAGAGAGTCAGCAAGTATGCAGACTGGAAACTCAATGAGGAATTTAGCGTTCTAACTAAAGGAAGAATTGCCTTTCTCCAGATAGAAGCTCTTGAACAATTGCTCTACAAAATTTGCCTTCAGCTACTGCCATGAGGTCTGCTGATATCACAAAGTACAATTTTTCCTTAACAACATTTCATTGTGAATGTTAGTCATACCTTCATCTTATGCTGCAGTAACAGGGATAGTATTTAACCAACTAACTTTGTCAACAGATTTTGAGAAGAAGCTACAGAAAGATGGGTTAGGCCTTGTTAGTGAATGTGACAGACAAGTGATTTGGCTAACAGAGCTATGGAAAGGCTGGACGGTTCAGGGATTAAGATAATTGTCTAGCATGTGGCCAACATGCATTCAATCCCAGCACTACATGTACCCTTGAGACTGCCAGGAGTTCTATATGCCAGGAGTATTTAATACTATATGCCAAGAGTACTTAGTACAATGTGGTATAGACACACACATACACAGAGAGACACAACTCTCCTAACAAAGGCTCTAAATTACATTTTATGTCACTTTAATATTATAATAGCTACATGTAAAGAATGCCTAAACTACGGTGAATGTCTCAATAAAGTAATTTAGTCCTCACAACACAATGATTTAACTACAACAAAAAAAGCCACACATACCTTTACAGAAGAGGTAAACAAGACTTAGAGCATCTGTTTTGTTTTTTTATTGTGGGCCATACACGGTGACACTCAGGGGTTACCCTGGCTATGTGCTCAGAAATTGCTCCTGTCTTGGGGGACCATATGGGATACTGGGGGATTGAACCATGGTCCATCCTAGGTTAACCTTGTGCAAGGCAAATGCCCTACCACTTGCTCCACTGCTCCAGCCCACATCTGAGTGTTTTTGATAACAATAATTTTTATTTTGACCAAAGTTGATTACATATCTTTAACAGTAATATTTTAGGTACATATTAACATTGAATCAGGGGAATTCCCATCACCAAAGTTGTCCTCCCTCCACCCCCGTTCCCAGCTTGCATCCCATATCCACATACCTTGCCCCCAGGCTGCTAGTATAAGTGGTCCCCTCAGTGTCTAGCTTGTTGTAGATTGAATATTGATTCTTTTGTCGTTGGCTTTGGATGTATTGTTTAAGTCCAATCATTTTGTTACTACTTAGTGTTCATACTGGTCTTGGTACCCTCCATTATTTCCCCTCAATTTGAGAGGCGGAACAAGATGGTTCAAGTTATATGGTTCTGTTTGAAGAAAAGAAAAGCAATAAAATGGTGTATAAATTAAACAAGCTGAAAATGGGTGGAGTTCTTGGATACTCTCAAAAATCTGTTTGAGAGAATAAAGGGAAAAAGGAAGAGAAACACCACAACAATACAAAAAGAAAAATCAAACAAAAAAATCCAATGAGCACTACAGCAATAAAGACAAGCACCACATAATAACCACAGTCCTGAGATAAAAACAAAACAGAGCACAAAAAAGTGAAAACAACAACAACAATAACAAAACCAAAAAAAGATAAGTAAATAAATAAAAAGTGATTATTTTGTGCTGCTTCTTTTTTTTCTGCATAGGAACACTAAATATTGCGGAAATTAGAAAGGGAATCCCCTTAGCCTAAGAGATACAGGGTTTCTACACCCTTGAAATATACTGTCATGGGAATAAATACAGACTCCTTGCATGTTCATTTACTCACCACTAGGTCCTTTTGTGATGTATGGAAGACTTCTGATCTGTTATGGGTGATAAAATCAGACCTCTGTATCTAGAGATCTTGGTATCTGCACAGGTCAACGACTGTAGCTTATGATGATGTCTTTCTTTATGGTTCTAGAAATTCTTGGTAATTGAGCTGATCCTTGGATGAAGCCTGGGATAAAGTCTTTCAATATGTTTCCAGAAGACCCATTCAGTTGCAGTTGTCTCATTCATACCTCTTGAATTAGAGATCTTGGTTGTTGTACAGATCGTTGGCCAAAACCTAGCTAAGGCTTCTTTGTTGGGCTCAGGATACATTCTGCCCAGTCATGGTTGTCACAGTCGGTCATCTGTAGATAGCACTCTTGGCTTTTGCACAGATCAAAGGATGACAAGTCTTCTGATTTTGTCTTATCGTTAGATGATGAGGTAAGACAACCTGTTCTTAGATCAAGTTGTTACCATTTCCTCATTTTCAGGATATCATATCAAAACTGGCACATGTTGGTGCCAGAGCAGTAGTGTTTTTAACCAAATTAATGCAGTTCAGAGGTGCCAAATTTTGAACTACAGTTTACTTTTGTTTGACCACAAACCTTTTACTTTAATCACTGTAAAAGTTCCAAAAATAGGGGCCGGAGAGATAGCATGGAGGTAAGGCGTTTGCCTTTCATGCAGGAGGTCATCGGTTCGAATCCCGGCGTCCCATATGGTCCCCCGTGCCTGCCAGGAGCAATTTCTGAGCCTGGAGCCAGAAATAACCCCTGAGCACTGCCGGGTGTGACCCAAAAACCACAAAAAAAAGTTCCAAAAATAACAATCTGTAAAGACTCATATTTCAGGCTTTAGGGGTCCTCAAACTTTTTAAACAGGGGGCCAGTTCACTGTCCTTCAGACTGTTGGAGGGCCAGATTATAGTAAAAACAAAAATTATGAACAAATTTCTATGCACACTGCATATATCTTATTTAGAAGTGAAGAAACAAAATGGGAATAAATACAACATGTGGCCCGCGGGCCGTAGTTTGAAGACCCCTGCAATTATACTAAAATAAGGAGTAAAGTTTATTTTTTAAATTAAACATACTTGTATACTATATATGCATATATATGAAGTCATTAGCTGTTATAAAATACCTTATAATATAGAAATTGTTCACAGTCCTGTTTTTAAATATGTGAAAACAAGGGGCCAGAACGGTGGCACCAATGGTAGAACATTTGCCTTTCATGCACTAGCCTAGGATGGACAGCAGATCAATTCCCTGGTCCCTCAAGCCAGGAGTTATTTCTGAGTGCATAGCCAGGAGTAACCACTGAGAGTCACCAGGTGTGGCCCAAAAAACAAAAAGGAAAAAAAAATCGATGTGGAAACAGATATGCCTTTCCTACAAAGCAAAAACAAAGATTATCAGATAAAATGATGAGAAAGTAAATTATTTTATTTTGCAAGAATGTATATTTTTTTCCTATGTCCAACACTTTCATGAGGAGCTTTAGCCATACAGAAAATCACAGCCAGTCTGTTCTGTATGTTCCTAGTAGTTAAAGGATTAGACTGAATAAGAAAATGTTTGGTACTAGTATGTTTTATGTCACCAAATATTTGCTTTCTGGGCAACAAACCCCTAATTCTTAAATCAAAGGTGTTGACTACACAGCCAGGGTTCAGAGCACTTTGACCCTGAAGAGTTGGTAGTTAAGATCAAGGATAGAATTAATAATTATCACACATAAGATGAGAGTATTAGTGTAACTTCTTTATTATGTGCCTCTGCAGCAAACATGTACTGAACTAATCAAGAGATTTGCATCATGATGAATAAGTTGCACTTGTGTTTGGCTGTATATCCCAGAAATAAAACTACAGTGACTGAATCAAATGGTGATATTTAAGGCAGCCAAAAGACTGGAAATTCATATCCCTGTATTACTCTACCTTTCTTTTTACCACCTTTAGCATTTCATATATTATGAATCATAGTACATTTAAATAATTGCACACAGGTAAATCAGTTTTATTTTCATATTGTTTCAGTACTTAATGCACAACTTATTCTATCTTAATCTGGTACGTGTTTATTTTTTAATTTATCTTTGTTTGTTTTTTGGGCCACACACGGTGACAGTCAGTTACTCCTGACTATGAACTCAGTAATTACTCCTGGCTTGGGGGACCATATGAGATGCTGGGGGATTGAACCTCAGTTTGTCTTAGGTCAGCTGAGTGCAAGGTAAATGCCCTAACTCTATGCCACCACTCCAGCCCCTACTTGTTTATTTTTATAATTCATTTTATTTATAGGCTATGTATAACTTTGTTGACAAAATAGACCCTAATATATTTGTTTTCAGGTAAATGGGAGTGAATTTATTAAAAATAAAAGAACGAAGAGAAAATAAACTGAAGAATGAAGAAGAAATATTATGGCAATGAAAATTTGTGAAAATCATTGTATTTTGCCATAAGGTCACTAAGTCTGTCAAAAAGTTTAGAAAGTTTGTGTTTTTAGATGATCATTCTGTTATTTCTTTTGCTTTTGAATATTAAGTAGGTTCAGATGAATGGCATCTTAATTGGAGTGTTTCGACATGGATGACAGTATTAAAGAAAAACAGATGTCATTCATGGCCATGCAGTCCATGAATGCCAAGCACTATTATTGATACTGTGGCATTTGGGGGTGTGTTTTCAACTGCCAAGGCTTCTAGAAGTATGACAAGGCAGGGAGAGGGTGCCCTCACTCGCTTAAAAAAGTCCTTGTTTTGTCAACTCAAACAAATGCTAGCATACCTGGTGTTATGGTCAGATTGGTGTCTCTACAAAAGTCATATAGGAGTGATGAAGTCAGGCCATTGGCAAAGCAGTGATTATGGGTGCTAAGTGCAGCAATCATGACTTCTGCGGCGCAGAGATTTGATCTTTTTAAACCAAAATAAGTAGCTTACTGGAAACCTGGCCCAATATATTTCCTAGTATAAAACTGAGTCAAAGCTTTAAGGAAACTTAAAAGACTGATCTTCTGTCTGGTGCAATCTGAGATGAAAGGACATATTTCATAGTAAGGAAATATGGAGACTAGACTTTAAGTTCACTAACAAAGGTGTCTGCCACAACAAATTTCACTGCCAAAATTTGTTCTCCAATTTTAAGCAGATATATTACTGCTGCAAATACAGGCATGGAGTCAGCCAATCCCTTCTTACTCCAGTAATAATTTATCTATGTTTCTGAAACTAGATAAATTTCCAGTTTGCTCATATATAAAACTATAGGCTGCCGAGCTAATTATTCTATTTTACAGTAGAAAAAGCCAACTCAGAGATTCAGTGTCAGGAAGTTCATTTATATCAGTAAACGGTCTTGAAGTAAAACCTGTATTAATTCAAAGACACCCATCTTGTTCAAATCACAGAGGAAGCTTGTTCAGAGGCATATTTTCCTGGTTAACTATTCCAAAGTAAAGTTGACCACTTGAACAAATAAGACAAAGTGAACATAAGAGCACATAATTTATCAACCACTAAGACAAGTCTAGTGCCAATAAATTTGAAGCAGGTCTAAAATATCCCAGGAGGTTACTTCATAGTTATCTAGCACTTACTTGTCTTTTGCTTAAAAATCGCACTCAGGTTCCAATGTATTTAATTATTTTCACCTAGAAATAACCTGAGGTTGCTTTTCTGATGAAAGTAGGCTTTTATAGCTATCTAGATTTTAAAGTATTGCTTTTAACTGTTATTTGTTATGTTTTAAGTTTTCATAACATTTGTACAATAGTGTTAGTTTTCACTGTGTCAATAGGCAAACTTTCTATATTTTCATGGCCATCAAAGTGCCCAAGACTCCCTCTATTTCCCCATGTTACCACTATTTTACTCCTTCCATCATTTTTACTTCCTACCCTACTGTTTAGTAATCTCAGGTGTTTAGTTGATGTCATATATACCCTTGTTTTTATTTGTCTCTATAAAGAGGATATT
The DNA here is from genome assembly GCF_024139225.1 of Suncus etruscus. Taxonomy (NCBI): domain Eukaryota; kingdom Metazoa; phylum Chordata; class Mammalia; order Eulipotyphla; family Soricidae; genus Suncus; species Suncus etruscus. The sequence continues at coordinate 82,492,933 of NC_064868.1, forward strand.
ATGTCTCAGTCTAATTTAACACACTTATGAGTGTATATTTGTTGCATAAAAAGCAAGCTGTTACTATTATTATCGCTACATTATATAAATATAGAAACACATATACGTGTACATCTATGTATAAATTTCATCTATCATTTGACATTTGGTTTTCATCTTATGATTAGTATTGCTATGCACATACCTCTTTGTACAGTTTTGAAATAATGCTCTTGTGCTTTGAGGATAAACGCTAAGAAGGGGGAATATTAGATTATATGCCAAATCTAGACTTTGTTTTTAATCTTCTATAGAGTCTAAACTAGATGATGTTACATTCTCACCAACAGTTGCACAGAATACTCTTTGCTGCATCCTTGTTAACAGTGATTATTTTCAGCCTATTCAGTATAGATTATATTAAATTGTATAAGATGATATCTCATTGTCATTTTGATTTGTATTGTCATGATAACAAAGTAAAGTGAAAAACCTTACTATTTTTTATTTTTGGGGTAAAGGCGGTCACATTAAAGACTCTTCCGAGCTTAGTTGTGGCTCTGTACTCAAGAATCATTCTTGGAAGTGCTCAGGGGAACATATCTGGTGATCGGGTGATGAAGAACCTATTCATATGAGCCATGTGAAAATTGAGTGCCTTACGTAATATCCTAATATCTCTGGGTCTCTTCAACACTTTTTTTTTTGGTTTTTGGGTCACACGGCAGTGCTCAGGGGCTACTTCTGGCTCTACGCTCAGAAATCGCCCCCAGCAGGCTCAGGGGACCATATGGGATGCGGGATTTGAACCACCATCCTTCAGCATGCAAGGCAAATGCCTTAACCTCCATGCTATCTCTCCGGCCCCTCTAATCAACATTTTTATGCCTATTGGTTGATCATCCATTCTGATTAGGGAGTTCTTTTCATCATCCCCACACATCTTTTTTTCAATATTTTAAATTTTATGTCATTAAAATACTATGATTCACAAAACTATTCATAATTGATTATTACATATGAAAAGTTTCATTACCATTATGTCAGCTTCTGTCCACCAATGTTTTCAGGTTCCCTCCCCTACCTGCCACTCTAGGCTGACAAACTAACTTTGTGGTTTGGATATTTAGCTCTATCATTCAACACTATAAATGTACCTGAATCTTTTTGAAGCCTTCCCCCATTGCTTTTATCTATCTCATCTTTATATCACCTCCACTCTATTTTTTGCCCCTCTTTATACACTGTAATAACTGTATGTCTAATGTCAGATAATTGAATCTTGAAGACATGGTGCATATATGCACTGAAATACTATGCAGTTGTAAGTAATGATAAAGTCTACATATTGTTGATAATATTATTAGCTATTTAATTGTAGAACTTTGTAGATGCTTCATGTGTCTTGAGTATTATTTTATTATCTTGCTATCTGCTATGTAAAATGAGTTTTCCAGTTAGTACAAATTCATTTAGCATGAATATTCTTTTTTGCAATTATTCCATAAAACTATGAGTTGTGACTGAATATAGTAAACATATTCTGGCTATATAACAGACTGTTGCAGTTATATTAAAAGAAAACACACACTCACTGTTTTTTTAAAGAAATTAATTTAAGCAATATTTTTGTGATAAAAACTATGTCACTATCCAGATGTTTGTTTTTCCTTATATCTTTCAGTTACCTTTAGAGGTAACGACTTTTTTTCTTTGCCACTGTGTCTTGGCTGTTCATTTTTTCACAAGTTTGCAGTTTCTCAGATTGTTCACTTCTATTTAATGTAATAGTGGTTTTTATAAATATTTATATTTTTGATTATCATGTCACAAAGAAAGAAACTCATTCAAGCTCACACAGCTTATACATTAAATAGTAGAAATTGCTAACAACTCTTCATATTTTCAGTGCACTTTGTATTTCTTTGAATTGTATCCAAAGTACCAAATGTAATTATTCCCAACATTAATCCTTTACTTCTATATTATTTTAAGTATCTAACTCCTAGTAACATCTTTAGAATTAGTGTCTTCTGTATGAAACCTCAAATATATTGAAGACTATTATATTAATGTCACTTTGCTTTAAGTTTCCAGAACCTACTGACCAAACAAAAAGTGGTTTCTACATGTCCATTCTTAGGTATTAGGCTTAGAAGAGCGAAGTAATATATATATATATATATATATATATATATATATATATATATATATATATACATATAAAGACTATTTAAAAGCCAACTGCAGTGACTAAACAAGAAAATATAATTTTGACTCTTTAGAGGTGAAGGGGAACCCATATGATCAGACCATTCTTAAAAGATTTTAATTTCTCAGGGGCTGGAAAGATAGCGTGAAGGTAGGGTGTTCGCCTTGCATGCAGAAGGATGGTGGTTCAAATCCCGGCATCCCATATGGTCCCCCAGGCCTACCAGGAGCGATTTCTGAGTGTAGAGCCAGGGGGAAACACTGAGCACTGCCGGATGTGACCAAAAACAACAACAACAACAACAACAACAACAAAAAGATTTTAATTTGTCATCAAGAGGAGTGTAATATTGACACTTAAAATGTAATTATGTTTCTTCAAAACATTTTCACGCATATTTAATGTATCGTGAATATTTTTCAGTTTCAAGACTCACTTGCACTATTACTAGGCTATAATTCACCTCCTTTGAGATGTCTGGCAATTTATGATGAAATAGAAATTGAAAATCAAATATTTCTTAGGGAAGACAAGTGAAATCCCGTCAAACTCAAGTCCAGAAGAAAAATGGCATGACACCACAACCATAAACTCTTCAAGAAAGGCGATTTCCAACAATTTGATTTATAGCCCTAACATTCTAGAGCTATGTCCTTTCCAACAAAGCTTTTCAATCATTCAAGGATGGCATGTCTGGGACGCACATTATTCTCTGAACATGGCATTGCCCACTTGCATATCACTGTAAATAAAGGAGTCACTGCACTACTTGACATGTGAGCTGCCAGAGGGAAAATTACCTCAAAATTAACTTCTGTCTAATATGATTAGAAGTCAGCAATTGCAGGTGACTCGATGCTTTTAGAAGACTTAATTACTCTTCTTTGAGAATAACATGTCGAAACTTTAAGCAGGAAGTTAATTTTAGAATCTTAATGTTCCGGAGTTTCTTAGTTATATACAAGCAACTAAAAATATTATATAGAATTTACCATAGGAGAAATTATGTATGATATATAATTAAGAAAAAACTGGCATTTAATTTTAGTTTTATGTACAATAAATAAGGATCTAGGAGTCCAAATAGCATAGTCATATCTCCAAACATAACTCTATTTTGGGAAAATCTTGGAGGTTACTCCTGGCTCTCCACTCAGAAATCACTTCTGGTGACTCAAGGGACCATATGTGATGCCAGGCATTGAATCCAGGTCAGCCGTGTGCAAGGCAAAATCTCAACCTACTGTTCTATCTCTCAGGCCCCTACCAGAGCTTTTCTTTTGAAATCTAAATTATGGGCACAGATGACATTTTCTTCTGTGTGTCTTTTTGGACTAAAATTTGTTTTTAGTATAACATATCTACAGTTACGGGCAAAAAAAAAATGGAGGAAATAAAGGTCACCTTTTTTAAAGTGCATCAAATGGAAGGTAACATTTTTCCACAATTATTACCTTTACTTTCAATGTCTATAGATTGTAATCATTTTTCTTTTGCCTTAAAAAGACAAAGGGGAGAAGATAAAAAGAGAGAAGTGTCTTTATTTTTCTCCCTGATTTGAAGAGGCCTCAATGATTTCATCTGAGTGATTTTTTTTGCAGTTGATGGCTCTGAGGCTAATTCATATAAAGGAAATCTTCTAAAAGGTGATCATATATTTTATCTGATTACTTTGACCTCCAGATACTTCTATGATGTAGATGTATTTAAAAAGCCATCAAGGAATTCCCTTCTCTCACTTAGAGATAATATTTGCTATCAGACTTGCTCTTATGGCCCAAGGGTCGGTAGTTTCCAAATCAACCCACAAGAATATATGAAGTCCATATTGAGCAGAGGGCACAGGTTAACTTGACTTCTTAATATGTATTATATTTATACATAATAATAACATAATAGTATGATAGGATACCTATAACATTTTATTTGATAGTAAAAGTATATTCATATAATACATTAATTCTAAATATATTATAATTTATCCTGTACAATATGGTTCACAGAAGTATCCAGGATCTATCTCTGCTGTGTTAAATTAGAATTTATCATGGGTAGACCAATGAATTTGAAACTGAAACCAAGAATCCCATGTCACTTTAATGCAGAACCAATCTTAAAAGCAGATCAACTCTTAAAATAGCAATTCAGGAAATTATGGAAATCATGGAAACAAATTTGAGTAAGTTATCTATTTTGTACCACTTCTCTAGCTAGATAGGTACAGAGAGTCACTCTGACATTATCAGTTAATCCCTTCTTTCCTATATTTATCACCATATAATGAAATAGTAAAGCAAGTAATTGTCTCTCATTCTTCAATGAAGAAAATGTGTTTACATCATTTGCTTCCTCATACCCTACTTGAATAACTTTTTAATCATAACATTCTTTTTTTGTTTGTTAGTTTTGTTTTTTGGGCCACACCCTGTGACGCTCAGGGGTTACTCCTGGCTATGCGCTCATAAACCAATCCTGGCTTGGGGGACCAAATGGGACGCCCAGGGATAGAACTGCAGTCCATCCTAGGTCAGCTGCATACAAGGCAAAACACATTACCTCTGTGCCACCGCTCTGATCCTTAATCATAACTTTCTTATAATTAAGAAGTATTCTACAATTTTCACTTTTTGTATAAGCATTAGTTATGTAATTAATTAGTAAATTGCTGGTTATAGGAAATACATTAATGACTATATCTTTCAGTTTCTTTTTTTACTACTATAGTACAATTATTACAAAAGATATGGGCCTTAATCTTATAAAATATAGGTTATTTTAGGATTTTGTTTCTTTAATGAAGCTCTCAGAGAAATATATGGTCTTATCTTTACTAGCTTGAGAGTCAGTTGATCTACAAATTTTAGCTTATTAATTTATTCCAATTATATCTATCTTCAACATATACAACTCCTTCTAACCACAAACTTAAAATTCTTCAATTAAGGGGCCAGAGCAGTGGCACAGAGTGGTAAGGAGGCTGCCTTGCTGGTGCTAGCCTAGGATGGACCCCGGTTCTATCCCCCAGCATCCCATATGGTCCCCCAAGCCAGGAGCACTTTCTGAGCCCAGAACCAGGAATAAACCCTGATCGTCACTGTGTGTGCCTCCACAAAAAATAAACAAAAATCCTTCAATTAAGTATACAAAGGACACCTTTTGTTTCAACCTTATATTATTTTCATTCTTAATATTTTTTAAAATTCATCCCATGTGCCAAATCACTTTAGACATGATAGTCATAATTTATTTTCTAAGAATTAGGAAGTGAATATCTTCATAAGAGCTATTACATTTTCTGTCCTACTACTTAGAAAAGTTTAGTCTCTGTTAAAGAGAACAAGTGTAAAACATGGTGATAGTAAAAATATAATTAGGGGCAGCAAATCTTGGATTCAACTAAACTAAAGAGGTGAAGGACCTATACAAAGAAAACTACAAACCTGCATCAAGAAATAAAAGAGGACACACAGAAATGGAGACACATACACTGATCATAAATTGGGAGGATTAACATGATTAAAATGGCCATACTCTCCAAAGCACTGTAAAGATTTAATGCAATCTCTCTAATGATACCCATGACATTTTTCAAAGAAGTGGAAAAATCACTCCTGAAATTCATTTAGAACAATAAACACCCACGAATAGCTAGAGCAACCCTTGGGAAAAAAGAATATCGGAGGTAACATTTTCCCCAACTTTAAATTGTATTTCAAAGCTATAGTCATTAAAATAACACGGATTTGGAATAAAGACAGACCTAAGATCAGTGGAATAGATGTGAGTATTCAGAGAATGTTCCCCAGACATACAATCAAACAATTTTTGATAAAGGGATAATAAATGCAAAATGAAACAAGGAAAGCCTCTTCAACAATTGGTGTTGGGACAACTGGTCAGTGACTTACAAAAAAGCAAACCCGGGGCCGGGAAGGTGGCGCTAGAGATAAGGTGTCTGCCTTGTAAGCGCTACCAAGGAACGGACCGCGGTTCGATCCCCTGGCGTCCCATATGGTCCCCCCAAGCCAGGGGCGATTTCTGAGCACATAGCCAGGAGTAACCCCTGAGCGTCAAACGGGTGTGGCCCAAAAACCAAAAAAAAAAAAAAAAAAAAAAGCAAACTCAGGGACAGGAGCAGTGGCACAATTAAAAAGGCATCTGTTTTGCATGCTCATATGCTCCCCCCAACCAGGATCAATTTCTGAATGCATAGCCAGTAGTAATCCCTGAGCATTACTGAATGTGGGTCCCCCCAAAATACAAATAGCTAAAAGACACATTAAAAATGCTCCATATCACAAATCATCAGGGAGATGATAATCAAAACAACTATAAGGTACCAACTCACTCCAAGAGACTGGCAGACTCCATAAATAACAAAAATAATCAGTGCTGACAAGGATGGGGAGAGAAAGGAATTCTCATTCACTGCTGGTGGGAATGCCTGCTCGTTCAGCCTTTATGGAAAACAATATGGAGATTCCTAAAAAAAACCCTGGAAATTGAACTCACATGTGATCCAGCTGTACAATGGTATAGGAACATAAAAATACAATCCAAATATCCCTTCCTCACACCTATATTCATTACAGTACTGTTTACAATAGACAGACTCTGGAAACAACCAAGATGCCATTCAACAGATGAATGTCTAAAGAAACTGTGGTACATATACACAATAGAATATTTAGAATATTATGCATCCTTCAGGAGAGATGAAATCACGAAATTTTCCTACATATGAATCTACATGGAATCCATTATGCTGAGTGAAAAAAGTAAGATGGAGAGAGATAGACATAGAATAGTCTCACTAATCTATGTGTTTTAAGAAAAACAAAGGACCTTATTGTAATAATGTCCAGAAACAAAACAAATGAGGGCTGGAAGGACCAACTCACAACATGAAGCTCACTACAAAGAGAGGTGAGTGCAGTTAGAGAAATAACTACACTGATAACTATGGTGACAATGTTAATGAGTGAAATAAGTATGATGTCTATCTTGAATATAGGCAGGGTTGGGCAGAGATTGAGGACATCTGTGATGGGAATGTTGCTCTGGTGAAGGGGGGTGTTCTTTTTATGACTGAAACCCAACTACAATCATGTTTGTAATCAAGGTCCTTAAATAAAGATATTATAAAATATAAATAAATATAGAAAAACAGACAGAGAGAGTAACAGCCTAGAGAGTGCAAGTAGAAAAACTATAAGTAGTGGAGTTCAATCAAATGGAATATTTTTAATTTGGGAGAATACTATAAATATTGTTCATAGATTTAAACTTTAGCTTCATTAATTATGAGAAAAATTAACAAAAGCAAAATTCTTATTTAGAGTTCAGTATCCTCATTAATAATTAGAGTGAACATTTGTTTGAGATAAGTTTTTTAGTATATTCTAAGCAAGTTAAATTTGCTAAAAGTGTTTAGAATTCTAGTCAATGCAATGGGCTTAATTTGCTGGTTTCTGTATATTACCAATAATAACACATAGCAACTATAAAATTAGAATTTGTAATAATGAATCCTAGGGGTTATAAGTGTGTTCCATATTCTATTTGGCACATACACTAAAACTATATTTGCTGTTTATTTGAAATTCATATTTCACAGGGCATATCATATTTTACCTGGCAACTCTATTAGGATAAAATAACTAAGCTACTAAGAAGGCAACTGAAAATGTGCATTGTCAAACTTTGTAAACTCAGAAAAACTGCTTAATTGACCCATTTACAAAAGTGAGAAAACCATAACCTCTATTTCAAAATTAAATTTCAAGATTAAATGAAGCAATTGTGGTAAAGTACCTTCACATATTTTCTTCATATAACAGTGAATTAAAATGAAAATATGAAAAAATCTAGAAAGCTTTATATTCTGATCAACCAATCTGGAAAGCAGTTCATTTTTATTTAAAAAACAATAATGAGATGTGATCACCTTGTTATTCTTCCAATACCTATTTGGTCATACATTTGGAAGGTTCCATAAAGGCGAATAGAGGAAAACACTCTTGACTGTCACAGAGCTCAAAGTTTTGTTCACAGTTGGATAGAAAATACCTGTAATCAATATGAGAACTTGACAATGTTGGATTCCTCTTTTCTCTTTCCCAGGATTTCTGAGACTGGAAGATGAGAAAATAAATTCTTTCAAAAGAAAGAAAATATATTACTTAAATTCTCTCACCAAATGGTTTACTAGTTGATTTGAGATTCCCGCTAACCTGTTGCTGACTGATTGGTTCAGATATCTTTATCTATGCTTACATCAATATATAGATATAGTAAATATATATTGATGTAGGCATATATGTGTGTATATATATATTGGTTTTGGGGCTGCACCCAGTGAAGCTCAGGTGTTATTTCTGTCTATGTGCTCAGAAATATCTGCTGCCTCGGTGGACCATATGGAAAGCTAGGAATCAAACCCCTGTCCCTCTTGGGTCAGCTACATACGAGGAGGCAAACACCCTGTCACTGTGCTATCGCTCCCATCAATCTACATTTAATTGTTTTTTTTATTAAGATTCCCCTAAAAGGAATCTTCTATCCTTTAATGGGAAATTAAAGGAATTAAAATACAGAAATAAGTCAAAGAAATTAACACACATGAGAATTAAAGCAATAAATATGCAACTTTCCTAGTTATCATCTTTGCCAACATATTTTCCAATAAAATGATTATGATGCCCTGGCATTGCAAATAACACATAAAACTTCCCTTTGAAGTGGAGCAGGTCATAAATCTCGTTATTTCCATTGCAAATGTAGATGAAATGGTTTTTAGTGTAAGAGAAACTTCTGGTCATTTCCACTCCAGGAGCTATTGCTATTGTTATTACTCTTACAAGGTTAATTTTATGTCATTAAAGATGAAGTTCAATGGCACAGTAATATAATGTACTTTGGTTTGTAGAGCACAAAGGCTGAATTCATGATAAAGTTCATATGACTCAAATAGTAACGGTCATATTGGTATAAATAACACATGATGGGTTTTGCTACATTTTATTCATATTTTCACAAGGAAAAAGGCAGAACAGCTGCTAGAAGCTTCCTTGGGACAAAGAGACAATGGGAATAAGCATTGGTGAAATGGATAAAGAATTCACCTGCTGTTCTGGCCCAATTTCAATGAAGCTGAATGATGGGAGATGTTTTACTGATGGAAAGACTACAAAAGTTTACTTTTTGTAGAGAAAGAAACCACTGTCAGGATATCATAATCCTTTAGTAAACCATATAATGGACATACTTACAAATTAATGAAAGACTGCGTTTGATATGATTGGGAAAATAAAATTAAAATGATAACTGAAAGAAGACAATGTTCCATGAATAAATATCAAAGATAGCCAGTGCTGGTAAAGGTTGATTGGCACAATATGAATTATCACAGAGAGAGTCAAAATAGAGTAATAAAATGGAGCCGCAGGTGAGCTGAGGGCTCTGAATAGGAAGGAAAGGGGTACATCTGGAGGATGGTATCAAGGAGAAATCACGGGTGGAGCAGCCAGGCTATGTGGGCTCAGTGTTTACCAACATTGGTCTTGGCAGGATCCAGGTGCAAGCTGAGTCAAATAATAAAAATCTCATCATTAGTTGAAGCTTTCTCAAAGCACTGTAGAGATCATACTGTTAGTTCCTGTCGTCTGGATGCTTGGTATTATAATTATATTTACTTAATTTGTCCATTCTCCATTCATACACAATACCTTCAAACACAACTTGAATATTATTTTACTCATATAAAGTATTAGAACATTAGTAAGATAATAGGCAACAATGGAAATATAGATTTATGTTTTTCCTATCATCAGTTTTTCATAGCAGGACTCTTGAATGCTTGCCACCTGCTGGTTACATTTCTGTTGCAAAGCAGCCCTTAGGATGAACTTGGATGGTGGATGGAGACCTTTGTCCTTAGGCTCAGGACCACTTGGCTCCATCCTCCATTAACCCTCAGGTCATCATCTTCAGGTGGTTGCGGCTGTATTGAACTCACTCACAGGCAGGCTTCATGAGAGATAACATCTTTATTCAGCCCTAGCCAACAGATGGGGCTGCTAACCATTTATGCATACCATTCTTAGCTTGCCCTGCATCTTAACTCCTTTCAGTCATCTTCCCTCTGACCTCCATGCTGGCAAAGACCCAAAAGCCCCTAATCCCCTGGTCAACACCTTATCTCACCTTTTCCCAGACCCCTTCCAGGAAATGGGAGGGTTCCAGGAGGTAAAGATAACGTAATATCCGCTTCCCAAGACCCCTCCCAGAAATGGGCGGGTCTCAGGTAGATACACCTAAATCCAGGGTGAAGTTACATCAGATCCTGAATCTTGGAATTTCAAATTCGACTTCTGCTTTTCCAAGGAAAAACTTACTTGGAATTGTTCATCTTGGACGCTGTAAATTTTTTTGTACTCTGGAGCTTATAGTTGATTCCTTTACATCTGTTTCTGGTTTTGAACACCCTGTGTTAGGTTAAAAAATTTTTCTATACTTTTTCTGGTGATGAGCTTATGCAAACAGCCACTCTTTTACCATTGTTTAGATGTTCTTTTTACAATTATAAAAATATTACTTACTTCTGGACATTATGATTGTTTATCTTCAAAAAAGGGGGGAATTGTAGTATATGAAAAAGTTTCCATAACATTAGTCTTGGAATTGTTGTATATAAAAATATTTCCTTAGGATTGTTCTGTGACTATTGCCCCACCTAGACCTTCCAGGTGGGGGTGCTGTGGAGTTGGCAATAGCTTGATGGACAGGGGAGAGGGGTCCTTTTGCGAGAGCTGGCTGCATGCTTAAAGAGGACTCTCTCTCTCTCTTTCTTTGCCCAATCTTTTACACCCTAACCTTCTTGTCTGTGTGGATTATTATTTGCTGCGGCGAAATATTACCAAGGTCTCCCCCCGAAAGGGGACAAGGGGATGGGAAATAATTTCTCATTCTGGGGACTGTTCGTGGATTTACAAGCACCCAACAAAGGATTTAACAGCACAGCTACAGTACACATTTCTACTATGAGTAATCCCCAAGAAATTTATTTTATCTTATTCAGTCATTTGTTATCTTGCCCTAGGACTTTGTTTGGCTTTAACATTAAGATATTGTTCACTAAAAATTTAAGGAACAATTAGATGTGTTGTTGTACATATTTCCATGCTGGACTGAGCTTCAGGAATTATGTCTTAAAAAGAATAATATTTTTATTAGTTTTATTAATAAATAAATCCCAAGTTTTACAATAGCATGATAGCATCACTTTGAAATCAACCAGATGCTTTCCTTCTTTCTTCCATATTGATGCTGATTCCTTGTGATCATTATATTAAAACTATCTTCACAATTCCTGATAGAACCAAGGTGCCTCCTAATAATATAAATCTTTCTACTACAATTATTTTTAAAGAAGGGACAAAGACAACATGTATTGCACATGTTTAGTATATGTGACATTTGTTTTAATAATCAAGTAAATAATCTTTATTTCATGCCAATGATGCTCTTTTGTGCCATGTGATATTATTCTGTCAGATCCTGAATTAAAAAAAAAAACTTTAAAGTGATATAATAATAAACCTGAGTTTGCAATTTTCCCAGAAAATGAAGCTCCAAGTGGTGATATTTTGTTACTACATGTTTGGCATATGTGAACCTAGAGTAAAAGACAGGATTCTTACTCTGGAGGAAGAAGTCACACAATAATGTGAGACAACCAAAAATCCTATTCTTGGTGACTGAGTCTTTGGATACCAACTCCATTCAGCTCTTGGAATTTGAGTAGCATTTTCTACAAGATTTCTAAAGTTCTTAGGATTGCTAGTGCTACCATATTAAAAGGAGAAATATATGTACAAGTCAAAAAAATTAGACACTATAAGAATTCTCATGAAAAAGGGGTGGTGAAACAATACAAAAAATTCAGAGGTTCATGTAAGGTCCCATGAATATTGCCTTAAAATTGTAGTGAACAGATTGAATGAGTGAGTGCTGTAGAACTAAAGGTAGAAATGGAACAGCCTAAACCTGTAAGAGTACTAATGAAATGCTATAGCATGACTTTACATATACATGCAAAAAAAAATATTTGATCTCTACAGCAAGTCACTTCCAAATATCTTCTACTTCTATCATCTAAACAAAAGATATATACAAAGAGAAAAATCAAAGGAAACCTTTAAGATATGATTAAAGAGAAAATGATGTCACAAGATATAAAATAAAAACTAACATTATTATAGTTAATATTATATTTACATTTAAATATTATCTACATTTATATTTATTATTCAATAATACTATTATTTATATTTAATATTATCTATAATATAAATTTAATATCCTTAGTAAGCCCCAATTTAAGAAAAGGTATCTGACTTAGAGTCCTTTAAACATAACTTGCAATTTAAAAAGAAATTAAACTTTGTTTTAAAAAACACAATTTTTAACTTAGTTCCCTTTCATTTCACAGGGATTCTAGCCTTCAGGGAAATGGAAGCCACTACTACCATCTTTACATTGATAAAATTTTTGCCTGACCATGATAGATATAAATGAACTTTAAGCAATCACATCTAGAAATTACAGATTTGTTATAAAATAACAAAAAGAAGCGGTCTAAGAAGCATCAAACTGTTGAAAGAGTAATCCTTCCAATATACATTTGCCCTCACCCATTTATTTATTAGTTTATATACATTTAATTTTATTAAATTTTCTAAAAATTGTTAATAAACAACTAAGAAATATTTGAGTTTCTAAAAACGTAAATAAAAGTCATTTCTCATACTAAAGATATGACTTCATTATAAGTTCCCTTTATCTCTTACAATCAAATACTGACTTCAGTGGTAGAAACTTACTTATACTAAGATTTTAAACAATGAAAATATGATATAACACTAAAGTTGAAGACTATCATAGCTAAGTAAAAGACTTCTATGTAACCACATTTTAAAATAGAAATATGCTCTAAAAATATTTTCCAAACTAAAGAATGTGAAAAGAATTGCCAAATACAAAGAAAATAAAAACTGATAATATTTATTAAAAACTAAGTAAATATCAGGACCAGAGTCAGTGGTGCAGCAATACGGTGTTCGCCTTGCATGAGTCTGATCTAGGACAGACCATGGTTCAATCCCCTGGAATCTCATATGGCGCCCCAAGCCAGGAGTGATTTCTGAGTGCATAGCCAGAAGTAACACCTGAGTGTCACTGGGTGTGATCCCCCCCAAAAAACACTAAGTACAAGATTGTAAAAAACTGGAATAAAGATAGGCCTTTATGTGGATATAAAGTAGATGCTTGCTCTCTGGGTTTATTTTTGTTGTTTTTGTTTTTGAATTTTATTAAGTTATCCAACTTTCTTTAGATTTATTGATATATTTTTAAATAATATTCTTATCTAAATACTATGATTACAAACATGTTTGAAGTTACGTTTTAGTAATAAAAAACACCCTTCTTCACCAGTGCAACATTCCCACTACCAATACACCTCATTTTTCTCATCCCCCAACTGTATTCAAGATAGGTATTCTACTTCTTCACTTATTAACATTGTCACAATTGTTGTTAGTGTAGTTATTTCTCTAACTGCACTCTATGCCATGAAAATCTGAAAGAAATGGATAAATTCTTGGACTCTTATAATCTTCCACGGTTAAAACAGAATGATCTAGCATATCTAAACAGACCCATCACTACTGAGAAAATTAAAATGGTAATCAAAAGTCATCCCCAATACAAAAGCCCAAGCCAAGATGGATTCACTAATGAATTATTTCAAACCTTTCGAAAGGAAATACCATCTATCCCTTTCAGACTTTTACATGAAACTGAACAAACAGGAGCACTTCCAAATAGTTTCTATGAAGCTAATTGATACCAAAATCAGAGAAAGATGCTGAAAAGAAGTGAAGGAAGGAAGGAAGGAAGGAAGGAAGGAAGGAAGGAAGGAAGGAAGGAAGGAAGGAAGGAAGGAAGGAAGGAAGGAAGGAAGGAAGGAAGGAAGGAAGGAAGGAAGGAAGGAAGGAAGGAAGGAAGGAAGGAAGGAAGGAAGGAAGGAAGGAAGGAAGAAGGAAGGAAGGAGGGAGGGAGGGAGGGAGGGAAGGAAGGAAGGAAGGAAGGAAGGAGAAAGGAAGGAAGGAGAAAGGAAGGAAGGAAGGAAGGAAGGAAGGAAGGAAGGAAGGAAGGAGAAAGGAAGGAAGGAAGAAAAATAAAGAAAGAAAGAGAAAGAAGAAAGAAAGAAAGAAAAAGAGAAAGAAAGAAAGAAGAAAGAAAGAAAGAAAAGAAAGAAAGAAAGAAAGAAAGAAAGAAAGAAAGAAAGAAAGAAAGAAAGAAAGAAAGAAAGAAAGAAAGAGAAAGAAAGAAAGAAAGAAAGAAAGAAAGAAAGAAAGAAAGAAAGAAAGAAAGAAAGAAAAAATAGAGACCAATATCCCTGATGAACATATATGCATAGATCCTCAAAGTAATCCTAAAAATAGGACCCAACACCTCATTAAGAAGGTCATGCCCCACAGTCAAATAGATATCATTCAGGGAATGTAAGAGTGGTTTAATACACTTAAATAAATCAACATATTACACCATATCAACAAAAATAAAAATAAAAACCGCATGATCATATGAATAGATGCAGAGAAAGCATTTGATTAGGTCCAACACTCATTCTATTTTTGGGGGGTAGACCATTCCCGGTGACACTCAGGTACTACTCCTGGTTATGTGCTCAGAAATCCGTCCTGGCTTGGGGGGACTATATGGGATGCCGGGAATTAAACTGCTGTCTTCCTAGGTTAGCGCTTGCAAGGTAAATGGTCTATGGCTCGTACCACCACTCTGGCCCCTAAACACACATTCTTTTTTTTAATATAATTTTTATTTTGATAGTAGTGGTTTACATATTGTTGACAATAATATTATGGGTACATATTTACATAAGATTAGGGGGGTTCCCATCACCGATTTGTCCTCCGTACCCCTCTGTGTTCGTCCTACTTCCCATATCCTCCTCCCTCACCCCCGGGGCTGCGAGAATATGTGGTCCCCTCTGTACCTAGCTTACTACTTAGAGGTCTTGGTCTTGGTGCCTCCCTTATTTCCCCCTCTAACTGGGAGGAAGTACTACATAGTTCAAGTTATGTTGTTTTATTTGAAGAAGATAAAAGTAGTAAACTGGGGTAAAAGTCTAATATGCTGAAAATGGGGAAAATCCTTCTAAAGGCTCTCATTGTCTGTTTGAGAGATGAAGGAGAAAAATAAGGTGAAACACCCACACAGTAGAAAAAGAATTGTCAAATATCCAGTGAGCACTCCAGTGATAACGATAGACACCACAAAAAAAGCCATGGTCTTCAGTTAAAAAACATGGCGGAGCACCTAAAGAAAGAAAAGAAAAGAAGAAAAAAACAAAAACAAAAAAACAATATAAATATAAATGGGGACAACAACTTCAATAACCACACCAAAACAAAGAAATCGACACAAAGTAGATAGGTAAATAAAAATTAAAAAATAATAATAATAAATTAAGAATAAAGAATATTATATAAAAGATAAATAATATTTTGTGATTTTTGCCTTTTTTTCCCTCCTGCACTGGCACAGTAAATATTGGGGTCATTCGAAAAACAATTCACTTGGCCTAAGTGTTATGGGGTTTCTTCACCCTTGGGGTATATTGTCACGGGATCAACTATAGACTCCGTTCAGGTTCATTTACTCTACCGGTGGTGCTTTCGTTAAACACCCATTCTTAATAAAAGAAAAAAAAAACTCTCATCAAGAAGGGAATGGAAGGAACTTTTCTCAATATAGCCAAGGCCATCTACTACAATCCAGTGGCAAACTTTATTCTCAATGGAGATAAACTAAAAGCCTTTCCATTAATATCTGGTACAAGACAAGGCTGCCCTCTCTCACCATTCAACATAGAAGATCTTACTATAGTGATGAAAAAGGCAAGAAAAAGATATCAAGGACATCCAAAGAGGAAAAGAAGAATTTCAATCTTACTGTTTGCAGATTACATTATACTATATTCAGAAAACCCTAAGGACTCTACCAAAACACTTCTAGAAACAGGGCCTGAAGTAGTGGCTCAGTGGTAGGGCTTTTGCCTTGCAAGTGCTAACCAAGGATGGACCATGCGGTTCAATACTCTGGTGTCCCATATGGTTCCCCAAGCTAGAAGTAACCCCTGAGAGTCACCTGGTATGCCCCAAAAAGCATAAGAAAAAGAAAAAGAAAAGAAAGAAAAGAAAATCTTCTAGAAACAATAGATTCATATAGCAAAATGGCAGGATACAAAATTCAAACACAAAAGTCAATGGCTTTTTTATACACCAATAATGATAGAGAAGAAATGGACATAAAAAATCCCATTCACGTTAGTGTCACACAAACTCAAATACCAAGGCAAAATACTACAAAACAAGACTTCAATAAATAAAAGAGGACCCAGGAAATATAGTCAAGTACCTGCTCATGGATTGGGGGGATTGTTCTATGTTCTATCTTATCTAAATCCCATAGACTTTAATAGAAGCCTCAAATGTAGCCCTATCCTCTTAACGTAAATACTTGGATATTTCCCCATTATATGTACAAGCACTTGATATTGTTTCAATTTTTCTGTAACTATTTTCTGCTTAGTTATATTATAAGAACGTTACTGTTTACATTTCCTGCTTTTTAATCTATCATTAAAATACCTTACAAATAGTTAATGCATAGGGCCTGAGGCGGTGGAGCAGCTGTAGGGTGTTTGCCTTGCAAGAGCTAACTTAGGCGCTAATTTAGGACTGAGAGTGGTTTGATTACCTGGCATCTCATATACTCTCCCAAGCCAAAAGCGATTTCTGAGTGCATAGCCAGGAGTAACCACTGAATGTCACCAGGTGTGGACCGAAACCCCCCCCTAAAAATAGTTAATGCAGATAATTTCACATAATTTTGTATATTATCTGTTTAAAGACTACACTATACATGACTTTTAGTTTTCTCAAACAGGTTAGCTCAGTGTCTTTAACTCATTTGAACCACTGGATATGAAAAATTAAAGCTACCAGACAGAAAATTAGATAAACTTTCTATCAAGGGTTGGAGAAGTAGCACATTAAGTAAGGCACTTGTTTTACAGGCGGCTGGCCTAGTATTATATCCAGCACCCATCTGGTCTCCCCAGCCATCTTTAACCAAGAGTGATTCCTGAGCATTGAACCAAGAGTAATCCCAGAACATTACCAGGTGTGACCCAAAAGCCAAAAGAAAAACAACATGGCATTATTTTCTTGACAGATTTTCCTGTGGTGTTTGTGCTTCTGATATTTTGCAGGATTTTTGTTCATTTCTTTGCTAATGCAAATCTTTCAATGTAATATCTCCATGATATTATGTTCCAAACACATGGAGCATGGATCTAGAAAAGTATGAACAGGACATAAGCCATCATCTGTGCAGGCAGAAGGGACCAGAAGGGTCCATACAGAGAGAACAGCTGGATGAGTGGCCATCCAGAAATGCCTGTATGGCACCTGTCAACTTGTGTAGAGAATGTGCCCAGTTGTAATTGAGTGAATTATAGTGACTCCGGCTGCAGGGGAAAAATGGAGTTGAAAGAACTGCTAGAAATAATGAACCTTTTCTATTATGGAAGAAAACAGTAGCTGGGTGTTGCCATGTCCTTTACTTTTCTTGAAAATAATTTAACATAAACACTGAGCTTATTTGTTCGTTATGGTGCCCATTAGCTGCAGTCAGTAACCCTAATTAAAATTTCTCACTCCCGAGATTCATCAGCTAGCAATCTAATCAGGTACCCTGGGCTCCACAGGTAGCTATTAAACAACTTTAGGAACTTTATCTATGAGCAACACCAAAGCCTTGGTGTAATAGAGATGAAAAATGCCCTCTTGATGTTAACATACGTTGCTTTTTGTATTTGTCCATTGGAAAAACAAGGTTGAGACAATGTGCACATCAGGAAGTCTGGAAGAAGAGAAAGAGATCTGGGCTTTCTCCAGAAATGGCTCAAGGTTTTTTCAGGGTTCTTTAAAATAAAATTTTATTTTTTACATTTTGAAAAACGGTATTATGATTTTCTTTATCTCTCTAGACTCCAGTACTATTGGCATTTGTGTCTTACTAATATCTGATTGCCTGACCTTCCAATTTGGCATCTTGACTCTTCTGAGAACTCTAAATATCCCTGCAAAAGACTGACCCAGGTTCTATTTCTGGGACCAATTTTACCCTTCCAAGCCCCACCAGGAGTGAACCCTAAGTGTAGAATTGTGAGCAAGTCTTAGCACCACTGGGTGTAGACCCTAAAACAAAATAAAATATTCTATTAGAAATCGAAGTAGAATGACTTAATTTTTTCTAATTAGATCCTCACTATAGAAAAACAGATGTATCTGCTTCCAATGAACTATTTTAAGAAAGGTGGAAGATAGGTGCTTTGGTAGTGAGACTGAGCTATGTTTTTCCCCCCAAAACATGGAAACACATTTTGTAAACCAAATTTACCTGAATGCATTTTCAAAAGCACCGAGTTAGTACCTCACAGGGCTTATAAACTAGGTTATATGAACTGTTTATTTACAAATATTAAACATATATCTACAGAATATGACTTATGGTAAGGTTACACTATTTTTTGAAAAAGAGATTTGGTGCAGTAGCTCATTCTCATTTACTTAAAAAAAACTTTTCCTATTGTTATCCAGAGAAAGAGCAGAGAAGCTGTATATAAACAACTTGATTGGAATGTGTTTGAAAGAGAAGATTAACAAAGCAAGGCCTCAGTGACAATGGAACAAGACATTGAACAGGGAGTCTCAATTTTCTTTCAATCACACAGAATCCACAATAAGAATCCATCTGGAAATGGAAAATGTGCCTTCTAGACTTGTGGAATCAACAGGGGGAAGGGTGGGCATGGAAATCATTTCATCTACAAACTCAATTTTAGTCAATAATCTGCTCTCACTTCCACAATATGTTGCAATAGGTGCTTTGGGTACTTACACTCAGTTATGGTCCTATGGAATGAATGGTACATGGGCAAACTGAAACTTACTAAGGAACTCAATTCAATTGTATTATTTTATATTGTGCTAAAGACTATCTGACAGTGATATCATGTTTTATGGAAGACATTTGCACAATGTATGGGCCAAGAACAAAATAAAAGTACAGAGTCTTGATCTAAAATAATTTCTAGGACTTCAAGATGGTGATAACAAAATATTAAAATAAATATGAGGTATTTTCAGTATGAATCCTTATGGGATCTTTAAAGCTAGTCATTGAAGAAGTTACTCTTTTTCTTAGTGTAAAAATTTCTGGAGATGATGATAAAGCTAGGGAAAGTAATGTATTAGATTGGTTTTCAGCTATTTTTAGGATTCCCTTACAAAACACAGTAGAATTCTTTCGTTCCATGAGCTGAAGTGACAGTAAGTCATATCTCAAGCTAATAAAAAAAAAGAATATTCTACAAATAAAAGCTCATCACAAACAGCTTGCTGGTGGAAGCAGAGTGTTCTGTGTAGTGATTTTTTTTATTCCTGGCATAGCATAATGAATACTATGGAGAATTTCTTTAAAAGAAAGCAAATTATCAGACCTGAACCACATTGCAAAAGGCAGTCTTATTGGCAGCAGCCTGAGATATCAATGTAAAATGGAAACTCTTCTTGAGCATACAGTGCAATGGAGAATATCATGTTCATCAAAACTCTCTTGAGAAGGCATTTTGTATCATTCAGAATCAGTTTGCTGTGCTTTAGTACTAAGTAGGTAATTATACAATGGCTATGAAATAATAGCTTGTTACTCAAGCTTTCTATAAAGGATACCCCGGTGGATGAAAGTTAATACTAGTGGAAAAACTGGGGTTGAAATATTGTATGCCTTAATTTATCAGTAATTTTGCATTCCACTGTTCTTTAATGACATGAAACTATTTTAAAAAGCAAAGTAAATAAAAGAGCTATAGGACGTTCATACAAGTGAGTTTATTTAAAATATGTATAGGTATTTATTGGGATAAATTTGATTTATCAGGGCCAGAGAAATAGATCCTTAGGAAAGGCACTTGCATTGCATGCAGCTGACACAGTTTCAATCCTTAGGATCCAATATGACCTCATGAATCCCACTAGAAGTAATCCCTGGGCCCTGAACACAGCCATATATAACCCAACTTTTAAAAAAGTGAAATTATTTTACCAATCTCATTGCACCATTAAATTAATAAAACATAAAGATTTTAAAGTGACTTTCTGAGTGGCTGAAGAAACAGTGTGCATAGACACAACAAAATACTATGCAGCTGCCAGGAAAAAACGAAGTCATGAAATTTTCCTATAAATTAATAGACGTGAAAACTATTATACTGAGTGAAATGAGTCAGAGGGAGAGATATATACACAGAAAAGTATCACTCAGCTGTGGGCTTTAAAAAATAAAATATAGTATGGTAATAATACCAAGCGAAAATAGAGATGAGGTATGAAAGGACCAGCCATGATACAAAGCTTACCACAAAATTTGGTGAGTGCAATTTGACAACTACACCAACAACTATCATGATAATGGTAGTGTGAGGAAGAAATAGAATGCCTTTATAAAAGATAGTCAGGGGGTGATGGAGAGGGGAGATGGGGGACATTGTTGGTAGGAAGGTTGCATTGGTGAAGTGGGGTATACGTTTTTTGTGACTGAAACCCACCTATAAACATGTTGGAAATTATGGAGCTTAAATAAATATATTAATTAAAAATAAAACTTAATATTCATTTGCTAACACATTAACCAAAATTGTAAAGAAAAAATTATGAAGTCATGTATTAAATTCTCTAATTTCATTTTTCTCTGCTATTCTTTTAAGCAACTGTCAACCAAAGGAGAGGACTTAACTTTATATTATTGGTTCCTGTATTTGCGAGAAAGGGCTAGATTATATAAGGGTGACAAAATGCCAATATATTCAGTGACTAAACGAAAACATAAAGAGAAGTGAATGGATAGGGAGAGTATTATGCTGAGCAAAATGAGTCGGAGGGAGAATTATAGATATAGAATATTCTCAGTAATTTGTGAGAATAAATATATAGTATGATAGGAATAGTTTATGGTTGAAGCTTGCCACAAAAAGGAGTAAGCATAGTTAGGACAGAGGAGAGACCACTATGACAATGATATTTGGAAACAATTACCCAGGACAAGAACTGGGTACGGAAAGGAGATAAAGTGATATTGCTTCAGCTGAAGTATTACAAACAACCGTGTCTAAATGGGGAAAAAATAAAGAGAAAAAGAGAGAAGTAAAATATCTGCTTCAGACCTAAGAAATGGGTAAGGTAGGAGGGAAAATGGGGATATTAATCATGAGAATATCTGTACATTGTAAGGGTGTTTTATATTGAATGATGAAAATCAATCATGAACAACTATAACTGTGGAAAAAACAACTGTAAAATGAACAAAGTTGTAACCATTGTGTATAAATAAACTAAATTTTAAAAAAAGAAATTAAAAGGTCTATTTTGAGTCATAATCCATGTTCATTTTGGATCAAGCAGAGGTTTGAAGGGGCTAGATATATTGCATATTATTTTCAGCTATTAATTAATTAAATAAGACAACAACACTTTTTTTTCTAAAATAAGTGTAGCAAATGCAGGACATCCTGTACCATAGAATTCTCTATATAATTTCATGTTTTTCTGAAAAAAATAAAGCAGATCATTTTCTATAACTATATAAAGAGATGAACTGCAATCTGGCTGTGCATGTAGAATGAAAAGAAATGACATTCATGGATATGTTCATTGACTTAGATCAAAAGGAGTTCAGTTTTAAGAGTAATGTATTTATTACTTTATAAGAGGCCCTTTTTATCTCATCTATTTATTTTAGATCTATGAGCATGTTTGATATAATCATAAGAAAATTCTGGATTTGAGCAATAGGTTTAAGAAGAAAAGGAAAAATAATCTTGGAAATGAATTAAGGTGGTACCTTTATCACATAGTAAATAGTTCATTTTTAATGACTGTCCTGATAGTATTTGCTGATGAATTCCATAGATTCTGTTCCAAAACCATGTTTTATTCAAATGTGAGATTCAATTGATAACATTTTATTTAAATAAAAAAAAACTTACCATTTTAAGTTTCTGTATCCTGTATTTTTTTATTGTAAGAATTTATTCAAGAGACAAAATTGATTAGCATATTGAGGTAAACTGACATAACATAATATAGTAACATAACATATAATTCATATAATATAATAATACATGTAAGTCAAAGAACATTTCTAAATAAAACACAATTTTTAATCATAATGACTTACATATCTTTCACAGTAGTATTTTAGGTACATATCAACATTGAATCAGGGGAATATCCATCACCCCCAGTGTTGTCCTCCCTTCATCCCTGTTCCCAAGCATATATTCCTTTATCCCTTCTTTATCCCACAGAATGCTAGTTTAACTGAAGCATATATGTTAATACTAATGTAAACCACTTTTTTTTCAGTTCCAGATATTTTTACTAGTGGTTTCTTAAAGGTTTAGAGTCAAAGGAGCACTGTATAAACTATGTTAGAGTGGCAATTATCGTTTGCATGCGCCCACCAAAGTATGGGGGTCATGGAAAGGAAAAACCTTTGACTTAAGTACAAGGAGACCTTACCCCTGAAGTTTGCTGACATAAGACCATTTCTAGGCTCCAGGCAAACTAGTTTGTTCAATCCTGGTCATTGTCTGTAGTGCCTATACAGTTATATTTTTCAGTCTCTGTTGTTGGTATCCTGTTTCTGTATTGAAGGTCCTGGGATCTGTATATCCTACATTGAAGTCAGGATGGTGCGGAGTGACGTCTAATTTCAACTCATAATTAAAGGGCAATGCAGAAAGCCCTGTCCAGTACACAGGTTGTTGTTTAAATCTTCTCAGTGTTAAGGGAAGACTCTTTTGAGTAAATAGATATCAGAGCAGCAGAAGGGTCTTCCCTGGTAGAGAATTGCTTCCAGGTGATGTCATAGACAACTTTGAATGTTTTGTATATGGCTTCCCTGGTTCAGGGGTGACTGGAACATGCCCAAACCTCTGAGGCCTGTGCCAGGTCATCATGTCAATCAATGTTCAGAGTGTAAGGTTCCATTGCAACACTAGATTTGTGTGTTCCAATCTCTATTAGATAAGAACTTATTTGTATGTATAGTATTTTCCATTTTAATGTGCCCATGCAAACAAGGAATAATGCCACCTGGCGTTATCAGCCCATAAGGAGAGGTCCATTTTTTTAAGACTAGATATATATACCAGAGTGATTTTGAAGATTTGTTTTCAGAGTCTAAAATAAGCAGTTGATTTTTATTATTATTTTGGGGGAATGAGATTTGTTTTATGGTGCTAATACAGCCAGATTATAGGCCATGAAAAAAGGCATATAAATGAAGGAAGAATATTGCTGAATTTGGGACTTTATATATTCTGTATATGTCAAGAAGTATATCTAGCTAAAACCTTCATCAGATAGTTATTCACTATTATCAGGTGCCAAATTGCATGGTGGAAGTAAAAGGATTGGAATTTCTGTCTGATAAACCTTTAATTAGCTTAGCCAATATTATGCAACAGAATATACATAAAATTCTTACAAATTGTACACTGTTTTCCTAGGGTTTAAAACACAAGACTTGGGGACCTGAGCAACAGCAAAGCGCTAGGTTGTGTGCCTGCCAAGCAGCCGACCCTGGACGAATCTGGGCTCACTACCAGACATCCTGTTTAGTTCCCCAAATCTGCCAGGAGCGATTTCTGAGTGCAGATTCAGGAGTAACCCCTGAAAGCTGCCTGGTGGCCGCCCCCTCAAAAAATGCCAGAGCTTCCTTCATATCTGATTAAGATTCTCTGAGCTTGAACATTATAACATGAGAAAATTACTCCTTTATATTAACATAAAATGTCAATAATTTTATTGCTATTCAGAAAAGTATGGTAATATGTATATCATTCATATTATTTCCCATGGACATAACAACATCAATTTGATCTAGAAAAAGTAGATCCATGAAATAACATGATGGACTAGAGAAAATATTTCTCTTCACCATTTTTGATTTTGTTATTTTATGCTTTTATGTTTGTGTGAAAATTGCCCTTAAATCCTTGTATAAAAAAGTAAAATTTTCATGTAATTACAATTATCAGTACCAACTAATGTGCCATATTTTTGTGAAACTTGGAACTACCATATCTAAAAATATCAATATTCCAACTTTGAATGAGGGTGCGGCACTCACTACATGAAAGCTTTCTTATAATAATATTGGAATTGTCACAGTGCCTAAAGTACAATACTATTTTAATTTTAGAAAATTCAAATGAAGGCACTACTGGTATAGGTAAGAAGAAAGACCAACAATTTCACTCAAATATTATGAATAAAAATAAGGAAATAACATAATAATAATCATAGAAAAACATTTTGGGAAGGGGATTTGAAGTATTTGCACAATAGAAAAAAATAAATCACAGGGTACTATATTTATCAAAGCTCCCCACCCTTAGGAGATGTTTTTCCTGAAAACATTTCTGGAGCAACAGCTGTGTGCTAGCCATTTGCTAAAGGATAGAAATACCAAAGGATATCCCCTCAAAATTTTTTGTCAGAAAAGAATGAAAGGAAAATAAGACCTTAAATCAGTTATATTTTTAAATCAATTATATTTTAAAAGAAATGCCTATCATGTGTTTTCAGCGAACAATTATTTGATGACTTGATATCTAGAGGAATGGAAAAATGCTCCTCACAAAACAAATAATCATATTTAAAATCAAGAATTAGGGGCTAGAGATATGGTATAGTGGTAGGTTGTTTGTCTTGCAGACAGCCAACCAGGATTCTAGACTTTGCACATTCTGAGACCTGCTAAGAATGACCCTTAGGGACTGTAGTAAGGCTGTATCTCTTAGGCCAAGTGAATTTCCTTTCTAATTTCCCTAATATTTACTGTGCCTATGCAAAAAAAAGAGAGAGAGAGAGAGAGAGAAGCACAAATTAACTTTTTTTTTGGTTTTGTTATTGTTGTTGTTTGTTGCTTATCCCCCTCCCCCGTGGGTTTATTTGTTTGCGTGTGTGTGTGCTTTTTTTTTATTTCAGGTCCATGATTATTGTGGGGTTGGTTTCTTTATTGCTGTGGTGCTTTTCAAGATCTTCGTTTGATTTTTTAAAAATATCTTTAGTATTGTTATGTTTCTTCCTTTGTCCATTTCTTCTCTTAAATTGTTATTTATAGGCTGTAGAAGGAGTCCTCCCATTTTTTGCTTGTTTGATTTTTGCCCCATTTTATTTTATTTTTTTCTTTCCTTCAAACAGAACCAGATAATTTGAACCATCTTGTTTTGCCTCACAAATTGAGGGGGAAATAATGGAGGGTACCAACACCAGATAGTCATATGAACATTAAGTAGAAATAAAAAAAGTTATAAGACTTAAAAACCAAATCCAAAGCCAATGACAACAAAATCAACACCCAATCTACATCATGTTAGACACAGAGGGGACCACTTATACTACCAACCCGGGGGTAATGGAGGGGTATATGGGATGCATCCTGGGAACAGGGGTGGAGGGGGGGACAACATTTGTGGTGGGAATGTCCCTGATTTAATGTCACTATGTACCTAAAAATTACTGAGAAAGATTTGTAAATTTTGAAAAGATTTGTACTTTTTTTTATTGTATCTAAATAAAAATTAAAACAAAAACTGTATGATGGTATAAATAGATGCAGAGAAAGCATTTGACAAGGTCCATAAGCATTCATGACAAAAACTCTCAACAAGTTGGAATGGGAGAAACTTGCCTCTATATATTCAAGGCCATTTAACCAAAGCCTATAACTGATTTTATACTCATTGAAGAAAACTATAAATATTTCCTCTAAAATCTGGTAAAAGACAAGGTTGCCACCTCTCACCATTTCTATTAAATTTATTATTGAAAGTACTTGCCATAGCAATCAGGATAAAAGGAATATCAAGGGAATACATATAGAAAAGTAAGGAGTCAAGCTCTCATTGTTTGCAGATGACATGATACTTTATCTAGAAAATTCTAAAGACTCTACAGAAAAGCTCTTAGAAACAATAGATTTGTATAGTAAAGTGTTAGGCTACAAAATTAACATTAAAAATGCATGACATTTTTATATACAAATAATGCACTAGAAGAAAGAGACATTACAAAAACAATCCCATTCACAATAGTGTCTCAAAAAATCCAGTATATTGAAATCAAATGAAGAGGTGAAGGACCTATACAAAGAAAACTACAAAACACTGCTTCAAGAAATACAACAGGACACATGGAATTGGAAACATACCCTGCTCATGTATTGGGACGATTATCATCATGAAATGGCAATACTTCCCAAAGCATTATACAAATTTAAGGTAATCTCTCTAAGGATAACATGATATTGTTCAAATAAGTGGACAAAACATTCCTGAAACTAATTTGGAACAATAAATGCCCACAAATAGCTAAAGTAATCCTTGAGAAAAATAGATGGGAGGCATCACTTTCTTCAACTTTAAATTGTACTAAAACATTAGTCCTTTAAACAGGATGGAATTTGAATAAAGATCCACAGAACAATGAAATAGACATGAGTATTCTGACGAACCCCCAGGTATACAGCCAATTATTCTTTGATAAAGGGGCAACAAGTATAAGATGGAGCAAGGAAAGTCTCTTCAACAAGAGGTGTTGGATAAACTGCTCAATTATGTGCAAAAAGGTGAACTCAAATCTCTGTTTTATACCATTCACAGAGGTCAAATCAAAATAAATTAAATATCTTGATATAAAACCTGAAACCAAAAGGTACATACAGGAAAATGTAGGCGAAAGACTCCATTACATTGAGACTAAAGGCATCTTCAAGGAGGAAACACCACTGCCAAAGCAAGTGGAAGCAGAGATAAATAAATGGGGCTGCTACATTTAACTGAGAAGCTTCTGCACTACAAAGGAGAGAATAAGTAGGATACAAAGGCTACCCACTGAATGGAAGTATTTACCCAATACCTATCTGATAAAGCTCTACTATCTAAGATATATAAGGTACTAGCAGAATTGAACAAGAGAAAGAGAATAACATCTAACCCTATCAAAAATTGTGGAGAAGAAATGAGCAGACATATTCAAAGAAGAAATACAGATGGCAAAAAGACACATGGAAAGATCCTCCACATTACTAATCATCAGGCAGATGTAAATCTAACAAAAATTAGGTATTATCTCACACCACAGAAAATGACATAAATCACAAAAAAACAAGAACAAGCAATGCTAATGTGAATGTGGGGAGAAAGAGACTCTCATTTCCAATAGTGCGAATGCTCTTTAGACCAGCTTTTCTGGAAAACAATATGGATATTTCTTAAAACACTGGAAATTGAGCTTCCCTATGATTCAGCAGTACCATTCCTAAGGAATATAGTCTACTAAGTCAAAACCACAATACAAGATGACTTCTGCACTCCTATATTGATTGCAGCACTATTTACAATAACCAGAATCTGGAAGCAACTCAGGTGCTCAGCAACAGGGAAGTGGCTAAAGAAACTGTTATATCCACATAGTGGAATACTAGTGCTTTTAGGTAAAATGAAGACATGAAGTTTGCTTTTACATGGATGGATGGACTTGGAGAGTATAATGTTATACGAAATAAGTGAGTGGAAGAGGGATATACATAAAATAATTTCACTTGTCTTTAGGTTGTAAGGAAAATAAAAGACAATTTGGGGGTGATATCCAGAGACAATAGATATGAGCATTAGAACTACTCCATTGTAGAAAGATTGTGGCCAAGAGTGGAGAGTGTAATTAGAGTAGAGAAGGGTTTAATATGAAAGGGACATTCATGGAAACCCGTCATTTGCAGTAGTACACACCACAATGTCAAAAAAAAATCAGAGAGGAAAGGGCAAGAGATAGAGATAGAAATAAAATATCTTCCCCAGAGAGGGTAGATGAGAGGGAAGAGGGCATTAGGGAGAATGAGAGGGAAACTTTTGACATTGGTGGTAGAAAAATACACTGGCAAAGGTTGCTATATATGACTATCGTGAATATCTATGAAAAAATCTGTATTATGAAAACCTTGTAATTGGTGTTTAAATAAAGTATATTTATAAACAGAGAGGCATGTGTTAAAGAGAAAACAGGGATTAAGGAGAAAATACTGCAAATTAAGTTTTTTTTCCATGTACAATACAATTAATTTGTCCCTCAAATCCCCAGTTGTATTACATACTATTTCTTAGCAGCACACAATATAATCCAAAGAGATTAGACTTATGTAACTCCTTAAACATTGAGGGCAAAGTACATTTATCTTGTTCCATGCACATGCTTACTAGTTTAAGTTAACCTCAAAAGTTTTAGTGGGTTGTTTTTCTTAAGGATTGGAGTCAAGGGAAAGTAGTAATAAATGGTGTTAGAGTGGCATTTGTTTGCATAGGCCCACCAAAATATAAGAGACATGGAAAGAAAAATTATGGTCTAAATACAAGGAGACCCTACCCCTGAAGTTTCCTGGCACAGGACTGACTCTAGGCTCCAGGCAAACTAGTTTGTCCAATTCAAGTCATCGTCTGTAGTGGCAATACACCTTCATTCCTCACATAGTCTCTGTTGTTGGTATCATGCTTCTGTATTAAAGGTCCTGGAGTCTGCATATCCCATATTGCAGTCAGGATGGTGCAGAGCATCCTCTCGTTTCATCTCACACTTAAGGGGCACTAGAGAGAACCATGTCCTGTAGAGCAGGTCATTGTTGTTGTCAAGTCTTCTCAGTGTAATCGGAAGTCTCTTTTTAGGAGGTCGATGTCAGACCCTTGGTAGTGTCTTTCCTGGTAGAGGACTGCTTCCAGCTGTTGCTATAAAAGACCTTGGATGTTTCGTAGATAGCTTGCCTGGTTCTGGCGTGAATGGAGGATGCCCATTCCTCTGAGGCCTGTGCCAGGTCATTCTATCAATGTTCAGGGTGTAAGGTACATTGTACTGAGATTTATTAGATAAGAACTTATCTGTAGGTATAGTGTTTTCCTATTTTAATGTGTCTATGCAAAGAAGGATCAATGCCATGAAGCGTTATTGGTGCATCTGGAGGCCATAGGAACAAGACCAGCAATTTCCATGACATAGTTCAATCATAGGCATCAAACTGAGGGACAGTTCCACCAACAATCCTTATTGAACAGCTTACAAAGAAAAGACAAGATGAAAGTGGATAGAAACATCATGGTAGAAGAATATAGAGAGAGTTACACCATTAAAGAAAATATACATGAAATATTCAAAAGATATATGTGTTTAATTTATGTCCTTCTAAATAGTTCTGGGATTGTTAGATCCACTGTATGTCTTTGGTCTGAGATTAAAACTGTGTATTATAGAACTTAAGAGGGGTAAATCGGGGGTAGTGATGGTTGGGAGGAGTATACCCACCCTAGGCCAATCTCCGCAGCTGGCCTGGGGGTGGGGAAAACCCAGGGTGCCCCATCAGGTCCTCCCAGAAACCCACCTGGAGATCCGGAGGAAAGGGGGAGAGGGGGGTCGGGTGACCCAAGTCCAGGCCCCCCTACCCTAGGCCAGGCCAAGAGGCCCCTGGCACATACGGAGGTCTGCCAGGAGCCAGCCCGTGCCGGCTGAAAATCCTGCCCCAGGAAGGGAGGAAAGCCCTCCCAGGCCCAAAGGACCAGAGCTCAAGACCCACCCTAGGCCAATCTCCGCAGCTGGCCTGGGGGTGGGGAAAACCCAGGGTGCCCCATCAGGTCCTCCCAGAAACCCACCTGGAGATCCGGAGGAAAGGGGGAGAGGGGGGTCGGGTGACCCAAGTCCGGGCCCCCCTACCCTAGGCCGGGCCAAGAGGCCCCTGGCACATACGGAGGTCTGCCAGGAGCCAGCCCGTGCCGGCTGAAAATCCTGCCCCAGGAAGGGAGGAAAGCCCTCCCAGGCCCAAAGGACCAGAGCTCAAGACCCACCCTAGGCCAATCTCCGCAGCTGGCCTGGGGGTGGGGAAAACCCAGGGTGCCCCATCAGGTCCTCCCAGAAACACACCTGGAGATCCGGAGGAAAGGGGGAGAGGGGGGTCGGGTGACCCAAGTCCAGGCCCCCCTACCCTAGGCCGGGCCAAGAGGCCCCTGGAACATACGGAGGTCTGCCAGGAGCCAGCCCGTGCCGGCTGAAAATCCTGCCCCAGGAAGGGAGGAAAGCCCTCCCAGGCCCCTGCAAATTAAGTTTTAAAAGAGGTTAATCTGAGCATAGGCAACATAATTCTTAACCACTATTTTTAAGTGTCACAGAAATAGCTGTTTTTAATATGGAGTCATTTCCATGAACTTTTATTTGTGCCAGTGCTAAATATGTTTAGTACAATTTTTTTCACTCGATCTTTGTAGGTTTTCAGTTGTTAATGGCTTATTTCAAGCTTCAAAGTGAGCTAAAGTAAAATTTACCACCTTTTATTTTTATTCTCTTTTTGGTGGTTGGGTCATGCCTGGCAGTGCTCAGGAGCTATTACTGGCTCTGTACGTTGAAGTGATTACTGGCAGGGCTCAGGGGACCGGATGTGGTGCTTTGCATTGGAATCAAGGTTGGTTACATGTTAGGAAACTGTCCCTCCTGTGCAATCTATCTGGCACCTTTATGAGAGGAGGAATATAAGGCTTAAGGAGATAAAAATAACTTGAAAAGGGTAAAAAAAACACTATTGCATTGAACTTCAATGCAAACTGAACTTTGAACAAACACAAACTTTTCTAAGTCAACATTCCCCCAGTTTTATACTTTCCTTAAGAGAAACATTTTTATATTTGCAGAAGGCAGTAAAAATTTCTTTGCAGTATAATGAGAGAGAACAAAATACTCTTGGCAGTAGCCTATCAGAAAAAAATTTGTCTTTTTCTGGAATTTTACATTCAAGTAATGTGTGTAAGTAAATGATTATGTTTTTTTCTTACTTTGAGGTCTTTTAATAGAAATAGTTATTAGTGATTATTTATTATGTTTATTATCTTACACATATATCTTTTCCATGTTCTACCTGGAAAATTATTGCAAACATATTGTGATTAATTGCACATATGTTGACTGAGTACATGGTGCCCAATTATTTGTGACCCGCATGGCCCCTCTTGTGATCTAGACTTTCCTGATTTGCTGCTTCAAGCTGGGGTTCAATGGGTAGCTCTCTTCCTTTAAAGAAACTGGTGTTCTCTTGGGCATGCATTCTCTCTTTTTTTCCTCTCCCTCTTCTTCCCCTTCCTCGGGATTTTTTTTTTTAAAAATCTCTATTTACTTCAAAATCTCTAGAATAAAGATCAACATGAGGCTTAGAAAGCAACTTAGTTTCATTTAATAGATATATTTAATTTTCAATCAATATTCCAACATGACTGTGTACAATATTCCATTTTAATTGCAATTTCTTACATAGTTGCAAAAATTCCTTAATAAATCAATGACTTGTATCATCTAAGCCATTTTAAAGGTCGTATTATTCTTTAATTATGAAAAGCCACATTTAAAAATTAGTTTGTTGCATGGAACTTTGAAAATACGAAAAAATAAATTGATTTTAATGATTCATTGTAGAATGCAAAAATATCAATTGTGAGATTTAAAATAACATTAATTTCCTTCATATTCTGGAATTTTTTTTCATATTGAAGGAGTTGGTATTGCTAATAAGAGTGATGAAGCTTGACACTAATAAATAACTTTAAAATTATTTTAGAGCATTGAAGATAATTATAAAAATTTTCTATTCCTTCACAAGAATCATTTTAATATTGATATATGAACAATAATATTATAATAGTACTGAATAATTTAAAAGTAGATGTTTTCAAAGTATATGTTGACTTGCAATCTATAATGTATAACAAATTTCACAGAAACAAGAAACTATAGAGCTTGAGCAATAGCACAGCAGGTCGGGCTTTAGCTTTACAGGAGTCCGACCTGGGTTCAACTCCCGACATCTCATATGTTTCCTTGAGCCTACCAGGAGTGGTTTCTGAGCACAGAGCCAGGAGTAAACCCTGAGCACTGTTGAGTGTGGCCCAAAACTGGAAAAAATGTCTACAAAAGTAAGTTATATGTCCTCTGATTAACGATTTAGAGGCACCAGAATATTACATGTATTTCTAGTTTTAATAATTGACAATAATTTTAATTTGTTTAGCTCTTTTTGAGAGGGTATCTGGTCCATAAAAAGCAGTTCTGTCTTCAAGGGACAGAATTTCTCAATGCTCAGAGGAATATAAATCAACTTAAAATAGAACATGAGGTTGGCCATATGGAAGGCAAACACCTTATCCACTATATCTCCAGGTAACTGTTTTTAATATACTCCCACTTTACACTATAACTAAAAGTGGTTGTGTTTGATTTAAAAATCAGTGATGCTAAAAGATAATTGATGCATTATTCATGACAAATAAAGGAACATAATGGAAAATATAGAATTCCTTAGAGTCTAGTTTTTCTAAGCATAATCTTTTATAAGCCATTATTTCTATAAATAATTGAAAACACACTGAGACTCTAGAACATTAACTAGTGTTTATCTGGATGTAGTCATTATGAAAAGTTTGAAAACATATCTATGATTTTTCTCAAGATGTGTCTCTATCTAAATTCCCAACATTACATGTTTTAAGTATCAAGAAATATTTTCTAATGAGAGACAAAAATGCAGTGAAATATTATGTCCTTAATAGGACAATATAGCAATATAAATATTTAAAATAGCAATATAAATATTTAAATGCAAATATTTAAAATATGCATAATGTATAACATTTGTTGCAATTTTCAAAATTACTTCATCCAGTTAATCTTTTGTCAAATTTTACTATTTAGTTTTGCATCCACATCTCCCAACAGTATGTAGTATGTTATATTAATTCTTAAACCTACGTATGTATTTTTCTATAATGTCCTAAATTATGGTAAGGTCTCTTCCAAATGATATCCCAGTATCCCTTCACTCTGTCCCTTGGATCCCAGACCCTATCTAAAAAGTTCAACTACCAACAACTATCAGAATAATTGTGTAAGTGTGAGAAAGATAATTGGTATCTGATATTTTTGCAGTATATTTCCTAAATTGTACAGAGTTTAAAGAAAAAGTTTAAAAGAATGGAAAAGGGGAAGTTATGACTCGGCAGAAGGAAACAAAAGTAGAAAATAGATGTCCTTGACAGAGTTCAGATGTTAAACAAAGATTTAAAAGCTGCGTTACAATTGTCATTTTGTTTACTTGTTTTTGAGCAATGCTCATGGCTTACACCCAGCCCTCTGTTCAAGGAGTGAACCTCTTGACAGGGGTAGGAAAACATATGGGATATCAGAAATTTAACTCAGATTATTTGCATTCAAGTCAAGCGCCATACCCACCATGCTCTCTCAAGCCCTCATGACAACAATATCTGAAGATCTAAAAACATAACTTAAATAAAGTGATACTAGAAAACTGACAGCATACAAGGTTCTTTCTTTAATCTGTAAAAACATTAATTAGGCATCTACACATAGATTGCAATGTCTTTATTAGACTTGTAGAACTCAACACCCTACCCTAAGGGACCAAGTTAAACTCTCATCTACCTGTGTATTCATTAACATAAAGCAGAAAACCTTACTAAGTATATAACTTAGTAAACTTGCCCATCCTCATACTTTGGTAAAAAATACAAATTCGAGGATGCTGATTTACATTATATCAATGTGTAAGTACAGTTATCTTAAGACAGAAGCATACCTTGTAGATATATTCCATTAAAAATTGCATCTATAAAATTTTGTAGTGTAACAAGAATTTAAAAGTTTTGGGGCCGGAGAGATAGCATGGAGGTAAGGCATTTGCCTTGCATGCATAAGGAGAGTGGTTTGAATCCCGGCATCCCATATGATCTCCCGAACCTGCCAGGAGTGATTTCTGAGCTCATAGCCAGGAGTAAACCCTGAGCGCTGCTGAGTGTGACCCAAAAACTAAAAATAAATAAAATTAAATTAAAAAAATAATAATAAAGAATAGAATTTAAAAGTTTTGACAAAACTCAACAAACTCCAAGAAAAATCAAAGATAATTCTTTGGAATCATTTAAATAAATGTGAACAAATAAGACAATTACTAGAAGTCAACAATATAAAATCAAATAAAGATTAAAGGGCTGAAATATTAATGAAATAAAATTTAAAGTATGATAGGTAACATTGGAAACTGTAGAAGGCAAAATAAGTGAAATAATACAGTATTTTTTCAATATATCAATCAGTGGAGAATAAAAGGAATAAAATGGCAAAGAAAATCTATGATTTATGGAATAACAGCAAAAAATGTTAGAAATATTGGATTTCGCAAAAAAGAAACAAGCAAGTTGAAAGGAGAAATGCTCTAATACAGTCAACTATATGTAAGAAACTAGAAAAAAGAGTAATCTAATTTTAATTTAATGAGATAAAGAAAAATAATAAAGAATCAGAACTAGAGGCAAAATTGCCAAAAGAAAAATCTATTGCTTCTGTTAAAAAAGATATATTTGATGTGCCTTGATCTAGAAAGAAGACTAAAATGATAGAAATAAGAAATTTTAAAAAATAAAAAAACTAAGGAGGAGACATTAAATAAAATCTATATAAATAAGTCCTAGATAAGAGGTAATCACGAAAACTACATTTATAAGAATAATGTGTGATATATGGATACTTTTCTAGAATGATATAAAATATTAAACAATGAATCAGAATTAAACAGACATTTTTTTGTGATTTTTGGGTCACACCCGGCAGTGCTCAGGGGTTACTCCTGTCTTCATGCTCAGAAATTGCTCCTGGCAGACACGGGGGACCATATGGGATGCCGGGATTTGAACCGATGACCTTCTGCATGAAAGGCAAACACCTTACCTCCATGCTATCTCTCTGACCCCAAACAGACATTTTTAACAAACCAGGAATGAGCAAGGAGGTTTATTCAGTAATTAAAATGCTCCCCACATAAAAACCTCTGTATCAGGTGGTTTCCTTCATTAAAAAATGAAAGAATTAAGCTCTAGTTAGAGCAATGAGGCAAACAAATGTCTAAATGGCATACAGCTTGAATAGAAAGAAGTAAAATTGTTAGACTTTGCAGATGACATACGTAGAAAAACTTAAAGGTATTCACTAAAGGTTGAAAAAAAGAAAATAAATTTACATGTCTGTTTCTATATGCTAACAATGCAATGTAAATAAAATCAAACTACTTGCAAAGCAGTAGAAGAATAAAATAATGCAATAAAGTATCAATACTATGTATTTTACAAAATATTAATGAAATGAATTTAAAAATAAATAGAAAGTTATCTCATATTCATGTGTCAACGAATCAAAAGAATTTGTATTGTTAAAATGCCAATGGTATACAAATCTGTCATCTAGATGTCAATATCAAACTCCCAAGGGAAGTTTTTATTTTTTGTTTTTGTTTTTGTTTTTTGTTTGTTTTGTTTTGTTCTGTTTGGATTTTGCATTAAACCCGGTGACTCTCAGGGGCTACTCCTGGATATGTGTTTTTGGCTTGGGTTACCATATAGGACTCTGGGGGATTGAACCATAGTCTGCCCTGGGTTAGCTGTGTGCAAAGCAAATGCCCTACCACTGTGTCATTGCTCTGGTTCCAGCAAGGGAAGTTTTTGAAAAAAAATATTTTGTCAACTAACATAAATATTTTTCTTTATTATTTTCTTTTTTTTATTTTTTTTTGTTTTAGGGCCACATCTGGTGTCCCTCAGGGGTTACACCTGTTTATGTACTCAGAAATAGCTCCTGGCTTGGGGGACAATATGTGACTACTCCAGGAGATCGAACAGCGGACTGATCTAGGCTAGAGCACACAAGGCAGATGGCACCTTTTTATTATTTTCAAAATAACAGTAAAACTATATAAAAAATAGAGAAATGAGAGAAAGCCATTCAAAAATTAAGTTACAAAGGGAACTTAAACATTTTAGGTAAATTAAATTAAGAATTCAACATATCAAAATTTATGAAATAAAATTAAACCAATGATTAGAAGGTTATAAATATAAATGTGAATAAAATACTTCAAATTGAAATCTAACTTATTAAAATGTTATAAGAACAAAAATGTAAATCTAAAGAAACCTTATAATTGATAATTAGGAAAGAAATTATTGAAATTGATAAAGACAAATAAAAATTTTTTATTTAATAGTTCAACAAAGTGAGGCTGACAGTTCAATTAAAAGGACAAAATGATCAAATTACAACTAATGAATGAAATAGATGACAATACACTCTAACTTATAGAAGTTGTATAATTATATGACAAAACTGTATCAATTTAAACAAATGATTAACAATCCTAAATGCAATAACCACATTTTAAAAAGCCACAAACTTCTAAAACTGTTTTACTAATACAAATCTTGAATAAAACCCACATATGTTTAATTAATTATCAATTTAAAAGCACCCAAAAATAAAGCATTAGGCAATTTGGATACAGTCAAAAACTTTATCTATCATTTAAAATATAATTCACTCTTCTAAACTGAGAAACTAGGGGAGAAAAAATGGCATGCAGATTTTTTTTTTTTTTGGTTTTTGGGCCACACCCGTTTGACGCTTAGGGGTTACTCCTGGCTATGAGCTCAGAAATCGCCCCTGGCTTGGGGAGACCATATGGGACGCCGGGGGATCGAACCGCGGTCCATCCTACGCTAGCGCTTGTAAGGCAGACACCTTAGCTCTAGCGCCACCTTCCCGGCCCCGGCATGCAGATTTTAAAGGAAGAAATAGAGACATTTTCAGACATTTGCTGTATATAGAATATTCTAAGGAGCACACACAAATCAACATGTAAATCAAAAATATTAGAACAAACAAAATACTAAATTTGTAAGATATATGATGAACACAGAAAAAAAAACAACTGTATATTACACCCTCTAGATAAATATTCCAAAAAAATTGCTATCATTCCACATAAAATAATATAAAAATATACTGGAACAGATGATAGAATACACAAAAAGTTTGAACATTGATCTAGGTAAATGGGAAAATATTCCCTGTTTATGAACTGGAAGATTCACTTTTAGTATGAAAGCAAAATATCCAAATCAAACTTCAATTTCAATGCTGTCCTTGCAAAAAGTTTAGTTGCTTTTTTGGTACAAACAAAATTATCTTAATATATATTGAGAAACTAAGAAACCTTCAGATCAATAATAGTACAATTTTATTTACTAAAAATATAGTAATAAATCTACTGAATAAAAGTAGAAAATTTGAGGATTCCGTTTTTAGTTTCAAAATTTACTGTACAGATTTCTTAATCCAAAATATGACATTAGCATAAAGATAAAACATACACCAATGGAATAGAATTGAGAGTACAGAAACAAACCCATTAGCCTACAGTGAATTGATTTTTAATGAGTGCCAAGATCGTTAAATAAGGAAATGGTCTGTTCAACAAATGGTGTTGTGACAACTGGGATATTGACTTTCAAAGAACTAAGCTGAACTCTTCCATCATACTGTATACAAACTATAAATCGACGCAGATCACACACATAAAGAGCTAAAAAACATGAAATTATGGAAGTACAATGCATGTATAATTAATCTATTTTAAAATCAATCCAAAAACACAATTTAAAAAATTCTTATGCAGGGAACAAAAATCTACCACCCCAAAACTCACCCTAACATTCCTCCTTCAGGGCTGCTGACTATATCTGAAAGATATAAGCTCCTTCATCAGAGAAAGCAAAACACTAAATCTGTTTAACACATTGCCACACCTCTACACACTCTTGTTTCCTGGCAACCCTCCACAAACTTCATGTTTTCTCAGAGGTTCAGAAAGTTGTTTCCTTCTCACTCTCAGATAATTCAGAGGATGGAGTACCATCCTTCGTTTCAGATGACTAAAATGACTTAGTAGAATATAGTGCCCGTGTACCTTGATATATAGATGCAACTCTGCCCCTTGGTGGGTATGAAGCTAGAACTTAGAGCTCAAAGTATATCTTTATTTTTTTTCCTTTCCTTTTACTTTTGGGGGATAGCTACGCAAGCAATTCTCAGGGCTTACTAAAAAATCCTCCATGGTGGAGATTGGGACCATTTGTGATGTGAACAGTCTACCTACTGTATACTATTGCTTTGGCCCCATCAAAGGGTTTATTCTTGAACCAGAATATCTAACAAAATCGGTCTCACATTTGTAGTTATTTTGTTTGTTTTTGTGCCACACACAGAAGTGCTCTGAGGTTACTCCTGACTCTGTGCTGAGAAATCGCTCCTGGGTGGGCTCGGAGGACAATATGAGATAATTGGGATCTAACCCAAGTTGGCCACATGCAAGGAAAAAATCTTACCTGCTGTGCTCTCACTCTGGTCTTTCACTTTTGTCCTAGATTGGAACCTATTACCCCTTTCTTCATACAGAAAATATCTACCATAATCCTGGTAGCTAGTAGTCCATGGTGATGAATTTAGTGAGAAACTGCCTAGTCACAGTCCTAAAGTAGCCCAAAGACATAAGTAACATGTCCCTTTTAATTGCAAAACTGAGCCTTGGGATATGTAGAAAATGAGACACTATGCAGATATAAGTCATGAGGCAACACCCAATAAAAAAGGTCCCTCAGTCCCTCAGAAAAGAATGTTCCAGAGGCGAGAAACTGGGGGGTGAGCAGTGGTGCAGCCGTAGGGCGTTTGCCTTGCACGCAGCTGACCTAGGACAGACTGGACCACGGTTTGATCCCCTGGCATCCCATATGGTCCCCCAAGCCAGGAGCGATTTCTGAGTGCATAACTAGGAGTAACCCCTGAGCATCACCAGGTGTGGCCCAAAACCAAACCAAAAAAAAAAGAAAAAAAGAATGTTCCAGAGATCCAGAGACTCTCAAGGTCACCCAAAGGATATGAAAAGAGCAATACAAATCCAAGTGTTCTCCTTGAATATACAGCTGGGTGCATAGGAACCTTTAATTGAACCCAGATAAGGAAACGGTTTTTCAGATTTACCTACATATCAGAGTGACTTATGTACTCTCAGCATTTTCCTTCACAAACAGGCCTATATTGTTTTTGTTCTCTCCCTATCTCTCTCTATCCTTCCTTCTCTCTCTTTCTCTCTCTCGCACTTGCTCACTCTCCCCCTCTCCATTATATTAAACAACTTTCTCTAAAAGAAATGAATTCACTGTCTCGATTCCTGGCTTTCTTTTCTACGTTCTGAAGTTCATAGGAAGTATGGGCAGAGGTTAGAACTGACTTTGCTGACCAACACAGAGCAACTGAGCAACTCTGCCCTCTAACCTGTGCAGATAAATAAGGTGAGACTCAGGCTGCTTCAGGGTTGCCCTATGAGGTTATAGAGACAGTGCCAGTAAAAAACTAATTTAGAGGGTCAGAGTTGTAGCCATATACTAAAGGTGTCCTTTCCTTTCAGTTTTTTGTGGTGGGCTTTTAAAACATGGTCCTTATTTTTAAGTAAATTATTTTAGTCACCTGACAGGTTCATGATGGTGCTTAAAAGACTTTAATAATCCTTGAGTTTGCTTGGTTTGGTTTTGGAGGCCAAACCTGCTGTGCTCTGTGCTCAGAGATTAATCCTAGCAGGGCTTCTGGGATTATATTCCATTTGGGGAATAAAACTTGGGTCAACTACGTACACGACAAGCACCCTACCATTGTATTATCTCCTTGGTCCTAACATCATCAGTCTAACTAATGCCAGAAATTTATCCAGGTAATCAAGTTCAAGTTGAGAAAATGGAAGAACAATTTTGTTTTTTCAAAAAATATTTGAAGAACTGTAATTTGCAAAGTTATTGATAGTATAATTTTAAGCATATAATATTAACATTTCAACACCAATCCTACTACCACTGTCAAATCTGGTTACTAGTGTTCCTATTGCCACATCCTCCAATGCTATCCCCTCCCTGACCCTTGAAAAGCACATTAAATTTTTTTGTGGTTGCACCTTAAACCTCATGTTATCATCGTTGTTCAGTCTGTGCTTTCTCTCTAGATGCTACATCACCAATATAACAGAAGCTCTTATCTCTATTCCTGTATTACTTCCATTTCTCATCTTCTCCATTTCCATCTTGACATATTTTCTTCTCTGTCCTTCTCTTCCTTAAGTTCTGGGGTAGTGGGTTATCTAAGAATCCCCCTTTACTATATTACAATTTTTATCTAGTTTCTATATATGCCACAGATATGTAGATCATCCTGTGTTTGTCTTTCTTCTTCTGACTTACATCACTCAACAAACTATCTTCCAGATCCAACCAGGTTGCAATATATTGTATGATTTCAGCATTCCTTGCAACCATGTATTATTCCATTGTATATGCATGCCACATCTTCATAATCCACAAGCACTATTTTCTTAAGACTGTTCCCTTAGTACCACATTTCACCCAGGACAGCTTTAATATTTGGCATACTTGCAAGGAGTCTGGTGACTCGCAGCATTCTTTGTGAGTCACCCAGCGAACCCACTTCTTTTGATGAGAGTCACACTTCCCACCTACAACTCCATCATTATACAAAGAAAGCATGCAATTTGGCTGATCTTATAGGTTGAAAACTAGAGAGCAATTTTGTTTCTGGGTGGATTATTCCTCCAACTCATCCATAACTGACTTACATTCAGATGATATTCAGATGTGCTTTTGGGCTATTCAAGTTCTTTTAGAGTGTTTTAAATTGTGGGGGATGATGAGAAAGCATGAATGTAGTTTGCATACAAAGAGAACATATATATTTTAAGAATAAGCACACAGTGTTATGGGCAAAATATATTTCCTCAAATTGATTTGTTGAAATCTCAAATTTTTGTGTGACCAAACTTGGACAGAGGACCTAAAAGGAAGCAATTCTAGCTAATTTAGGTCCTTTTTTTCTGGACATATGGACCTCAAAATAAAAGACAACAGATCGTACTTATTACTTCACTTTTTTCCTCCCTATGCTTACATAATGGGTAATGTCTTTGTAGGACTTGGCAAAAAGAGCATTGTGAATGAGGGTGAGACATTGCAAGGGAAAACAAATCTGCCAAGACATTAATCTGCAACATCTGGCTTCTAGATAGATAAGGACATCAATTCTATTGTTTAGGCAATCTACTTATGGATTTTTGTTATGGAAACAAAGGCAAAGTAATGCAGTAAAGCCATTGTTTAAAGTGAAAGGTGAGCATCTGAAAAGGAATAATATTTTCGGGGTATAATAAGAATATTCTATGACAAACTATAGAGTTGTTCTGCATCTCTATGTATAGACAGAAAACAATATGTAACAATATACTACATACTTTGAGTGGGCTTACGTATTACTTGTTGAGCTCATCCTAATAAAACTCTCAATAAAAAATTAAATCACTATCATATATTGTGAAAGCATAAAGAATTTTCCTCACAAATGATTCCTGTTTTAAAGTGAACTGCAATTTTGAATATGGAGGCCTATTTTTGCTCTAAAAGTTATTTTGTTCACATTTTCAAAAAATTCACCTAAGTTCGTTTAATGGATATTTTCAATAAACAAATAATGTGAAAGATGGAAAAAATAAAGCTTTTAAGTTGGAAAATGAATAAGGCTCTAATGACATTTATTGAAAAAATATATAATTTCTTTTGAAATCTTTGAATCTACTATTTGAAATATTTAAATTACTATTTTCAAAGTTAAACTTTCTCTATGAGGTAGAAAAATTCCCACAAAAGTATCCCCTGATTTAATAATCAATTACATACATGCATTTTAATTTGACTGATATTGTATTTGAGATTATCATAACAATTTCTTTTTTTCTTAAAATTAATCAGGTATGCTTGACATGTATATAACAGATACATTACAGTGCCCACAAGGAATTTCACAATTCTGTAGTCTGCTGGAAGTTGTTACTTTGAATTAATTTCCTGTTTATTTTCCTAGCTTTCATCTATATTCACCAATATATTCATGATCCAAACAGCCTTTCACTATATCTTCTTTAATGATTTTAAGGTATTTTTTCCTTTTCCAGAAATAGACAAGATATTTTTTCTAATATAAAAATGAAAATTCTCTCTTATCTAGTAATTAAAATATTAGATATAAGATAGGAGAATAGTGATAAAACCTGTTTTCATCTTTATATTCATGCCAACTATATTCACAAGAAGTCAGAGCAAGAAATAGAACAGCATATGACTGGATGAAGAAGTTATGGAATATATACTCAGTGGAATACAAGTTTTCAAGAAAAAGAGGAAATTGTGACATTTCCAATAATATGGGTAGATATTGAGGCATTTTTGCTAAACTAATTATGCAAAAAATAATTACTTTATGGCTTCACTCATCTGTGAAAAATAATAACTACATCAGTATACTCAAAAACAACAACAGCAAAGCTAAGTGAGATACTGAGTTTGATGTAGACATTTTTGGTTACCAGAGGTGTTAGGAACTGTGCAAATGGTTTTTATCAGAGTCAAATCCTTGAGCAATATACTATGTAAAATGCACTAGGTATTTACAGTAGAAAATACACTGGAATTGGATTTGAAAATCCAAGTTTAGACCTAAATCCCAGAAATTGACTAGGAAGGAGACAATGGGTACAACAAAGTCATGATTAGGAGCAAAGCACCTACCACACACTGCTACAAGTTCACAAGGTGATTTTAGGAATTTCTAGGGCAAATTTATAACTACTATATGCTTCAATTATTCTCTCTTTAAAGGAAAGATGATGATGATGGTGATAAAGCACACTTTTATACAACTGGTTAGTAAATCAAATGAGATGGCCTGTGTAAAACACATAGATCAAAGTTGAGTACCTCAGAGCAATTGAAGTTATAACTGTAATTTATTCAAAATCACAGTGCACTCTTCCTAATTCCTAAATTATCAGTATTAAGTGATTTTATACTTTTGAGTTTTCTGGCAATCTTCCATTACTTACACATCATATGGTGTGCGGTACTTAAGACACATTATTTCTTTATAAAGATAGAAAAGAAACCCTGTCAGTTTTTAATCTAGCCAGGAAGGTAAACTAGGATGGTTAAACCAAAAAGTGGAATTCATGAGAGATAGTAACTGTGTATAAAACACATAGAACGACATCTTCCAGGAGTTCTAGAAATGATCACTTCCCATCAGAACTATCATTATAAGTTTTATTTCATGAATGTGTCATAGTTCCATCAGAGCTTACAGGAACGTTAAGACCAGAAGATAAAACATCTGAGAAAATGACAAAGCCATATCTGGTAATGAGAGTATGTGAAAAAAAGTAGGAAAGTAGTTAAGTTTAGTCATAGAAATAAGCTCTAAGAAATGGCAAAGCTCTCAACCACATGTTAAATCTTAGACCTTTTAGTTCTCACAGAAAGTCATTCATCTATGTGATTGCTTTCTAAGACAGATAGGAAACTAGGGTATTACACAATGATTTCT
Source organism: Suncus etruscus (assembly GCF_024139225.1). NCBI lineage: Eukaryota > Metazoa > Chordata > Mammalia > Eulipotyphla > Soricidae > Suncus > Suncus etruscus. The sequence goes on from NC_064868.1 coordinate 82,536,751, forward strand.
TTGTAAGAGCACTTTGGCATGTTGTTGATGAAGCATACTCAAATAGTAACAGGGTGTCATCAAGTAAGAACTAACCTAGTTTGCCTTTGTTAACTGGGCCAATTCCCACAGTACAGAGAGGTAGGTGCGAATCTGCTGACCTGAGATCCAGCGCCATCCACTCAGGCCCATTAAAGCATGAGGATCTGTTCTCAGTATTCCTAGCTGAGCTGCAGCTCACATTAGAGAAGAGAAGAAACTGCAGCCACTGTATTTCTTGGCAAGCTGCTGGAATAAAAATAGAGTTTCGCTGACTAAGTATTCACTATATCTGCAGACATTTCCCAGCTGGGGAAATAGACATCTTTTCCCCCTAATTTCTCCCCTTTTGAATATTTGCTTAAATTAGCCCTTCAACCGTGCCTCCTCCATCAAAAAGAAAAGAAAAAGATCAATTTTTTAATTTGTATTTTTAAAAGACACTCAAACTGAAAACTTTAATATTGGCTCTTTTTTTCTAACTATTTTTACTGTTAATTCAAATATATTTTTGAGATTAAGAAGATCTTTGAATTAACATGTCAAAATAGCTTGTTTGTTTTCTAATTAAAGGAGAAGAAAGCAAGCCCAAGACATCTTTAATAGCTCTATTCTGGGACCACTGAATTTATAATTATGTATACTTTCTAGAGGAGGTATGGTCCTTGATTTATTCTGTAAATACTTTGTGAGAATTCTAAGTTCACAGCATGAATTCTCCAGGCTCCCTATGCAGCAGAACCTATTATTTCATTTGTGCAGTTGAAATCGAGACACAGATTTATTGTCCAATTTGTCTAATATCACTCAGATGGATGATTAGGTATAGGTGTGATTCAAACCCAGATATGTTGTGTCCAAGGACCATACTCTTAACCAAAACAACTACTCTATTTTTATGTATGAATCAGGCTTCTGAGAACTTGCATTTTTACATATCTGAAAAAGAGATCCAATTCCAAATTGAAGGAACTTACTTTTTATTTTTTCTCTCCTGTCTTAATTCATAAAAATCCCACTGATATTTCTGCTTAGTGATAATATGGGAAATCTATGAAGTGACCTTTCCTCCAGATCATGCTACTATTAACATGCTATAGATGAAATCATCCCCCACCCTATGCCCCATAGCTAGCAATAGTATTTTAGCTAAAAATGGAATTGTTACAAAGATTCAGTGAAATAACTATAACACAAGCAAATGTTCTGGTCATAAAGCTATTTATATTAGCTGAATGGAGTAAGATAGCAGTATGTGGTTTACATGATTTTCTGATTCAAAATACTTTAGTATTAAAAATATCCTAATGTCACCTAAACATCTATGGTTGTGTGCATTCATTACTATGTGGGCTTAGCTGTTGGTCATATTTTTCAGCCTATGGAATGGATGGGTCAGCAGCAAGGGCATTGCACAAGAAACACACAGATTCATGAGAGAAACAGCATAATGCCAGGGGTAGAGTCAGCCATCTCCTCCTGGACCCCCGTCCTATCTTTTACTAGCCAACGTTAACAGAATAAAGGTAATTCACTTGAGGACTGGGATGACATAGTTATGGGTATTTAAGTTAATTAAACATATGTGGGTCCCTAATCAAACCTGGGTGGGTTTTTACAATTCAAAATGGTAAGATGAGGAAAGTGAAAGCAGGGAGAGGCTTAGAATAGCTACAAAAATATATTTAAGTTCCCTTATATTTAAAGTATAGATGTTACACATATCAAGATCATAGAATTATATAAAGAATTTAGTTTGTGTGAGCAGTGAAAAATTGATGACAAGGACATTGAAAATATAACCAAGCACTTGAATCATGAGCAACGTATTTCAAATCAAAGTTGTGCATCTGAGCCAAGTTACTCACATATCTGTGCCTTGGTTTTCTATAAAGTGGGGCTGATAGTAGCACCTGCCTCAGTGGTTTTTCATGAAAATATTACACATTAATAAAGATTTCTTAAATCATATTTTCAATTGTTCTTTGTAAATGGGAATCTATAGATTTATCATCTAATGTAATTATGCAATTTCTTTTTTCTGATCTTGTTTTTTTTCCATTTTTTCTTTATTTAAACATCTTGATTACATAAATGATTGTGCTTACGTTTCAATCATGTAACCCCCTTCACCAGTGCAACATTTCTACCACCAATGTCCCAAATCTTCCTCCATCCCACCCCACCCCCACCTATACTCCAGACAGGCTTTCCAGGTCCCTCATTCATTTACATGATTATGGTAGTTCTCTGTGTAGTTATTTCTATACCTGTATTCACCACTCTGTGGTGAGCTTCATGAAGTGAGCTGGTGTTCCAACCCTCCTCTCATTGTTTCTGAGGATTGTTACAAAAATGACTTTTATTTTTCTTAAAACCCATAGATGAGTGAGACTATTCTGCATCTCTCTCTCCCTCTGACTTATTTCACTCAGCATGATAGATTCCATGTACATCCATGTATAGGAACATTTCATGACTTCATGTCTCCTGATGGCTGCATAATATTCCATTGGGTATATGTAACAAAATTTCTTTAGCCATTCGTCTGTTGAAGGGCATCTTGATTGTTTCCATAGCCTGGCTATTGTGAATAGTGCTGCAATAAATATAGGTGTGAAGAAGGGGTTTTTGTATTGTATTATTGTGTTTTTAACATATATCCCTAGGAGTGGAATAGCTGGATCGAATGGGAGCTCAATTTCCAGATTTTGGAGGAATCTCCGTATCGCTTTCCATAGAGGTTGGACTAGACGGCATTCCCACCAGCAGTGAATAAGACTTCCTTTCTCTCAACATCCCCGCCAGCACTGATTGTTTTTATTCTTTGTGATGTGTGCCAATCTCTGTGGTGTGAGGTGGTACCTCATAGTTGTTTTGATTTTCATCTCCCTGATGATTACTGACGAGGAGCATTTTTTCATATGCGTTTTTGGCAATTTGTATTTCTTTTTTATCAAAGTGTCTGTTCATTTCTTCTGAGAACTCAAGCCTATTCCACTGATCTGAGGGTCTGTCTTTATTCCAATACCATGCTGTTTTGATAACTAGTGCTTTGTAGTACAGTTTAAAGTTGGGGAAAGTAATGCCTCCCATTTTCCTTTTCCCTAGGAGTACTTTAGCTATTCGAGGGTGCTTATTGTTCCAGATAAACTTCATAAGTGTTCGATCCACTTCTTTGAAGAATTTCATGGGTATTTTAAGGGAATCACATTAAATCTGTATAATGCTTTGGGGAGTATTGCCATTTTAATTATGTTAATCCTGCCAATCCATGCGCAGGGTATGTGTTTCCATTTCCGTGTGTCCTCTCTTATATCTTGGAGCAGAGCTTTATAGTTTTCTTTGTATAGGTCCTTCTCGTCTTTGGTCAAGTTGACTCCAAGATATTTGAGTTTGTGTGACACTATTGTGAATGGGATTGCCTTCCTGACTTCCTTATTATTATACATTATTGGTGTATAAAAAGGCCATTGATTTCTGTAGGTTGATTTTGTAGCCTGTCACCTTGCTATATTTCTAGAAGCTTTTTGGTACAGTCTTTAGGGTTTTCTAAGTAGAGTATCATGTCGTCTGCAAACAATGAGAGCTTGGATTCTTCCTTTCCTATCTGGATTCTTTTGATATCTTTTTCTTGCCTGATTGCTATAGCAAGAACTTCCAGTACTATGTTGAAGAGGAGTGGTGAGAGCGGACAGCCTTGTCTTGTACCAGAATTTAGAGGAAAGGCTTTTAGTTTTTCTCCATTGAGGATAAGATTTGCCATTGGCTTGTGGTAGATGGCTTCAACTATATTAAGAAAGGTTCCTTCCATTCCCATCTTGCTGAGAGTTTTGATCAAGAATGGGTGTTGGACCATATCAAATGCTTTCTCTGCGTCTATTGATATGATCATATAATTTTTATTTTTCTTCCTGTTGATGTCGTGTATGATGTTGATAGATTTATGGATGTTAAACCATCCTTGCATTCCTGAGATGAAACATACATGGTTGTAGTGTATGATCTTCTTGATGATGCATTGGATCCTATTTGCCAGGATTTTGTTGAAGATCTTTGCATCAGCATTCATCAAGGATACTGGTCTGTAATTTTCTTTTTTGGCAGCGTCTCTGTCTGGTTTTGGTATCAAGGTGATGTTGGCTTCATAAAAGCTGTTTGGGATTGTTCCCGTTTTTTCAATTTCATGGAACAGCTTGGCTAGGATTGGTAGTAGCTCCTCTTAAAAGATTTGAAAAAAATTCATTAGGAAATCCATCTGGTCCTGGGTTTTTCTTTTTGGGCAGATGTTTGATTACAGTTTCAATTTCCTCGGTAGTCATGGGGGTGTTTAGATATGCTACATCCTCCTCACTTAAATGTGGAAGGTTATAAATGTCCAAGAACTTTCCATTTCTTCTAAGTTCTCATGTTTAGTAGCATAAAGTTTCTCAAAGTATTCTCTGATTACCCTTTGGATCTCTGCAATATCTGTAGTGATCTTCCCCTTTTCATTTCTAATATGGGTTATCAGATTTCTCTCTTTCTTTGTGCGTTTTGCCAATAGTCTATCAATCTTGTTTATTTTTTCAAGAACCAGCTTCTGCTTTCGTTGATCTTTCAGATTGTTTTTTGGTTTTCCACTTCATTGAGTTCTGCTTTCAGCTTTGTTATTTCCTTCTGTCTCCCTATTTTTGGTTCCTTTTGTTGGTCATTTTCTAATTTTTTTGAGCTACGTCATTAAGTTATTCAGGTGTGCCCCTTCTTCTTGATGTGTGCTTATAGAGCTATAAATTTTCCTCTCAGGACCGCTTTTGCTATGTCCCATAGATTCTGCCAGTTTGTGTCTTCATTACCATTCGTTTTCAGGAAAGTTTTGATTTCCTTTTTGATTTCATCTCAGACCCACTGGTTGTTCAGTAGCAGGTTGTTTAATTTCCAATTATTAAAGTTTTTCTTCTGTGTGGCTTTGTAGTTCATATCTAATTTCAGAGCCTTCTGGTCAGCAAAGGTAGCCTGCAGGATTTCTATCCTCTTGATTTTATGGAGGTATGTTTTATGTGTCAGCATGTAGTCTATTCTGGGGAATGACCCATGTACATTGGAAAATAATGTGTATACAGGTTTTTTGGGATGGAGTATAGTGTATATATCTACTAGTCCTCTTTCTTCCATAGCTCATTTTAGGGCTAGTATGTTTTTGGTGGGTTTCAGTCTGGTTGACCTATCAAGTGTTGATAGGGCCATGTTGAGGTCTCCCACAATGATTGTGTTATTATTGATTTCTTCTTACAGATTTGTCAGTAATTGTATTAGATAATTTTCTGGTTTCTCATTGGGTGCATATATGTTTAATATTCTGATTTCTTCCTGTTGCACATATCCCTTGATTAGTACATAGTGTAGATCTTTGTCCCTTACCACTTTTCTGAGTATAAATTTGGTGTCATCAGATATTAATATGGCCACCCTAGCTTTTTTAATGGTGTTGTTTGCTTGGATGATTTTCCTCCAGCCTTTGATTTTAAGTCTATGTTTGTTCTGACTATTCAGATGTGTTTCTTGTAGGCAGCAGAAGGTTGGATTCATCTTTTTGACCTATTTTGCCACTCTGTGTCTTTTAATTGGTGAATTTAGTCCATTGACCTTGAGGGAGATGATTGTCATAGGATTTAATGTGATCTTTGAATATAAGTTTGCTGTGTTTGTTGGTCTCTCTTGTCTTAGAGTAGACCTGTCAGTTTTTCCTTTAAGGCTGGTTTATCATCTGTGAAATTTCTGAGCTTTTGTTTATCCATGAAGCTATGTATTCTTCCTTCAAACCTGAAGGTGAGTCAGGCTGGGTGCAGTATTCTAGGTGAGGCATTCATTTCATTCAGTCTTGTCACAATATCCCACCACTGTCTTCTGGCCTTGAGAGTTTCTTGTGACATGTCTGCTCTAAGTCTTAGGGATGCTCCTTTGAATGTAATTTCCCTTTTCGATCTTGCTGCTTTCAGTATTCTATCTCTATCTAGGGGATTTGTCATTGTAATGAGAATGTGTCTTGGGGTGTTTTTCTTTGGGTCTCTTTTAGCTGTTACTCATCGGGCATGCAGGATTTGATTGCATGTAGTCTATAACTCTGGGAGTATCTCTTTGATAATGTCTTTGACAGTTCATTCTTCCTGGAGATCTCCTACCTGCGTCTCTGGGACTCCAATGATTCTTATGTTGTTTCTGCTGAGTTTATCAAAGAATTCTATTTTCATCTCTTCGTATGCGTTGAGTAATTTTCCATTGCCTGTTCATTTGTCTTAAGGTTCTTTTCCAATTTCTTCTGTTGTGTTGCGTTTTTCTGCATCACATCTTCCAGTACTCTGATTCTCTCCTCAGCTGCTGATACCCTGTTGGCGATGCTATCCATTGAGTTTTTCAGTTGAGCAACCGTGTTTTTCAGATCTGTTATTTCAGTTTAGAGTTTTCTGATTTCTGCCTTTGTGTTCTGTTCAGATCGATCTATGCTTTTTTTTTTTTTTGAGTTCTATGAACATCTTCCAATATTTCTATTGGAAATAGAACCTCTCCTTATCTGAGAGGTTAATCAGGTGGTTGGAATTTATTAGGTCATCAGAGCTTTCTTTTTCATTCTCTGTGGATGGTGTTTGCCTGAGAGGTTTCCCTATTGTCACGCTTGTAGTGTGGTTTTTCCTGCGTGTTGTGGTGGGGTTCATTGGTTCGAAAGAGTTTCACGGCCACGCTCTTCTGCTGCCTCTAGTTGACAGTCCTCAGATTGAACAGTCCTCAGATTGAACAAAGGCACAGCAGGGCGGAGCCTCCACAGGCCAGAGACCTCAGTTTATTGGACAGCGACCCTCACAGCCAGAATGTACTTACTGGGCAGCTTCAAAATGCAGTTTTTTGGGGGGTGTGCTCCCTAGGCCTCTGAGGAAATTCAGGGATTCAGAACACAGGCTAATTATGCAATTTCTTTTCAAAGAGTAAAAGTAGGCTGTGTGGGCAGACATGATGGAAATTAAAAAACAATGAAATTGGGGTCAAAAATATTACAGCATGTAGATCACTTTTTTGTATGTGGCTCTGTTTTATTACAGCACACCACAATCCATTGAGTACTCCCATAGTGTTCTCTTAGCACAGAATGAGGAGAAAGCCCTGAGAACTTCTAGATGTTTCCAAAAAGCCTCCAAAAAGTGAAATGAAATTCATGGTCTCTAAGAGTTCATATCTATAAGAGTGAGAATACAAAAGGAGAGGAGTGACTGCCTAAAGTTATGTTTAAGAAGGATAGAAAACATAAAATGAAAAGTCATATATTGAAGAAAATTAATAGGATATGCAGTGGTGAAATGGCTATAGAGCTCATCATTCACAGCTGAGTTCAAAATTCTTTTTTAATTTTTTTATAAAGAAAATGCATCACATAGTTTACATAACTCATCATAGTACATATGTTTCAAGATAAGGGAAAACGAAGTTATTGAATAAACGGAAAGAACATAGAAAGAAAAACTAAAATATGAAATGGAAGAGTAGAAAAAAGAAGAAAAAGTTCAGTAACAAGTATATTTGTGAAAATTATTGTATTTCCAATAAAGTCATTAATACAATAGCAGAAGGCTTAATAAACTCTTTTTTGTTTTGTTTTGTTTTTGTTGGTGGGACACTTCCTGTGGCACTCAGGGGTCACTCCTTGCTTTTGCTCAGAATTCGCTTCTGGCAGGCCTGTGGGACCATATGGGATGCTGGGAAAAGAGCCCAGGTTAGTCCAGGATTGGCAAATGCCCTACTGCTGTGTTATCTCTCTGGCCCCTAGTAAGCTCTGTTTCTAAAATAAGAGATAAAAATACAATAAAAATGTGTGTTCAAGGCACTTGTTGTCATTTGCCTAGGAACAGCAAAATATGGAGAAAATAGAAAGGAAAAACCTTTGGCTTTAAAAACAGAGTGAACTTACCCATTAAGTATCCTGGCATAAGACCAACTCCAGTCTCCATGCATACTAAGTTATCTAACCCCAAAGTCCTTCTCTGGTCCCAGTAAAAATTCTTCACAATCATGGTTGTTGCTGTCAGGTTTCTGTAGTTAGAGATCCTGATTTCTTTACAGATCCTATGTCAAAATCAGGGTGACATGGAGCATATTCTGGTTTCATCTTACCATAAGGTTGCAATGCAGAGAACCCTGTCCTGAACTTAGTTGTTGCTGTTACCCAGCAGTCAGGGTATCACACTTACTCTGCAGTAAGTCAATGCCAGGGCAGCCTTAGGGCCTTCCCTGGTAGATGTCCGATTCCTGTTGATTATGTAGAAAACAGTGATGTTTCCATAGATGGTATCCAAGGTTCCAGGGTGAATGGTCAATATACGATCTTCTGAAGCCTAAGCCAACTCACTATGACAAGTGTTTAGGGTGTAAGGCCCCACTGCAATTTAAAATGTATGTGTTCCTATCTTTATTAGATAAGAACTTGTTTGCACACATAAAATTTCCCCTTTTTAATGGCCTATTCAAAAAGGGGAAATGCCACATGTTACTACTAATGCACATGGGGGTAAAAATAACAAGCTTAACAATCCTTATAACTTGGTTCTAACATGAAATCTAAGCACTAGAGAATCTTATCTACTAGAATTCACACTAAATAGATCCCCCAAAATGAGGAAAATTGCCACTACATAAGAAGACATTCAATAAGGGTTATACCTATTAAGGAAATATAATATATAATATAAAGAAATATTCAAAGGAAATATCCATGTACCCTTTAATTCTTTTGAAATAGTCTTGAAGGTATAAAATTCGATGACGGCTTCAGCCTTTGATTTGGTCTTGTGGAGTCTAAAAATGGCTCCCAGCAGTCACATATCAGGAAATGTCCTCGAGCTGGGAGCTTCTCAGAAACCAACTTTTGGTAGTGAGCAAGAGTCCACAGCAAAGGGATGTGGGAGAAAGGGGCTGCCAAGAGAAAATCAGCAACAGCAGTGGCAGCTTTTTCTCAGGCTGAAAATCTATATTTTCACTTTGGGAGCTGGTTGGCAGCTGGCTGGGGTGAGCGGACTTTTCCGCTTCCTGAGGAGTTAAGAATTGAGGGTAAAAAGTGATAAATGGGGGGAAATTACAGATAGAGGAGAGAGTGAAGGGCTAGGAAAATAATTTGTAATGTGGTAAGTGAATGGAGGGGGAAAGGGGTTATACATAATGGGGGAATGACAGTATACAGATATGTATTTTACAGATGGACATAAGACATGCATTGAGGTATCCAACACATACATTCATGCAAACACATAGATAGACACCACAAATCTATCCATGGGTTACAGTTGAAAATCTGACTCACGTGAAATTGGACAGAATGCTTAAAAATATAAAGCTGCCAAGTAAGATGTGGTGGTTTTTCATTTTCTAGGCCAATCATGATTGGTGAAAGTAAACTTTATTAAAGAAAGACTTTGTGGGTTAGATTGTGTATAGAGCATTCTTAAAAATAATCATAATTTCAAGTCTAAAAACCTAAGTGATATGGTAATGAGCACTGTAAGAGGAGTCTACACCATGATATATCATATAGTGTGTATTGAGCATCCAGTTTCCTTTTTTAAAAGTAATCTAAAATCATGGGCATTATGGTATAATGGAATATTATACCTATACTGAAGACAGATTACAACAACATAATTAATGAATGAGATCTGTATTCTTTACTATAGAGTGAGATCATACAAATCTAAATAATATAAGAAAAAAGGTCATTTGTAGAAATGCTATATTTAATTTTTTAAGAACATGCAGATGTGCTTGAAAGAGTACTGCTGATAGAAAAAGGCCTTGTAGGTTTTATCCCCAGTACTACATATGGTCTCCTAAGTCCCACCTGAAGTTATTCCTTTGTGCAGAGCAAGGAGTAAGCTCTGATGAGAACTGAATGTGGGACTCAAACAAAAACAAACAACCAAGAATTCAAGTGTGTAACTTTCTATTTTTTAAGTATTTTTTTTAATTTTTATTTTGATCACATTGGCTTACATATCTTTAACAGTAGTATTTTAGGTACATACTAACATTGAATCAGGGGAATACCCATCACCAAATTTGTCCTCTTCCCATCTCCGTACCCTTCCTGCAACCATATCCCCCCATCACTCCCTGAGCCGTTGGAGTATGTGGTCCCCTCTTTGTCTAGCTTACTATTAGTGATCATGTATCTATTTGGTCCTGGTACCCTCCCTTGTTTCCCCCTCTATTTGAGAGGTGGAGCTAGATAATTCGAGTTATGTGGTTTTGTTTGAAGGAAAGAAAAGCAGTAGAATGGAGTAAAAAATAAGAAAATAAAATAAATTAAATCAAATAAGCTGAACATGGCAGAGGCTGAGGCTTTCAGCCTCAGTTTGAGCGAGGACATGAAAAAGGTAATTGAAACACCACATCAATACAGAAAGAAATATCAAATTAAATATCCATTGAGCATTACAGCAATAAATACAAGCACCACTCAATAGTCTCGGTTCTGAAATCAAACCATGCCAGAGTACAAAAAGAGAGAGAAAGATAAAATAAAATAAAATATAATAAATAAAATAAAATAAAATTGGAGACATCAACTTCAATATCTACATTAAAATAAAGACATCAATAAATATCGATCAAACAATAAATTTATATGTTGAAAATGATGATTTTGTACCTTTTTTTCTTTTTCTCCCTGCATAGGCACAGTAATTATTGGGGATATTATAGAGGGAATTCCTTTGGCTAGGAGATACAGGATTTCTCTACCCCTAAAGTATACTGTCATGGAATTAACTATAGACTCCCTGCATGATCATTTATTCTTCCCTCGGTGCTTTTTTGGTGTATAGAATACTTCTGCTTCGTCATGGATGGTAAAATCAGACCTCTGCATCTAGAGATCTTGGTGTCTGTACAGTTCAAGGAATGGAGCTTATGATGAAGTCTTTCTTTGTGGTTCTTGCAGTTCTGCTTCTTCAGTGTCGTTTTAATCCATTTTATGTAGTTGGTGGTCTTGGTCATTACATTGCTTCTATGATGGAGCCTGGGATAGAGTCTTTCGTTATGCTTTCGGAAGACCTGTTCAGTTGCAATTGTCTCAGTCAGACCTCTGGAATTGGAGATCTTGTTTGTTGAACAAATCGTAGACCAAAAGCTAGGCTAGTGCTTTTTGTTGTTGTTGTTGTTGTTGTTGTTGTTGTTGTTCATGTTGTTGGTCCCGGGATGCATACTGTCCAGTCCTGATTGTAACAATCAGTCATCTGTATATAGTGATCTTGGCTTTTGCACAGATCAAACATGTCTTCTGATTTTGTCTTATCGTTGGATGGTAAGGAAGTACAACTTGCTCTTGGATCAAATTGTTCCCATTTCTTTGTTGTCAGGCTATCAATTTAGAACTGGCGCATGTTGGTTTCAGAGCAACATTATGGATGCCCTGAAAGGATTTGGTTCCTGGAACTATTGTGGAGAACTCTGTCATTTCTATGTCTAGGATCCAGGAATCAGGGCTGGAAGGTCAGTGCTTAATTCCCTGGGGTCTAAGTTGGTTCCACATGATGTATGTTCAGGGTGGGAGATGCCCCTGTGTTGTAAAAAAAGTATAATTTCTTATCCCTAGTAGATAATAGCTTGTTTTTACACGTAAAATTTCCCTTTTTTTTAATATACCTTTGCAGGAAGAAGTGGTGTTACATTATATTGCTGGTGGATTTGGGGGTGGAGAGAAGAACAGATACAGGACAAAAACTAAAAATATATATGCTCACACATATCTAAAAAAAACAATTTCTTTTTTCTTTAAAAAAAGATTAAATAAAAGATGTAATTAAATAAAGTGGGGCTGAGAGAGATAGCATGGAGGCAGGGCATTTGTCCTTCCTGCAGAAGGACAGTGGCTCAAATCCTGGCATCCCATGTGCTCCCCTGTGCCCACCAGGGGCGATCTCCCAGCATTGAGCCAGGAGCACCCACCGAGTGCTGCCAGGTGTGGCCTAAAAGAAATAAAAACAAATAAAAAGAACGAAAACCAAACCAAGAAAAAGAAAAAACAAAACTAACAAAACAAAACAAAAATGAAAATCAAACAAGAAGAAAAAAAAGAAAAAGGGAGAAAGTGATACAGGAGATTACATTTGGGGAAAGACTAGATAAGAGGTAGTGTTATATAGGTCTATACTTATGATGAAAGTATAGGGTTCCCCATTGTCTTTTGAGATTTCCTTGTGGGGTGTGGGATCCAGGCAGGAAGGTCTTGGGTAGAGTTCTTGCAGTGGGAGTCCTTTTGGAGCTAGGTCCGAGATCAAGTCACAGTCCACATTAGGGAGAGGTGATTAGGAGGTCCACACTGTATGAGTCAGTCAGGATGTTGGTTGTATTTTCTTGCCGGGAACTCTGTGTGAGTTTGAGTGGGAGTCTCTTCACTAAGGTACTGGATCGTTGGGGTAAGAGGTCAGTCTTGATGCCTAATGCATTAAGAACTGAGAGTGAAGAGTTATAATGTGGTGGGGATATCGGGGATGGTATTGAGGGGTGAAAGGATAGTCAGATTTCTGAAGGGGGGAGAGGGAGTAGGAAGGGATTATATAGGAGATAGGTATGGGTTGTTTGTGGTTTAGGTTTGTCTCTTAAGGAGGATTCCTATCTCTGTGTGCTCTTGCCCACTTATAAACATATAGAAGTTAGCTTAAGTATATATTAATGTAGAGAGGTGGGGAGGGCAAGAGATGCGCTGAGTACAGAAAGATAGGTAAGTAAAGTACTTGTAAGGAAAATAAACTAATAGATCAACTTTTGGGTATGTATAGAATTAGTGTCTTGAGTACTAACCCTTGTGTTTGTGAGGTCTATCTATGTAGGTGTTTACCATTTGCAGTATTGTCCGCAGCACCCTATATGTCAGCTTTCCTTTCCTATAAAGGAGGTAACTGTGTGGTTTTTGTTTGACATGGATTGAATTGATGATAATGAGGAGGAAAAGGTAGAAGAAGAGGGAGACAAGAAGAGAGAAAAGGAAAAATACAACAAAACAACAATCAAACAACAACAACAAAAATACGAAGTAATGAGAAGGGAAGGTAACAGAGCAAGGGCATGTTAGTTTACTAAAACATGTTCGATGTTTAGGCCCTGTAGTATAAATCTGTAGGTCACGGTTGTTGCTTCGGTGGTCTGGCTGTTCATATGCTTCAGGTCCTAAAGGAAGGCACAATCTAGAGAAAAAGGGTGTGTTAAAGAGTTTTATCCAGACACTTTCACTATGTAAGCTGAGTATGGTGCCTCGTGTGACTGAGCACCAAGGTACCACCATAGGATGTTCACCCTTTGTATCCAGGAACCCCTTCTGCCGAACCTAGAAACCTCAGGGATGCGACCGGGAGAGCGGCGGAGACAGCAGAAGTTCCCTTCCGTCTGCCGGACAGGAAACATCAGGGAAGCCCAAGTGTGTGATTTTCTAATTTACCTTATGCTGGAACAAAGTTAAATACCCATACCTTTTAAAATGTTCAGTAAAGTCTGTGATATACACACAATTGAAGTTTGTGTTTCTTTGGTTTATTTTGAATAAATTATGAAAATTAATGATTTACGCAAGCACAATTTTATGTAAAAATGGGGTAAAGAAACATAGGACAATGAAGCAATTTCCAGTTCAATTAAATGAAAGCAAAATGTCAGTGTTAGACTTGACTAAAAAAAGGTCCCATGAGTTTGTAAAGAGAATAGGAAGAGTATTTTGCACTTTTCTCAATTATTAGAAATATAATATACTCAGTCCTCACAGAATTCTTTGCAACTCATCTAATTGCTATTTTAACTTTATAGATTAAGAACTGATGCAAAGAGAAAACTAAATATCCTATTTGACTGTATCTATATTATAATTCAGCATAATTTTAGAGCCGAGGATAAAGAGCCTTGACAAATTTAAGAATAATAGAAATAGTGTATGTTCATCAATTTGGTGGACTACATTGAAATTAGTCTGTCTCAGAATTATTGACAGCTGCTACTTTACTAAAGAAATGACATGTCATTTTTACTCATTTACCTCGAAATATTATTCTTTAAAATGACAGTTTGGGGGTCAATGAGGAACTGTAAGAAATACCTTAGACTGGAAGTAGTCTGTGTAAGAAAGGAGAAAAATGAATGAGGGATGTATTAGCTGTCTAGCTAAGGTGTAAGTAGAGGTTTTGCATGTTTGAGGTCTTAAAGGAAGAGGAAGGAAAAAACAGGTAGAAAAATGTGACTATATATTGTTTCCAAATAGTAAATGTACAAATGGTCAATGTGTCTAAGACAACCAGTCAGCCAGAAAATAATCTCATTTATACTTTTAGTTATTTGGGACAAACATATATATTCACTCAGTTCCAAGTAGATAGTACACAGTTCAGTATTAAAAATACAAAATAATACATAGGGTTTCTATATAAGTTCCTGTACCTGAGTGTAGCTCATATCAATAAACTTCTCATGAATTTTGAGACCATATTTTTGGGGATTTAGAGAAATACAGTAACTTACAGGTGATAATGATGCAGTGTGAATTCATTCATCCACTGTTATATAATGCTCTTTTTGAATATTTTGTTAAAACTGTTGTGTTTTACAAAGTTATCTAAAGCTGGATTTCACATAAAAGACATTATTGTGATAATGCTCAGAGGCAACAGAGATGAGGGCTGGAAGGACCTGCTCACTATATGAAGCTCACCACAAGGTGTGTTGAGTGAAGTTAGAGAAATACACTAACAATTATCATGACAATGTTAATGAGTGAGAGATACATGCCTGTCTCGAATATAGGCAGGGGTGGGAGAGAAAGGAGATCAGGACATTGGTGGTGGGAATGTTGCACTGGTGAAGGTTTATGACTGGTATCCAACTACAATCATGACTTTAATCATGGTGCTTAAATAAATATATTATTTAAAAATAATGTTGGTTTTCACACATACAATTTATCAGGACTAATCCCACCACTAGCATTGAGCTTCTTCCACCAATGTCATCAGAGTGCATCTCTAACATCAACCCTGCTCCCATCCTGCCAGGATAACAACACCTTTTTAGGTTTTGATTTTTAAAGTTTGAGACTCATGATTTCATTGTTGTTTACTTTGGCTTGGATATTTAGTTTTGTCCTTTAACACAACCAATGCACCTGAGACTATTGGCCCCAGATTCATGTTTTCTATGTGTGTTTCTCCTCCTCTACCCAATTTATCTCCTTCTTTTGGTTATACTCTTGAGCCAAGAGAATTCAAGGCAATTTCATTTAAACCATTGCACTTCTTCATGCAGTTATTCTAAATACCACATATAAGTGATATTATGCTACATGAATCCTTCTGGCTTACACCATCTAACATAACATCATCAAGTTCAATCTGTGTTGCAGTAAATTACATAATTTCATCATTCCTTACAGTTATGAAGTATTCCATTTTATGTATGTATCACATCTTCATGATCAACTCTTCTGTTATTGGATATCTAGGTTGAATCTAAGTCTTAGCTATAGAACAGAATGCTGTAATAAATATTGAGTGTGCATTAAACCTTTTGGATGAATAGGATTTTTCTGTGTAAGATCATTTTTCTGACAAAAATATCCCTCAATATTGGGGCAGTCCTCACTGGAAAAATGTTTATGTCTTTCATAATATAGCAGGCAAAAATACATGATCAGGAAATAAAAATAGATAATAGACCAAGAAAAACTGTATCAAGAAAAGAAAAGACTAAATTACAGGGCAAGCAAAAATGTACTCAGGAAACAATAGAATATATCAGTTTGATTTTACTATATACAAAGGAAAATATAGAAAAAATAGAATAACAAACTATCATAAATTTATATAATAGTTCTAGCATGCCTGTTGGCTGGCTATGTCAAATATACAATTTTTTCCATTCATGAATCTATTGAATATTGATATACTTAATAATTGTCCTTCATGCCTCTGTCAACAAAAACAATAGCTCACATGTTGGGATCCAGAAGGCAGGATTTATATTCTATTGACTAAATGTTCAGCCTATGAACTCAATAAAGGTTGCCCCAGAAACATAAAGCTAGGACAGTCCTTGTGTGTTTAATTGCATCTTTAAACATTTGTCTGTCTTGTCCTCTGTGGCCAGCCCAGATAGATGGGAGGTTGAATGTGCTGATCCATTTGGCTGAGGACATTATTTACCACAAATATAAGATCAGATTTACAAATAGTTTCTTAAGCAAACACAGTAGGGCTTGAATATTTTGAATGCCTTAATGAATTAGTAGATGAATGATATGTATATTTCACTAGAAAATGCTGTTCATTATTTATGTCTTTAATCAATTTAGAAATCTTTATTCAGAAATATGAAAGAAGAACCTGAAAGTAAGTTATGCCATAGCTTCAGGAAACATTTAGGAATTTGCCATTACAAGTTTATATAATCAATAATTTATATGTTGTGAATTAAAAATGTTTCCAATAAGTTTATATAGTCCAATGGTCTCTTGGGAATTTTTACACAATAAAAATGGATCTAAAATAATTTTACGAATTCATGATTTTAAGGTTATCTCTCTATTATTTGAAACTGAGAGTGGTGAACTATGTACATCTAATTACATCAGAAAAATATATTAAAATTTAAAGCATCGTTTAGGCTCCTCAATAGCCATGCACACATCAATGTGAGTGTCATTCCAACCTGCTGCCAGTGCAGGACCCACACTGCCCTGAATAGCTCATGGAATGCACATCAATAGAGGTCAGTTAACCCCCTTACCAAAGGGCAGAGCCAGAGGAGCCTGGCCACACACATCTCCTTGTTAATAAACTCTAGCACAACACAAAGAAAACACCACATTATAAGCATGACAATAAAGGGAAACCACAGGCCTACACTATGCATAGAGAATGAAAATGGCAGCTCTGATGACCCAAAAAGTAGCAAACATCTATTTAGCCTCTCAGATAAGAACTTTAGGGAAGAAATATGGAGGATCCTCATATAATCCAAAGAAAGAATAAATTGAACAGAATAAAACACACATACGAGTCAAGTGAATATGAAATTATAAATGAGAAAACTCCAAACTGAAATAGTAGGACAGGAGAACTTGGTGGGCAAAATGAAAACCTCACTGGGAAGCCTCTTGATCAAAATAACAGAGTTGAGGACAGAATCAGTAATCTGAAAGATTAATTGCATGATAACTTCATAAAACAGAAGAGAAGAGATTACAAACTAGCCTTAAAGCAAATGATCAGACAATGGAAAAATCCTCAAAGAATGTGAACCGAAGAAAATAGAAGACTGTGATGAACACAATTCGAACAACATGAGAGTCATTAGAGTCCCAAAGACCCAGGAAGAAAATTCGAATGAAGATATAACAGTCAAGAACATCATTGCAGAGAAACTTCCAGAGTTAAAGAGTGCATTCAACCAAATCTTGCGTACCTGAACAGTAACAGCTAAAAGAGTTCTGAAATAAAGCACCTCAAGTCACATCCTAGTCACAGATTCCACAGATAGAGATGATTACTAAAAACAGTAAGTTCAAAAATGAGAAATTACATTCAAAGGTGCATCAGTTAGATTTACAACTGATATTCTCAAGAAAGCATCAAAGCCTAACAGCTGTGGTGGAATATAGTGACAAAAATAAATGAAATGAAAAGTTCACCAAGAATACTTCACCAAACCAGATCCCAATTCAGGTTTAATGAAAGATACATAGATTCATGGAAAAATAACAACTCAGAAACTTTCGAAATTCAAAACCAACCTTAAAAGACAAACTGGAAGATCTAATTTAAGACAAAACAGACCAAAGAACCACTACAATTCTCCAGAAAAATAACACTAAATTCCAAGACAATTATATCTCTCCATGTCAATGGACTAAATTCATCTCTTAAGAGAGACAGAGTGGCAAAATGGATCAGAAGCTAAATCCAACATTCTGCTGCCTACAAGAAACACATATGAATAGTCAGAACAAATGGAGACTCAAAATCAAAAGTTGGCGTACAATCATCCAGGCAAATAACTCCCATAAAAAAGCTGGAGTGGTCATATAAATATCAGATAAAACAGTCTTAAAAATGTATACAAGACAGACATAGGCATTTTATAATAATCAAGAGATATGTATAACAGGAAGAAGTCACACTCCTAAACATATACACACCCAAAATGAGGGAACAGCAAAATATTCAAAACTGCTGTTAACAAATCTGAATGAAGATATCCATAGCAACACAATAATACTTGGAGACATCAACATCACCATGTCACTTATTGATAGATAAATGAGGCTGAAAATTACCAAGACTGTACTGACTCTGAAATGAGAAATGGAAGAAATTGGTCTAGTAGATATATATGTATATAAATATATATGGGTACGTTTATGTATATATATGGCTCTCTATCCTCAGAAAACTGGATACAAATTTTTTTTCAATACATATGTGTCATTTTTCAGTATAGACCACATGCTGGCCCATAAAACATAACTCCATAAAATCAAGAGAATAAAATTGTACTAAATATATTCTCAGATCATAAAGCACTAAATTAGAAGTGACTACAAACAAACATGAAGAAAAAACTTTAACACTTGGAAATTAAACAGTACACTACTGACTGAACAAGAGGGTTAGAGATTAAATCAAATAGGAAATCAAAAATTCCTGAAAACAAATGACAATAAAGAGACAAATTATCAAAATTTGTGGGACACAGCAAAAACAGAACTAAGAGAAAATAATTATAGCTTTGCAAGCTTTTGTCTGGAAGGAAAAGGGGCCTACATAAATAACTTAATAACACAGATTATAAAATTAGAAAATGATTAACACAATGAACCAAAAATATGTAGGCAGAAGGAAATAACAAAGCTTGGGTCAGAAATTAATTAATTAGAAATCCCCCCCCCCAAAAAAAAAACCCTGAAAGATCATGAAAGTGTTGATTCTTTGAAAAATAAACAAGATCTGACACCAGCCCAGTGGGGCCCAACTGTAAAAAACTGTGAGTGTGACCTGTCTATGTCTGTCTACTGTCCTCTTGCGTGAAACTCTTGCGAGTGGGGCAAAAAGAGGCTCCAGAAACCTCGCTCGCCCAGACGCCATTTTCAGGGAGGGACTACAGAGCATGAAAACCGGCTAAGCTTTGCAAAAGCCAGCTCCCTGTGTGTGACACCAGGCGGGGAAAATCCGCGAAAGTACACCGGCCCAGTGGGGCCCAACTGTGAAAAACTGTGAGTGTGACCTGTCTATGTCTGTCTACTGTCCTCTTGCGTGAAACTCTTGCGAGTGGGGCAAAAAGAGGCTCCGCTTCGCTACGCGGCCATGCACTCTTTCTAAGGAAAGAACTCCATTGCAACAAGAAGGAAAAATCACACTAAGAACGGCGCTATATCACAGAAGCAAACATTTCTCTCCGGACTGTCTTCTCTGTTGCATGCTCGGGCCTAAGATTTGACCCAGTGTGAGGCTTCATCCACGGAGGACTCCCCTCACTTAGAGGCTAGTCAGCCCATCCAGAAAGGGAGGAGCCAGAGGAGTGTGCTGCCTGCATCATATAGACAATGAATACCACCACAACACGTAGAAAAACCCACAATACAAGTGTGACAATGGGGAAACAACGCAGGCCAGCATCAGACATAGAGAATGAAGATGACAATTCTGAGGACAAGATAATGACCAACCAACTAATCAACCTCTCAGATAAGGACTTTAGACTAGCAATATGGAAGATGCTCAACGGACTGCAAGAAACCATGGATTGAGTTGAACAGAACACTAATACGAACCAAGAAAATATGAAGACAGAAATCACAAAAATCCAAACCGAAATAACATGTCAACTAACAGGACTGAAAAAGTCAGTAAACGAAGTGAATGACAAAATGGATAAGCTCTGGGACAGGGTATCAGAAGCTGAGAATAGACTTGGTGCTGTGGAAGATGAGATACATAACAATTCCATACAGCAGGAGAGATTGGACAAAAAACTTAAAGCAAATGAGCAGACAATGGAAAAATTAGTCAAAGAATGGGAACAGATGAAAATAGAAGTCTATGATAAGATCAACAGAAACAACTTAAGAATCATTGGAGTCCCAGAGACCCAGGAAAAAAATTTCCAGGAAGAATCAACGGTCAAGAACATCATTAAAGAGAAACTTCCAGAGCTAAAGAATATATGTTATCAAATCCTGCATGCCCGAAGAGTACCAACCAAAAGAGACCCCAGAAAAACCACCCCAAGACACATCCTAGTCACAATGACAAATCCCACAGATAGAGACAGAATTCTGAAAACAGCAAGATCAAAAGGGGAAATCACGTTCAAGCAAGCTTCCCTGAGATTTACAGCAGACCTGTCACCAGAAACACTCAATGCCAGAAAGCAGTGGTGGGATATTGTGACAAGACTGAATGAAATGAATGCTTCACCCAGAATACTATACCCAGCAAAACTCATTTTCCGGTTTGACGGAAGAATACATGGCTTCACAGACAAAAAACAGCTGAGAAACTCACAGACACAAAACCAGTCTTAAGAGAAAAACTGAAAGACCTAATCTAAGACAAGACTACCCAAAAGACACACCAAATTTTGAAATAAAGATGGCGTTAAATCCCAGGACAATTCTTTCTCTCTATGTCAATGGACTAAATGCACCAGTAAAGAGACACAGAGTGGCTAAATGGATCAAAAAACTCAATCCAACCTTCTGCTACCTACAAGAAACGCACCTGAATAGTCAGAACAAACATAGACTCAAAATAAAAGGCTGGAGAAAAATTATCCAAGCAAACAACACCCATAAAAAAGCTGGAGTGGCCATACTAATATCAGATAATGCAAACATTATACTCAGGAAGGTTGTAAGGGACAAAGATGGACATTTTATATTAATCAAGGGGTACGTAGAGCAGAAAGAATTCACTCTCCTAAACATATATGCACCGAATGAGGGGCCAGCAAAATATTTCATACAACTGTTGACAAATCTGAAAAATAATATCAACAACACAATAATTGTGGGGGACCTTAACACGGCTTTGTCAACACTGGATAGGTCAACCAGACTGAAACCCAACAAGAATATACTAGACCTGAGGAGAGAAATGGAAGAAAGAGGCCTAGTGGATATATATAGGACACTCCATCCCCAGAAACCTGGATACACATTCTTCTCCAATGTACATGGGACATTCTCCAGGATAGACTACATGCTGGCACATAAAACATACCTTCATAAGATCAAGAGGATAGAAATTTTGCAGACTACCTTCACTGACCACAAGGCTCTGAAATTATTTGTGAACTCCAAAGGGACTCAGAAGAAACACTTTAACACCTGGAAGTTAAACAGCCTCATGCTCAATAACCAGTGGGTCTGAGATGAAATCAAGGAAGAAATCAAAAGGTTCCTGGAAACAAATGACAATAAAGACACAAACTATCAGAACTTATGGGACACAGCAAAAGCAGTACTGAGAGGAAAATTTATAGCTTTGCAAGCACACATCAGGAAGGAAGAAGGAGCTTACCTGAGTAGCTTAATGACACAGCTAATAGAACTAGAAAATGCTCAACAAAAGGACCCAAGAATAGGAAGACAGAAGGAAATAACAAAGCTGAGAGCAGAAATCAACGAAGTGGAAACCAAAAAAACAATCCAAAAGATCAACAAAAGCAGAAGTTGGTTCTTTGAAAAAATAAACAAGATTGATAGACCACTGGCAAACCTAACAAAGAAAGAGAGAGAGAGAGAAACTTGATAACTCGTATCAGGAATGAAAAAGGAGAGATCACTACTGATATGACAGAGATTCAAAGGGTAATCAGAAACTACTTTGAAAAACTCTACACCACTAAAAATGAGAACCTGGAAGAAATGGATAAATTATTGGACTCTTATAATCTTCCACTGTTGAAGGAAGAGGATGTAGCATATCTAAACACCCCCATCACCATTGATGAAATTAAAGCAGTAATGAAATGTCTGCCGAAAAACAAAAGCCCATGTCCAGATGGATTCACTAATGAATTCTATCAAACTTTCCAAGAGGAACTACTGCCAATCTTGGCAAGACTCTTTCATGAAATTGAACAAACAGAAACACTTCCAAATAGCTTTTATGAAGCCAACATCACCTTGATACCTAAACCAGACAGAGACGCTACCAAAAAAGAAAATTACAGACAAATATCGCTGATGAATGCAGATGCAAAGATGCTCAAGAAAATCCTGGCAAATAGGATTCAATACCTCGTTAAGAAGATCATCCACTATGATCAAGTAGGTTTCATCCCAGGAATGCAAGGATGGTTTAACATCCGTAAGTCTATCAACATAATACACAACATCAATAACAAGAAAAATAAAAACCACATGATCATATCAATAGATGCAGAGAAAGCATTTGATAAGGTCCAACACCCATTCTTGATCAAAACTCTCAGCAAGATGGGAATGGAGGGAACCTTTCTCAATATAGTGAAGGCCATCTACCACAAGCCAGTGGCAAATATTATCCTCAATGGAGAAAAACTGAAAGCCTTCCCTCTAAATTCTGGCACAAGACAAGGCTGTCCTCTCTCACCACTCCTATTCAACATAGCACTGGAAGTACTTGCTATAGCGATTAGGCAAGAAAAGGATATCAAGGGAATCCAGATAGGAAAGGAAGAAGTCAAGCTCTCACTGTTTGCAGATGACATGATACTCTACTTAGAAAACCCTAAAGACTCTATCAAAAAGCTTCTAGAAACAATAGACTCATATAGCAAGGTGGCAGGCTACAAAATTAACACACAAAAATCAATGGCCTTTCTATACACCAATAGTAATAAGGATGAAATGGACATTAAGAAAACAACCCCATTCACAATAGTGCCACACAAACTCAAATATCTTGGAATCAACTTGACTAAATATGTGAAGGACCTATACAAAGAAAACTATAAAACTCTGCTCCAAGAAATAAGAGAGGGCACACGGAAATGGAAACGCATACCCTGCTCATGGATTGGCAGGATTAACATCATCAATATGTCAATACTCCCCAAGGCATTATACAGATTTAATGCCATCCCTCTAAAGATACCCCTGACATTCTTCAAAGAAGTGGATCAGACACTTTTGAAATTCATTTGGAACAATAAACACCCTCGAATAGCTAAAGCAATCATTGGGAAAAAGAATATGGGAGGAATTACTTTTCCCAACTTTAAACTGTACTACAAAGCAACAGTTATCAAAACAGCATGGTATTGGAATAAGGATAGGTCCTCAGATCAGTGGAATAGGCTTGAATACTCAGAAAATGTTCCCCAGACATACAACCACCTAATTTTTGATAAAGGAGCAGGAAATCCTAAATGGAGCAGGGAAAGCCTCTTCAACAAGTGGTGTTGGCACAATTGGATAGCCACTTGCAAAAAATTGAACTTAGACCCCCAGCTAACATCATGTACGAAGGTAAAATCCAAATGGATTAAAGACCTCGATATCAGCCCCAAAACCATAAGATATATAGAACAGCACATAGGCAAAACACTCCAGGACATTACAGGCATCTTCAAGGAGGAAACTGCACTCTCCAAGCAAGTGAAAGCAGAGATTAACAGATGGGAATATATTAAGCTGAGAAGCTTCTGCACCTCAAAGGAAATAGTGCCCAGGATACAAGAGCCACCCACTGAGTGGGAGAAACTATTCACCCAATACCCATCAGATAAGGGGCTAATCTCCAAAATATACAAGGCACTGACAGAACTTTACAAGAAAAAAACATCTAACCCCATCAAAAAATGGGGAGAAGAAATGAACAGACACTTTGACAAAGAAGAAATACACATGGCCAAAAGACACATGAAAAAATGTTCCACATCACTAATCATCAGGGAGATGCAAATCAAAACAACGATGAGATACCACCTCACACCCCAGAGAATGGCACACATCACAAAGAATGAGAATAAACAGTGTTGGCGGGGATGTGGAGAGAAAGGAACTCTTATCCACTGCTGGTGGGAATGCCGTCTAGTTCAACCTTTATGGAAAGCGATATGGAGATTCCTCCAAAAACTGGAAATCGAGCTCCCATACGATCCAGCTATACCACTCCTAGGAATATACCCTAGGAACACAAAAATACAATACAAAAACCCCTTCCTTACACCTATATTTATTGCAGCACTATTTACCATAGCAAGTCTCTGGAAACAACCAAGATGCCCTTCAACAGACGAATGGCTAAAGAAACTGTGGTACATATACACAATGGAATATTATGCAGCTGTCAGGAGAGATGAAGTCATGAAATTTTCCTATACATGGATGTACACAGAATCTATTATGCTGAGTGAAATAAGTCAGAGAGAGAGAAAAACGCAGAATGGTCTCACTCATCTATGGGTTTTAAGAAAAATGAAAGACACCCTTGTAATAATAATTTTCAGACACAAAAGAGAAAAAAGCTGGAAGTTCCAGCTCACCTCAGGAAGCTCACCACGAAGAGTGATGAGTTTAGTTGGATAAATAACTACATTTTGAACTGTCCTAATAATGAGAATGCATGAGTAAAATGGAGAGCCTGTCTAGAGTACAGGCGGGGGTCGGGTGGGGCGAAGGGAGACTTGGGACATTGGTGATGGGAATGTTGCACTGGTGATGGGTGGTGTTCTTTACATGACTGAAACCCAAACACAATCATGTATGTAATTAAGGTGGTTAAATAAATTAAAAAAAAAGAAAAATAAACAAGATCTATAAACAACTAGCAAAACTCACAAAAGGAGAGAGTAAAACTTAATAAACCAAATTCGAAATGAAAAGGGGAAGATTACCACATATACTACAGAAATTCAAAGATAATCAGAGGCTACTTTGAGAAACACTCTGCCACAAAACAAGAAAACCTGAAAGAAATGGGTAGATTCTTGACTCTATGACTCCAAGGATAAACCAAGATGATCTAACATATATGACCAGACCAACCACTATAGAGGAAAATAAAATGGTGATACAATATTTTCCAAAAACAAAATCTCAGGCCCAGATGTATTCACAATCGAATTCTTTCAAACCTTTTAAGAGAACCTACTACCAGACCTTTTCAGTAACTTCAAGTTAATTGAAGAAAAAGAAACACTTCCAAATAGATTTTACAAAGCTAACATCACCCTGGTACCATAATCAGACAGAGATGATACAAAAAATGAGAACTACAAACCATTATCCCTTATGACTACAGATGTAAAGATCCTCCACAAAATCCTAGCAAATAGTATTCAACACTTCATCAAGTAGCAAGTATGATTCATTTCAGTGCTGCTAGGATAGTTTAATATATGCAACTCAATCAAAATAATGCACCATATTGATAAAAGAAAAATAAGAACTATATGACCATATCAATATCAGAGAAAGCATTTTATAAGGTCTAACACACATTCATGATTAAAAATTCTCAACAAGATGGGATTGGAAGGAACTTTACTCTCTATAGTCAAAGCCTTTAACCATAATACCATGGTAAATATACTCAAAGGAGATAAACTAAAGGCCTTTATTCTGAAATCTGATACACGACAAGTATGACCCCTCTCACCTCTCTTATTGAACATAGTGATGTAAATACCTGTCATAGTAACTAGGCAAGAAAAAGATACCAAAGGCAACCTGTTATGAAAGGAAGAAGTCAAGATATTACTATTTGCAAATGATATGATACAATATTTAGAAAATCCTAAAGACCCTACCAAAAGGTTTCTAGAAATAATAAATTTTATAGCAATGTGGCAGACTACAAAATTAACATGCAAAGATTGATGGCCTCCTTATACACCAACAATGATAGAGATGAAAGAGACATTAAAGAAACAATACCATTCACAATAGTTCCACAGAATCTCAAATATCTTGGAGTCAATTTAACTAAAGAGGTGAAGGAACAATACAAAGAAAATTACAAAACACTGCTTCAAGTAATAAACATGGACAGAAGAAAATGGAGACACACACCCAGCTCATAAATTGGAAGAATAAACATTGTTAAAGTGGCAACATTCCTCAAAGCATTGTATAGATTTTTATCCAAATCCTTTAAGGATAACCATGACATTTTTTAAATAAGTGGATCAAACTCTCCTGAAATTCATTTGTAACAATAAATACCCATGGATAGCTAAAGCAATGTTTAGAAAAAAGAAGATCGGTGGCATAAATTTACCCAACTTTAAATTATATTATAAATCAATAGTCATTAAAATAGTATGGTTATTGAATAAATACAGAGCATTGAATTATTGGAATAGATTTGAGTATTCAGAGAACGTTCCCCAGAAATACAATCGATTAATATTTGATAAAGGTTCAAAAACACAAAGTGGAACAAGGAAACCCTCTTTTACAAGTGGTTTTGGAACAATTGGTCAGGCACATGCAAAAAAGTGAAATCAAACCTCTATCTAACACCATCCACAAAGGTCAGTTCAAAATGGATTCCAGACCCTAATATCAGAACCCATACCATAAGGTATATACAAGAAAATGTATGCAATGCACTGCATGACTTTGAGACTAAAAGCATCTTCAAAGAGTTTTCATCACTGTCTAAACAATTGGAAGCAGAGATAAACAAATAGGACTATATTAAACTGAGAAGCTACTGCACCTCAAATGAAACAGTGAGTAGGACTCAACAGCTATTGATGGAATGTGAGAAATTATTCACCTATGAGATAAGTGACTAATACCTAAGATATAAAAGTACTGACAGAATTAAACCAGAAAAAATTGAACACCAAAAAAACTGGGGAAAATGAATAAACAGACATTTTGTCAATGAAAAAATAAAGATGGCCAAAGGCACATGATGTTCATAAAACTTTGTCCATAACACATAACACTTTGGCCACATGATGGCCAAAGACACAAAATGTCCATAACACTAATCATCAGGGAGTTGTAAATCAAAACAAAAACAAGGTATCAGGGCTGGACTGACTGCACAGCCATCAGGGCAATTTTCTTGCATGTGGCCAACCCAAGACGGAAGTTGGTTCGATTCCAGACATCCCATATGGTCCTCTGAGCCTGCCAAGGGTGATTTCTGAGCACAGAGCCAGGATTAGTTCCTGAACCATCTGAGTGTAACACCCTAAAAAATAAAATAAAATAAAACCCAAAAATGAGGTATCATCTCACACCACAGAGATTGACTGGCACAGACCACAAAGAACAAGATCAATCAGTACTGGCAATAATATGGAGAGAAAAGAACTCTAATTCACTGCTGGTGGTAATGTCATTTAGTCCAACCTTTCCAGAAATCAATATGGATATTCCTCAAAAGACTGGAATTTGAACTTCCATATGATCCAGTAATACTATGCCTAGGGATACACCTTAGGAACACAAAACACAATACAATAATGCCTTCTGCACTCTTATGTTCTTTGGCTATTTCCAATAGCCAGAATCTGGAAACAACACAAGTACCTGACAACAGATTAGTGGCTATAGAAACTGGTTCATATACACAGTGGAATATTATGCAGCTGTTAGATAAATGAAGCATGAAATTTTCCTATTCATAGATAGATGTGGAAAATTTTATGTTGTGAGAAATAAGTAAGAGAGAGAGCTAGACATATAAAAGTCTAAATCATATGTAGGATTTAAGAATCATCAAAGATGATATGATAATAACACCCATAGACAATAGAGACAGAGATATGGCTAGAGGAACCATCCACAATATGAAGCTTACCACAGAGTGTTGAGTACAGTTAGAGAAAGTGTAGTTTACCAGTTTGGCTAGTAAACCAAGTAGATTCACTAGCATAGGCCTGAATATTTTCTTTTCTCTGAGATTACAGTTTTCAAAACGAGCCGATTTATTAAATAATAAATTAAGTAAATAGGATGCTTGAATGATGTACTAAAATACTTCATTATATGAATTTTATGGATATATGGATCAGATAAAACAACAGAAAAATTACTGTAAACTCAGGAAAATTGGAGAGAAGTTTTTGGTTTTACCATCTACAATCTGTAGGCCTTTTAATCTTTTCTCCTTTCTGTCTCTCATCTGAAATAATGGGAAACTTTCTTTTTTGTTGTTGTTTTTTGTTCTTTTTTTGTTTTGGGGTCACCCGGTGGTGCTCAGGGGTTACTCCTTGCTCTGTGCTCAGAATTCAGTCCTGGCAGGCACAGGGGACCATATGGGATGCAAGGATTTGAACTACCATTCATCCTGGATCAGCTGCTTGCAAGGCAACTGCCTTAACGCTGTGCTATCTCTCCGGCCCCAGCAATGGGAAACTTTCATAGATTCATCAATAGGCTTTAATGATGCTTTTATAATGCTCTAGCTTACGATTTCATCGTGTAAAGAAAACAGCATGTGATACTAAGTTTGAAACTTTAAAACAGGTTTATTTCCTGGTTCAATACATAAATATTCTATAGCTGAAAGAATATATAATATCTGAATATTATTTGAAATTATAGTCAATAAAATGCTATAAAATTTAATTTTGACATCTTTATTAATGCCTTTTATTTAAAAACTATTATTTGTCACCTCTACCACAGAAGAGTAATGAAATATTTTATTTATGTTGCATTTACTTATAAGTGTAATATCCAGGATTCTATCAATTAAACCCACTGATGTCTAATTAAATAAGGTATTAGCCCAAGTTTACTTTTAGCCATATAAAGCAAACATTTTCAAACTATAGAACTGCTGAAGTGTATAATTAATATAATTTATATCATACCATTTTACCATACTCTGCTTTGTTAATCTTTCCAAGTTTTCTGTTTTGATATTCCAATTAAAACGCAAAGAAAAAGAAACAGTTTCTAGGTGAGAGAGGTGAAAATAAGTATAAATCTGCCTCAGGAACTGCATGAAAATTAGATTCTTCATTCATTTCTTTAATCCAGTTAAATATGTGGTGTCACTATGAAAAGTGCCTTTAATGGTGTTAGTTTTGATGCTTTTCTGTTTGCATTCCAATTAATCAAACCTCATAATATGAAATGAGGCAATTGCTATATAATTAGGTAGCATATAAAGTGTGGACCTCATATGTGAATGTATCTATCTCAGGGACTTCTGTTTTCAACAAGGGTAAATGTCTAAATCATCAAATTGTAAAATTGCATCATCTTTTTCTTCATGAATTCTTTCAGAATACAGTTAAGAGAACGAAAATATTCTCCCTCTATTTATTATTGGTAAAAAAAAGTATCAGACCCCTAATAACATACACAAAAGACCATTATGACAATGACATAGTAAATATTCAAATACTGTACACATATCCGATAGAGATAGGGCACAGAATTTATCCAGAGTCTTCGTTGTAGTGATCAGTTTAACTCACATTCTAAAAAAATGTAATTACTATATGTACAATTTTAGTAGAGAAGAGTCCAACAGATTGACTTAAACTTTAAATTTACTAATTAATCAACTATGGCATTGGGTTACATTTTACTTCTATTTTCCTAAATTCCTTCCCTTGCTCCTTGCCACACTAAATTGTTCACAGCTTTGAGCATAGCTGGGGAGATAGCTGAAAAAATAGAACACATAAGTAGTATATGCATGGCTCTCAATTCCATTCTTAGCACAGCATAGCACCATAAGCACTGTCAGTTTTAGCCTCACTGCCCTCAGCATCAATATGACTGAACACCAAAATAAATCCTTGTCTGGAATGTAAGAGCATCACTAGGCATGATAGCATCAGGTTAGCTAAAAATCGGCTGTGTGTGGCCCCAACTAAAAAAATCAAAGAGACTTGGGGAGACTGTAGTCAGGGTAAGGTGCTTGCATTGCAAGCGGCTGACCCAGGTTTGATCCTAAACACCCATATAGATCACAGGACTTCCCAGGAGTGATTTCTGAGTGCAGAGCCAGGCACAAACCGTGAGTACTGCTGGGTATGACCCCCAAACAGCAAACAAGACCATTTTAAAGACTTGACAAAATAAGGCTGTTTAAAATAAAATGATTGAATTTTCAAATGCAAGGAGATGGAAACGCTCACAAAAACGATACAGCTCTATTTCTGCAAGTCACAATCTCTAACTATTCTCACTCTGAGCTTTGGTCCCATCAAAACCATCACTTCCACAAAGAAAGTAGAAAGTTTCCCCCGAAACATGTAAGTTGGAATGAAATCTAGATTGTGATGAAGTCTCACACATTGGCCTCCATTAGTTTGCCCCAGGACAGTTAACTTCGCGTCTGTCCCCCAAAAGCCACGTGTGTGTCTGATCCTGCGATAGAAAATCTGCTGCTGCTGATATCAATGGAAAGGAACAAATGAGGAAAGAGACCCCCCGAAATTTCACACAGGCAATGGAGAGAGAACAATTCCACTGTGGCACTGGGGAAATATCAGGGAATATCTACAACTAATTGTCAAATCGTAAATAGTTGGCAACACTTTCCACTTCTTTTCATTTCCGTGTATTTTGATCTACGTTTGGCATAATTACTTCTGCTACCCCGTTGCCGATGAGAGAGTTTCTGTGGGTGAAGACGGGTCCATTGCCATTGGAACAGCTGTTTAGCTGCCTGCATATGTTGTCATTTTATTCAAAACAGATTCTCATTACAAAGCAAGGAAGAAACGGAGATTTAGCTTCTGGTTCGGAAAGAGAAACATTCCCCAGAGGACCAGGAATCTAAGAGCCACCCTAGAGGAGACCAGAACACATTTGCAGAGGAATCATTACCAAGAGTTGGAAGGAAGGGCTGCATGACCCACCAAACGTGAGATACTCAATGTGATGAAGGAAAGGTTCTGTCTGTTCGTGAAGAATGACTGTCATTTCACTGCAGACTTTTGGAGCCGATTGGTCACTAAATTAGCAAGGTACCTGGTATTATAGAGATATTGTATTTGTAATTTTCCCTTAAGATATTATAATTATATAATCATAATATTATAGTATATGAGAACAATGACAGAAATGATATTAGTCAGGGAAAAATCTCTTGCAAGCGCAGTGACTTCGAGCACAAAAGTACAGTTTTCCACACACCCAGCCAGAGGAAAAACATGGAGTGTCTCAAAGCAAGAAAAACAACCACTGGCTGATGGGTGGACATTGAGTATTTAGTCACAAGTAAGGAAACTAGTGAGAAGTAGGTGCTGACAAATTTACACTGGATCATTGAAAAATGAGACTTTCAGAATGATTTGAATAAGGAATTTCCAGATCTGTCTGGAAGTTCTGTAAGTCTGTTTTTTTTTTTTTTTAGATCTTTTTGGTAGATGCTAAAACATAGATTCAAAGATGAGAATACCATAAATGCAGGCATTAAATTAAAATAAGATGTATTTATTATTTTTATCAAAAAAGAGCCTGGTTTAAAATAGTGTCCAGGACTGAGAAATAGCACAGCAGAAGAGCATTTCCTTGCATGTGGCCAACCTTGGTTTGATCCCCAGAATCCCATAGGGTTACCTGAGACTGTCAGGAATTATTTTTGAGTTCAGATTCAGGAGTAACCCTTGAACACTGCCAGGTCTGCCCCCTCAAAATACAACTAACATACAAAACACAATGTCAAAACATCTATAACAAATACAGAGACACTAATATGACCATGAGTTTATTATTATTGAACTTATATCTGTGGACGAATTAGGATTTACCTATTATGTTCAATTTTAGGCATGATAGAATTTTTCCCAACCTCTACATTTTCTATGTGCAAGATTATGTTGATGAAAATTTACTTTGGGTAATTATAAACCAAACAGCATCCTGTACTATGACTGCTGTTGTAGTGATCTTTATGTTACATAATCAGTATTCAATACACTGCAAGTTGAATCTCTATAGTATAAGAATTTACTACTCATTATAACTTTGTACACTTAAGCACCTTCATTATCTCTCCATCATTCATCCTTTGAAAAATGCCATTTCTACCATCATATTCTCTATAATTTAAATACTATACTTTTTATATATTCCATTTGTGTGGCATAATACTTTTACTTATTTCTCTTGG
Organism: Suncus etruscus; assembly: GCF_024139225.1. Classification (NCBI taxonomy): domain Eukaryota; kingdom Metazoa; phylum Chordata; class Mammalia; order Eulipotyphla; family Soricidae; genus Suncus; species Suncus etruscus. The sequence goes on from NC_064868.1 coordinate 82,568,853, forward strand.
CATTTTGAATAACCAAGTTGTTAATAACTTTAAAATTCGGGTTTGCCTAAGAGCTATCTTACTTAGGATTATATACTTCTATGTGTACATTTCGCATATCTATATGTAAGATAATTGTTGTTTTATAAGTTTAAGTTCATGTATACAAATATATGTAATATATATTTACTTGTTTTATATAATATGTAGAAGTATACTATACAAATAATTTTTTGTTTTGTTTTTGTTTTTTGGCCATACCTGGTGATGCTCAGGGGTTACTCCTGGCTATGATCTCAGAAATCGCTCCTGGCTTGGGGTACCATATGAGATGCCAGGGGATTGAACACAGTCTGTTCTAGGCTAGCGCAGGCAAGGCAGATGCCTTGTGGTCTGTGCTACCACTCCGGCCTCATGATTTTTATATGTACTTAATGAGAATTGATACATCCAGATGATAGAAAATATCTTCATAAAGTATTACTTTTGCCAAACATAAATGAAACATAAATTTTGATCAACACTGAAAGAAAGATTCACGATTCTAGTTAGAATTCTACTTAAAACCTTTCAAGTTAAAAAATAATAATGGGGGGCAGGAGTGATAGGGCATTTCTTGCAAACTGCTGACCCAGGATGGACCTGGGTTCGATGCCCGGTGTCCCATCTGGTTTTCTGAGCCAAGAGCAATTTTTGAGCACCTAGCCATGAGTAACCCCTTATCATCACCGGGTGTGGCTCAAAACTAAACCAAAACAAAAATAATAATGGGAAAGTTGTTAGAAAGTGTTTCAATGCCACTGTTTTATACTTGCAATGTTACTTTGCCATTCCGTCAGTGAACTGAGTTTAATTCACTCTCACATCTTAAAATTTCATGCTTCTTAAAATTTTCTCTTTAAGTCACACCTGGCATTAAAAAGGGTTTATTCATTGCTCTGTGTCAGAAATAACTCCTGTTGGGGTTTAAGGAGCTGTATGTGATACCGTCTAGGCAACTGGAAATCCCATATACAAGGTAAATGCCTGAAACCCTAAATGTCATGCTGGTTCCCACCTACAATTTCTGGGAGAATCTACCTAGTGGCGAGACAATCTGTCAGAAAATTAAAAAAATCAGCCAAAAATGGCATACAAAACTACTTGATCTAGTGAATGTATTTAGGGTATTCATGTATATAAATATGCTATATAATATTGTGGTATATTCAACTATATAAAATATTGGTACATACATACAGTAAAAATGGTCAGGAAAGGAGTAAATTTAGGGGAAATAGATGATTACCATACTTAATATGGTATGATCATGAAAAAAATTGGAAATGTGAAAGTAATATAGATTATTAAGTCAATTATTTCTACAGTTTTACATGGTAAATTAGAAGGAATGTATTGATAATGTTAATCATCATGTACAAAAATGGACAGAAGGTCAACAAATATTGGCTGAGAGTAGGAAACTAAATTAAGAAAAGGGTTGGTGGGGCCAGAGTAATAGATAGCACAGAAGATAGGGCATTTATTATGCACACGACAGACCCAGGTTTGATTTCTGGCATCTCATGTTGTCTTACAAGTCTGCCAGGAGTGATTTCTGAGTGCAGAGATAGGAATAACTCCTGAGCTATGAAAGGGGTTGACTCATAATTTAGTGTCGTCAATATTTTGACCCTTTTCATACTCTGCCTAGAATATATTTCCCAATTACAAAACTATTATTCTCTATGAACCTGCAGCTTCTTTTTATTAGGCTTATGGGGAGGGGGGAGATTGGGACATTGGTGATGGGAATATTGCATTGGTGAAGAGGGATTTTTTTATATGATTGAAACCCAACTACAATCATATTTGTAATCATATTTGTAATCAAGGTGTTTAAAGATATTAATAAAAATAAAATAAAAGTTCAATAAAGACTACTTGATAAATGTGATATTTAATTTGCTTTGTATATATTCCATTGCACCAATAGGCAATTCATTCAAATAAAAGAGGCATTTGAAGCAACGATTGGCAGAGATATTTGATGAACATTTGAAAATTAGTTGCAATGTAGAAAAACAGTTGATAGTAAACATTTTCTCAATGTTGTGGTCTAGAAAATGTCTTTTATGGTTGTTTTGTTTTTCTCTTTAAAATTCTGCTGTGGTTGATGGAACATTTTTTTTCATTGCACTCTATTGACTTGATTTGCTGCATCTGAGTTAATAATTTCCTCTAGAAAATAAAAAGAAGGGAATATTTGTGTCATGACCACATAAAACATTCTTTGACAAAACATGTCGATTCTCGCATTATGATCGCCAGTAACCTCCATTCCCATTGCCAATACACTTTTGTTAGAATATCCTCTCTCCCCGTGGTCTGGCACTATCTCATATTTTTGATGTTATTTTCAACATTAGTAAACATCTAAGAATGTTCTAGAAGAGAAAGCTTGAGTCTTAATCAATTTCCCATCTTACCTTGGTGAATATGAATGCTAGCTCTATATCAAGAGGTACTGAACCATAACAAGTTTAAAAAATGGAATTCTATGGGGGGAGGCAGAACAATAGGGAGTCTGGAGGGTGTTTGTCTTGCATGCTTCCAACCCAGGTGAGATTCCTGGCATCCCATATAGTTCCCTGAGCATGTAAAGAGTAATGTCTAAGTGCAGAGCCAGGAATTACCACTGAGCACCACTGGGAGTGACCCCAAAACAAAAAAAAATAAATGTAATAAAGCACAATACTGTCATCTTGGTTGTGGACATGCTTTTCACCACACGTGATTTGACTAGCTGGCCTTTCAGTATTAGATCCATATTTACATAGCATGACTTTACAGTTACCACCTTTATACTATCCACCAGAAACCACACATGTTCCATTCTTCTTCCTTTTCAGAAATATGTCTTTTGGCATTTTGCTGCTTTAGTACTTATCTCAATTTTTTCATTATTTTAGGTTTAGGTCCATACCCTGCAGTGTTCAGGTGTTATTCCAGACTCTGAAATCAAAGATGAATTCAGAGGGGACTTAGAGAACTATTTGGGGTACCAGGAGTTTCTTACTCATTAGTGTATAAGTTCTTTGCATATCAGTTTCAGCAATTCTAAACCCAGCAGTGAATAATGTTCTTATCACAGAGGAAGCATTCAAATATCTGCATGTAAATTAAGCAATATTATTTTAGGGTCACATATAAAGTTATTTCACGAAACCCAAGATATAGAAACTCAAATGCAGTGTTCTTCAAAATACACAGGTGAAACCAGAACTGTATAATAAGTCAAGAGAGCTTTGAGTAGTTACAGAAGGCTTGAAAAGAAAGTGTTACAATAAACATTTGAAACAAAAACAGCTAATAGGATACTGAAAAAGAAAAAGATGTTATCAGCAGTGAATTGACAGAGTTACAGGAAACAAGTTACCCCCTTTTTCACAATGCTCTACCTCCCTAAATATAAACTTCCAATAAAAAAGTCTGTGAGTTTTGCATGAGTGTGTATATGTACATGTGAGCATGAATATGAAAGCATGCACAGATGTGCCTGTACATGTGTCTGCAATATTCAGGGCAAAGAGAAAAATTGGCTTTCATCTGAAAAATTTTGGATGATTATGCAGACAATAAAGATATTGTAAAAATTTAAGCTAAATATAATAAGCCCAGACTCTCAGATACTCTTTTTTTCTCTCAATTTTTATTTAGGCATCATGATCTAAAATACTGTTAATGATAAAGTTTTATGCACTAGATGTTTCAATACCACACTGTCTACAAAATCATCGATTTCCTTCTATTCATGCCTTAGAGTTACCTACTCCAACTTCCAACCTCTCTGTTAATTTATAATCTCACATCTCTAGATCAACTCACATGGTCAGGAGCCATTGGTCATTTGTTATTCACTGACAATATTCCTTCACATTATACATATATGCATATGAAAAATCATTTTGAATTCATGCTTCTCCTTATGAATGACCGCACTCAACATGATAAAGCTAATTCTATCGACATAGCAGCAAATTGGCTGGCTTTATGTTTTCTATTTGTTAAGAATTTTTTTTTGGTTTTTGGGCCACACCCGGAGGTGCTCAGGGGTTACTCCTGGCTGTCTGCTCAGAAATAGCTCCTGGCAGGCACAGGGGACCATAAGGGACACCGGGATTCGAACCAACCACCTTAGGTCCTGGATCAGCTGCTTGTAAGGCAAACGCCGCTGTGCTATCTCTCCGGGCCCAAGAATTTATTTTTTAATGGAGAACATGTAACCAATATGGAGATATGCTAGTAAAGAAAGGAGCCAATTCTTGCCCCCAAGGGATTAAACATTATATGGAAAATTCACATTATAATTTACTCTCTATAGGTCATGAAGATTCCAGTAATAATGAAATATATTTTACTTTCTTCAATCCAGTGTTTCCTAATAATATTTGACAGCTCTCATTTCAAATATAATATACACTCTATTAATAATATCTCTTAACATTATAATTTTAAACACTATTTTAGAAACATACCTCCAAGCTCTTATGGACTTTGCAATGAATGTCAGTGGGCAAGATCACTGGACAGCTTGATGTCTCGGTTTAGAAAGGCCAGCCTAATTATAGTAATCGTCATAAAATGATGATATAAATATCCTGAAATAGAACATTAATGTGGATATGAAGAGGAGAAGATGTATATAACATATATGTAAGAATTAGCAGAAAGAGATTTGACAGGGTGGTTGAAAAGATACAAGAATGAAGAAAATATGACATTTAGTTTGGAAAATTTGTGTTTACAATAATTGGAGATTAACAAATAAACAACAAAAGTACAACTCTACTTTTTAGGATTGCTGATTAGAAAGATATGTGTGGCTAACTCTTGACTTTAGAGTTGACTTTCAGGGTGACCAGGTAAGCAGTTTTGAATAAGAAAAGCATGTACATGGAATCATGCTGAGTGAAATAAGCCAGAGGGAGAGAGATAGACACAGAATAGTCTCACTCATCTATGGGTTTTAAGAAAAATAAAAGTCATTTTTGCAACAATTCTCAGAGACCACGAGAGGAGGGCTGGAACTTCCAGCTCACTTCAAGAAGCTCACCACAAAGAGTGGTGAGTGCAGTTATAGAAATAACTACACTGAGAACTACCATAACCAGGTGAATGAATGAGGGAACTGGAAAGCCTGTCTAGAGAACAGGTGGGGGTGGGGTGAGCTGGAGGAAGATTTGGGACATTGGTGGTGGGAGTGTTGCACTGGTGAAGGGGGGTGTTCTTTACATGACTGAAACCTAATCACAATCATATTTGTAATCAAGATGTTTAAATAAAGATATTAATAAAAAAAAAAGAAAAGCATGGCCAGAACTTTGACAGGCATTTATTTTGAAGTAGTGGGTAGAGGAAAGTAAAGGAGCAAAAGAGTAAATTATTTTACTTGGTGAAGAAATAGGCAATGACCTAAAGGGGATTATATGCTCTAAGTACTCAAAACAAAATGTCAATAGATTCTGTCCTCCACTCAACAACAGTTATGTAAACAAAATATGGTACAAATACCTGATAGTGACTCAGTTGAATAAAGTCGAATACTTCTCTGTTCATTGTGATTTTATGCTACAGTTTCTTTTTTTTGGCGGGCCTTCCAGTGGAGACCAGAAGGCCTGCTGGACAAATTCTAAAAGAGCTGTAACAGTTATGCTAGAGTTCTGTTTAAAATAAATTACTTCATATTTCTTCATCAAGGTGTTTGTCTATATCAGTGTTTTCAACCTATTTTGTGCACAGGCACACTTTTTTTATGAAAAAAATTACGAGGCACACCACCATTAGAAAATGTTAGCAAAAACTGGGGCCGGTGAGGTGGCGCTAGAGGTAAGGTGTCTGCCTTGCAAGCACTAGCCAAGGAAGGACAGTGGTTCGATCTTCCGGCATCCCATATGGTCCCCCCAAGCCAGGGGTAATTTCTGAGCGCTTAGCCTGGAGTAACCCCTGAGCATCAAATGGGTGTGGCCCGAAAAAACAAAAAAAAAAAAGAAAAGAAAAGAAAATGTTAGAAAAAATTTAACTCTGTTCCTATATTGACTATATATAAAATGATTATCTTCAAAATGAATCAAATAGACACAAAGAAATTATTTTATAATTACTTTTAATAAAGTATTTTATAATGATTGGTCTATTTGTGAGCAGAAGCTGCATGTTATGAATGAAATTGGAATTTTTCCCATGGCACACCAGACAGTATCTCACAACAAACTAGTGTGCCGCAGCATAGTGGCTGAAAAACGTTGGTCTATATTGTGTGCTCTGATCAACAATTTGAGTTGGCTTACATCTTCGTTCGACCTAGAATAAAGGCATGCCCAGTCAGAACATTCTTTATTATTCTGCAACCCTTTTCTTTCTACTTCTTCATTCATTCTTCCTTTTATTTTCTGCAATTTTCAATTGTCCATTTCCCCTTGTCAGCTAAGCTCTTTCAGGACTCAATGGCTTGTCAAGATATTATCTTATTTTTTTTAAACAATTCTTTAACAAAATATTAAGCACAACTATTACTTGCAGCCTCTATAGAAATGTTTGAATTCTCAAACTTCATTGGAATTCTTAAAGTTATTATTTCCTTTAACTATTTCTGGCTAATTCTCTTCAGACTGTATTGTGACGCATGCCCACTATCCCTTTAACTTATAACGTACTTGTTGTGGTTTTTCATAAAATGTCCACTCAAAAGGTACACTTGATCATCTATGAACTCCAATGATCTCAACTATAGAGACAGACTTGCTACCAGTACATAATTTCAAGTTTAGTAGACAGAGTTAACTTAAAAAGATAGGGTTTATTATAAATAGAAAAAGTTGTAAATTGTAACTCATTATTATTATTGCTATTATTGTCACCATCTTTATAGACCTCTGCTGTGTTCAATATCATAATAAAAAGAGGTACATAAGCTTCCAGTGGGGACTTCATAAAGGTCATATAAAGCTTTATATAGACCCACAATACAGGAAGCTAGTTAAATGGTTTATTCAAAAATAGAATTTCATGAAAACTTCTTGATACTACAAAATAATAATCACTGTAGTTTCGTTACTGATTAAGCCAAGAATAATGAGTCTACTGACAACTCCTGATTTCTTGAAAGCTTAGAAGGGATGTTTATTTTACTCTCTATTCATTGTGACATTTTCATATAGAAAAGCCAGTTGCTATCGATCCTTTATTCCTAGAAAGATAGACAGGGTGAGAGGGGATCAAGGGCAAAGACCAAGACCAGAAATTAAAAGAAAAACTATTTTACAGCACATTAATATGGTGACTGTAAATAAAATTTTTATGATTTATTTTCCTCTTTACATACAATGGTGATACAAATGGTGATAATGTAAAATTCATCAGGACACTGGAAACATTAGAAAGATTCTAAGACATATAGCGTAATTTCTACTCAGTATATATTGTAATAGCAATGATTACATATTTATATATATTTAACTGTAGATTCTTTAAACTTATCAAACAAAATACTAAAGTATAATTTTGTTTTTGTGCCAACCATATTCATTTGGCATTCTTTATGCTACTTAGTCCTGTAAGGTAGAATCTCTCATATTCCAGATTCAGATTAATATACAGCTATACATGTACATAACTAATGTCTGATCTTTAGTACTTCTCTCTACCTTGTTGATAAGTGACACACTCTTCTTAGAAAATGCAGTCTAATATTTTTGTTTTTGTTTTTTACTTGGGGGGGGCAAACCTTGATGTGCTCAGGGGTTGCTCCTGGCTCCTCACTCAAAAATCCCTCCTGGCTCTGGGACCATTTGGGATGTCACAGATGGAACTCGCTTCTGTCCTTGGTCAGCAACTTTCAAAACAAATGCCTTCCCACTGTGCTACCACTCTGGCCCCTAGTCTAATGTTTTTGTGGTCACCAGTGACAGTCACCAATAAATTTGTAATCAAGGATAAAATTCTTGACTATATACTTTCAGCAATGCTTTGGAATCTAAATGGGAAAGAGTATATTTTACAAAATGACATAAGCAAAAGAAAACTCCAGTCCAGTATTTAAAGGAAACCTGTAACCCACTAACTTTTCAAGTGTTATCACATGAGGACAGGTAGCGACACCTTTATTTAGAACACTTCATTGTAAAATCAAGAAGAGCATTTTATTCCTTCAAACATAGTAGCCATATTAGACTCCAAGAGGAGCCTTTCCATGTGTTTTAAATATTCACTTGAGATAGGAAAAAAAATTCAACTTTGATTTAGTTTATATGGAAAAGGCTATATACCCAAACATATTAGATATGCCTAAAATTAAGTAAAATATTAAATTAAAAGGAAAGTAACAATGATTAAAATATTGAAAGCCATGAAGGCAATTTAGTCAGCCATTCAGTTCATACAATTCTAAATATTTTCTTTCCAAAACAAAAAAATAGGATTTAAAACTATATAACACCTGTATTTCTGTCTTTCGTGTGTATTTTCTGAGTTATTAGTGGTAGAGTCAACATTAAATTTATGTCTATTGCTGTTTTAATTAGTCATCTGTTATATGTTGCATATTCTAAAAATAAAGATAATGGTCTTAAAATTTGCATATTTGAATTGTTAGACAAGATATGATAAAGGAGTACAACAATGGATATATCCTGAAAGATGTGATAAAGGAATACAACAACAGATGTATTCTGGAAGCTATAATAAATAAATAAATAAAACAAATTGACTGTTTTACAGGGTAATCAGTGTAATATTAGGCTATCTGAAAATTTATAAATTAAAATGTTTCCAGTTGTGGATGTAAAACATTGCATAATTTGAGGCCAGAGAGATAGCACAGTGGTGGGGTATTTGCCTTGCTGACCCAGGATGAACAGTGGTTTGAATCCCAGCATCCCATATGGTCCTCCAAGTCTGCCAGGAGTGATTTCTGTGTGCCTCTGGGTTTGACCCAAAAACCAAATAAAATATTTTTGCATAATTCTCTGATACTGTAAGCACAGTTAAATATATATTCACATTAATAAGATTGGAAATAATTTAGTAATAATTTTTCATTTGACTTTCAAATTTATTTTTCTAGACCAGTGCTTAACTTCACAATTTAAAAGTGAAAAAATTGTTTTGCATAAAATTGAAAAATCACATGGTTTTAATGAACTTTCAAGGTCACCTAATAAAATATCTTATCCACTTTATTGTATTGTTTTAATTTACATGTGTAATATGTGCACAGAAGAATTGAGAAAACATACTACATAAAATATAATTTATAACATAAACGAAAAGGAAAATTTATAAATATCTTATGGAAATAGAGAATATGGTTCCATGTGTAAGAAAATATAAGAAAAAAATCTTAAATCCGTGGAGAGAGAACAAGGAATTTGCTTAGGAGAAAAGATCAAAGATGTGATAATAGGTACATTTGACTAAATAATGACTAAGGGGTTGCTATGTATAGGTATTTAAAAGTCCAAAGAAGAGGTGAAAATTATAGAGATGATTTCAGGGTATAATTTAAAATAATGCAATTAAATTTAAAAAGGGGGAAATTTACAAAGGAGAGAAAATGGGTCACCAATTTTCAGTGAATGAAATCTCCTAGAAGAGACAATCTAACAGTGGCAGCAAGAGTTGATCACAGGTCAAAGCTCACGAAGAAGAAACACTACTCAGGTTCAAGAGTAGAAAAAAAGTAGACCTAGAATGTATTTGATCTCCTTTTTCTCCAATTTTTTCTCTTAAGTAACTTTATTTATCCAAACTAACAATGGCTAACTTTAGAGCTTTCATTTCTCAACTTATCTATCAGAAGCTGATACCCTTTTGGAAACAAACAAGAGAAAATAAGAAATAAAGAAGTCATAGAAATTTGAAAACACAACGAAACCAAAGATTTTTATTTTCCCTAGTTCTGAGTTCACTCTGTATTAGAGGTCATATGATCCCCTGCCAGCTGAAATCTAAACATAGATTTCTTTCTACAGAAATTAAAAGTCCATGTTGTTGTTATATTTTTAAAGGCACATGAAGTAATAATCATCTAAGACACAAAAGTTACAAAATTTTAATATGGCTCTTTTCTAGAACCAACAGTTTTTATGCCAATTTTTATTATCTATGGTTGACCATCATTCTAAGTAACTAGAAAATAAAAATCCTTGGGGCAGAAGAGATAATATGAAGGTAGGGCATTTACCTTGCATGCAGAAGGATGGTGGTTCGAATTCCGGCATCCCATATAGTCCCCCGAGCCTGCCAGGAGCGATTTCTGAGCGTAGAGCCAGGAATAACCCCTGAGCACTACCGAGTCTTACCCCAAAACCAAAAATAAATAAATAAATAAATAAATAAACAAATAAATAATAAAATCCATGTGTTCTAATCTCACCCCAAATACCGTGTTTCTAACCCTTAAACAGATAGGTCTAAAGAACCAGAGTAGCTGCAAAGAAATAATCCACCAGTCAGAAAAGAATGAATGAACATTGCATTTGTGGCCTTTGCCTTGTGCTCTCTGCTGCAGTCAAAACCCAGAAGTGCTCTTTTTTATTCAAACCAATTCTCCATCCCAAGTGGGGGAAGATTGAGTAACCCAGGTAGGCATTTTCATATCAAAGAAGAGATTTAGGTAAGGAGGAATTTGGGGAAACACTTTTGTTTGGGTTGGTAGCTGGGTTTAATCTTACATTAACAAATTTAAACCTATGTTTTTATTTTTCATAAAATTTAAGCAAGATAAAAAAAATTTAAGCAAGATAACTGTGAAAGCAAACTATCCCCTTCATCTCTCCTCCTTTATAGTAAAAAAATCTTATCCAGGTAAATCTGTCTAAAAGATTGTATTTCCATTTTTCTTGCAAATAAATGACTAGTAAAAAGAGAATTTGGAAAATGACATTACTTCATTTCAAAACTTTTAAAGCTACAATCTAGACAATACATTATTAGGGAAAAATGGACAAAGACAACAGGAAAAAAACCAGAAACACATCCATGTATGTATACTTAACTTATATTTGGCAAAGAAACAAAGAAAAAATGATAGGGAAAAGATGTTCTTTTTAACAAATGGTACTGGAAACTGAGCGCTCCACATATAAAATGAAAATAAAAACGATCTAACCAAAATTTCCACACCTATGTAAAAATCAATTCAAAACAAGTCACATCAACTTAAATATAAATTTTAAGCCTATCGAAAACATAAAAAAGATGGAGAATAATGCAAATGATCTATGTCTTGTGATGACATATCATATATAATATCAAAGGCATGATATGCAAAATAAATCATGATAGGATGAATTTAATTAAAGTAGATAACTTAGAGTTGATGACATCAAGAGATTGTAAAGACTACTAAGACATATGTTATCTAAGATATCGATATAATATATAGACTTATCTAATATATAGACTATCTAATATATAGACTTATCTAACAAAGAGTAATAACTATAAAACTTAAAAACATGACAACAAAAATGCTTAAAATAGTACAAAGTCTTTAAGTGAATCTTTACAAATCATATAATAGAAAGCCTGTCTAGAGTACAGGCGGGGGTCGGGTGGGGAGGAAGGAGACTTGGGACATTGGTGGTGGGAATGTTGCACTGGTGATGGGTGGTGTTCTTTACATGACTGAAACCCAAACACAATCATGTATGTAATTAAGGTGTTTAAATAAATTAAAAAAATAAAAATATAAAAAAATAAAAAAAATCATATAAATGGCTTAATAAATATATGAAATATGTTGTAATCATTTTATAAAGTAAATTAAAGTGATGAGATATCATGTCACACCTATTAAAGTGGTAAAACCCCAGAATGTTGATAATATATAATGGTGATGATTATTGCAGCAATATATGAACTCTCATTCACTGATGATGGGAATGCAAATAGTGCAATCATATTTAAAGACCAATCGTTCATTTCTAATGGAGCTAAATGTACTCTTACTATAGCCATCCAGAAATCATGTCCTTTGGAACTTACCAAAAAGTCAATAATGTTATATTTAAAAGTAAATCTGCATATTTGAAGAATCAAAATTTATAATGATCAGAATGGAAGCAAACATACGTGGATAGATAGGTAACCATTCAATGAATAGCATTCAATGGAGAAAACACATGAGCTAACTTCAAAAAACCATGGAGTACATTACTATATAAAATTGATCAATGCTAAGATTCTGTACTACATGAATCTAGCTCTATGATATTTTGTTAAAGTGAAAAATGTGGAGATAATCAAAGGATCATATTTCCACATAACAGGTGGAAAAACAACAATATGAAACGAAACTATATGACTCTATAAAATGGAAGAGCATAGAGTAATATTTAAGACAATGGGACTCTATATAATACTATAAATATGAATACATGTCAATAGATATTTAAGTCCAATCCCAAATAATATTCAATACCAAGAGTTAAACGCATTGTAGGCAGTGACTGTAACTCCAGTGTAGTTTTGTTTATAACAAAAGCACCTAGCTGGTGGAGAATGTTCTTTAAAAGAAGATGAATTATGTGAAGACAATAGGAACATTGGAAATCACTGTTTTTCCTAAGCATTTTATTAAATAAAATGGGTCTTTACAAAATTTTAAAGAATAAAAACAATTATATCATATTAATTAATTAATGATCATGTAATATTATTAGCTATATAACCAGGCTCATACATATTTAAATCTATAAAATAAAAGATAGAATTCATCATAAAAGAGTGGTGCTCAAAAGATAATGTTCTAGTTTTAAAGGCTAAAGGTTTCTTTTTCACATACTAATTATTAAATATGTTGCATAAAGTCATGGTTCATTTCTCTATTTTTTTTAATTTTGTTTTCTTAGTGGACTATGGAAAAATTCTATATAATTGCATTTGTCCTGCAGTTGTTTAAAACCTCTTTATTTTGTTTATAACTGATAACTATTTTTTCATCATTAAAAAATCATTGGTTAATAGAGTCTAAGTTTTTCTAAATTTTATATAAAGTGCTTTCAATTCTGGTCCGATATTATGAGCTATCCATTTAAAAATCCAACCTTCTTTTATCCTAACTGAATAGTCATTTTTTTCAATAAAATTATATTTTCAGTCACTAAATCAGAGCTGTCAGTAACAATAAAAAATGATTTCTAATTATTTTACTAGGATTGCTACAGAGTTATTCTGGAAAGTATTTATTATACTGCCTAGTTTCATATTTCTTAGATATCTTTTCATCTCTTTTGATTTTACTGGTGTGTAAACAAAAAGTCACAAATTTATTTCAGAAATTAATTTCTTGAAATTATTTGAGAGAATAAAATGATAAATAAGGTTCATCTTTTTCTCATAGTGTTTATGAATATGGCTAGCTATTAAGTCTAAATCAAAATTGTGGGTTTATACTTCTCTCACTTCCTTGTTCCATTTATCCATCTTGTAGAGTCTTAACTGTGTCTATAGAGTCCTTTTCTTTATGGAAATCGTCTGTAATTTCTGTGAGCTTAAATTCACTCTGTTCAAAGCCATCTATTAATATTTCAATTAATCTCAACTTGAATAATCACTATGTATTTATTCCTGTGCATTAATTAATTTATTATTGTTAATTTTGATGGATTTGGGGAAAAGACAAAGAAGAAAATGAATTTCATCTAAAATGTCAAAGTTTTAATAAATATTCTTAGCAGTCTAGTTAGTCTATTTTCTTCAGTATATCATAAAATAGAGGCTTCAATTATTAGCTCTATTATACAAAATTAATTTTATCTGAATTTCATATTATGCTAGGTTTCTAAGGTGTTTACCAATAGTACATATCAACCTTTGTCTAATTTTTATTTCATGAAATGTATATCTTAAGCTCTATATTTTATCACTTAAATATTGCATGATTACAGAGACCATATGAAATAATTTTTTAAGAGTGAACAGCAAATTCTCTACATAGCAATCTATACAAATCTCTAAAAGAGCTGTAAGAACACTAAAATTGACAGAGGCATTTTCCCTAACATTTACCTCATTAACTCTAAACTTCATTGAGAAATAAATCAATCTGCAAATCTCAGTGGATAGCTATTAAAGCTACTTCTCTAGATTCATTAATTGGTAAGGTGAAATTTCTAATCTGAAATGTCAAACAGAGAAAAAAGGATTGTGTTAATTTATAAAAATATAATTTAAATTGTATAAAAATAGACATTTTTTAATTATTTATAGCATGTATTTTTCAAGTAAGTTGGGAAAAGTCCATTTGTTTCTCTGTTTTCTGGACTCCAGTAAGACAAACGAATTTAATAATCTTATTTTCACATTGGAAATGAAAAAATTCTTGATATGATAAGTGATATTTTAAAACACCTTTGTCGAATTCAATGGAAAAACCATGAGTAACTTTATAATGCTATAGATACCACCTTTAACTCGAGTGATTATTATATTGCCTCATACAGGTTAAGGTCAGTCCATGGTCTAAGAGCCAGTTCTGTGGCGACTACTGGCTCAACAATGCGCAAATTAAGACAAAAGCAAGACACCTAACCCATAAACATTTAAACATTCAAAAATCACTGAAATGTCGTAGTTTAGTTGAATATAGTCCAGTTCTCAGACTAAGCAGAATGACACTGAACTTCTTGAAAATCTAGAAAATCTAGAAAAAGAAAATCTAGAAAAAGAGCTGAAATATGAACATCCCAAGGAGAGTTGAAAGAACTTCTTCACAGTGCTTCAAACATTCTATTCTTATCTAACCAAGATAAGCCACATTAACCTTTGCTGGGAGCAAACTTAATTGCTTTTATTTGTATTACACTGTGATGTTTCCTGGATCTGGATAATGGTTTTAAAGTCTTAACATATTATCCTACCTACAGGAAAAGGATATTGTTTTTACTCATCTTATTTTTCATAAACGTGTAGCAATTACCAGTAAAGTGAATCAATTCATCACTCTCTTATACTGAATTAATTAAACTCTATAAAAAAAACTATGGGTACATTTCCATTATTGAAAGAAAATCTAATTTTATCTGATACACTCCAATCATATTATATTTGGGGGTCTCTTAAGTAATACCTAGGGGGACAGCAATTGTCCTTGAAGTTAATGGTCAAAACATTTCCAATAGCCACTCAAGATAACAAATGCATCAACATAGATGGTATGTGAAAATTCCCAGCTGATGATTATTATAGCTCCATTAATCACCCAGTATGTAAATAAGGTTGATGAGAAAAAGTAAAAATGAACCCAGTTTTGTGAAGGAAGGTAACATATATTAAACACTAGGTGTCAGGTAGAGGCAGAATTCTAATTGTAGAATTACATTATGCTTAGGTTGTGTATAAAATAATTTCATCATTAATAAACCAATATTATAATTAACATTAAAGTATTAATATTTTACTGGTGGGATACTGGGTGAATTATTTAAGAGAATAAAAGTAGTGCGTAAGTGGTAAAGTGTCTGCCTTGCCTGTGCTAGCCTAGAATGGATTGCAAATGGATCCCCTGGCATCCCATATGTTCCCCCAAGCCAGGAGCAATTTCTGAGCACATAGCCAGGAGTAACCCCTAAGCTTCACAGGGTGTGGCCCCAAAACAAACAAACAAAAATCTTTAAATTAGATTAGTATCATCAACTTGAGAGGTAAAAATATAAAAAACTGAGATCATCACTGTCCTGCCAACATTTATTTTGAAAGTAAATAACAATTGAAACTGTACCAAAATTTAGTCTGTTGTATAAAAACTCCTAAGATGTCTGAGTGGCCCCCTCACTAAGCATTTTGTAAAATCCACACACTATTTTAAGTGGTCTCTGAGTACATATAATTCAATGTCACAAAGACCACAGGTTTATGACTATTAGTTATTTTATTGCATGAGGTATTGAGATTCAGAAATACTAATTTTGGAATATGGCATACTACTATTAGTTGGTAGACAGGCTACTTAAAACCTGCTCTATTGTTGCTATTAACCAATAACAAATATCAAGGAAGGAAGTGGTTCCATAATTTGCCGCATATTGCTTAAAGTATCAAAAGATCCCAATGTATGTAATTCTTGCTTTAAATTGCTGAAAAAAATAGTCCAAATATAAATGTACTAATACATATTGACTACCAACATTTATGCTGAAGGCAAAGTTAAACTCTTAACATTTATTCTGTTTATAGTAGGAGTTATAGAAAAGGGAAAGATCCTATGATCTCTTCAGACTTTGTTAATAACATGAAGTAAAATGAATGAATAAGAGATAGGTACATATGACCCTTATGTGGTTTGACAAATTAAAATAGTTAATTTTTAGGGCTGGAGAGATAACACAGCAGTGATAGGGTGTTGCACAAAGCCAACCCAGGACTGAACTGGGTTTGATTCCTGGCATCCTAGTGGTTCGCCAAGCCTGCCAGGAACAATTTCTGAGCTCAGAGCCAGGAGTAACCTCTGAGAGCCCCCGAATGTGACTCAAAACAAACAAACAAACAAACAAGTTAATTGTTAAATACTATCACTGCACAGTAAGGCAAATGTTGCCAGGTTTAGCACTGGAATTCCCAGAACACTTCTGGGTGTGGCTTTATGTCTTTGTACATGAAAAAAGCACCATAGAATTATCTTCCCTTATCCCAGCAAAATAGTCTAGTTCTCCAATAAGAGGTGATGCATCCATTCTAGAAAGAACCATTTGGGACACCCTCCTCCACAGAAAAAAATAAAAACTTCAAGTAAGAAATCTGCTGAATTTTCATAATATATGAACAAAGTGATTCCAAAATATGGTTTTTTTTACCCACATAGCAAAATTACAACTCAGAGAGGCCACAGTGATAGCACAGCGGATTTGCCTTGCATGCTGTCACCCTGAGTTCAAGTGATTCCTGAACTCAGAGTCCAAAAGACGTGGCCAATAAATAAATAAATAAAATAAAATAAAATAAAATAAATAAATAAATAATACAATATCAGAGAGCTAAACAAGAACATAAACCTTTTACTATTCTTTTTTTTTCCTGGAAAAGAATTTTTCCTTATATTATTCATTGTTGTTACTATTGTTTTTGATTTGGGGAAGAGTAACCTACCATATTTGCTTTCATGATCTTGGTTTGTATCAAGTATTTTAGTTAATTAATCTTTCTCATGGGTATTGATGAATTTCTATGTTTTAACTTGTGAATAAAAAAAAAAACGTAACTGAAGAAATTCTTTGTTCTTGCTACATATCTAAAATATATCTCCTAATTAGTTTTTGTGCCATCATTTTTGCCTTTGGCGTGCTTATTTTTGGTTTGGGAGCTACATCTTCTAGGTGCTTGGAGCAAACCCTGTCTCTGTATTAAGGGCTTGCTACCAGCAGTCCTCAGGAAGCACATGTCAGGAAGACACTGTTTAATACCTTTTACTATTCTTAAGGGCCAGTGGCCCTGCTTAATTAGACAAAGAACCTGGATGAAGATGCTGTGTGTATGGGTATACCTATTTTTTTTTAAATTTGTATTGAGACCATTGTTCATTACAAGTCATTCACTGTGGTATTTCAGGCATATCGTGACAGAGAATTAGGGCCATTCCCACCACCAGTGTTGACCTTCCTCCAGCATCATTCCCCACATGCATCCCATAATCCATCCCATAATCCATAATCACCATAATTCCAAGCATGCCTCCTCCACTTTTAGCCTTTGTGTCTACCAATGTAACAGGCCCGTTTTGAGTTTAACTTGTTATAGTTTAGGTCTCTTGCTACTATTGTTATTGACTTTGGCTTAGGTATTTAAATCTGACATGTATTTTTTCATTGAATATTCTTGAGATCACTGGGTCCCATCCACTTTCTTCTTTTTTCTATTTGTAGAAAGACAGAAATATGAGGCAGAACCAAAGTATACCTATTTTAACGGTGACTTCACATTTTAAAAATGAGATAGGCATTGCCTTTCCTCAAATTTCTTTGCATGTATGAGCTTAAGGAGTTGTTTCTGTACTGTTTTCTTATATTATTGGTCCAGTCATTCCCAAACAAGCCATTACATTCCACTAAAAATTCTGGATTACTTGGATAAATAACTCTATCCCCTAAGGTATTTGACACTATGCTATCACTAAGGAATAGGAAAAAAAAGAAGCAAGAGAAAATTGGTTACTAAACTGTACCTACATAAATGCTGTGACATAAAAACCTAAGTAACAACTTGTTTTACCTTATATTTTGTGCAACTTGAGCAGGCAATCACAACTGGGGGATGAGAGTTAGCTCCAAATGCTGGGTGTCATTTTTAGAATGTGTAGGACTAGGTTTAATCCCTTAGGAGCTGTTCTACAAACATTGCAGACCCTTCCTTTGGTACTTACATGTTGAAAAGAATGAAGTCTCTCTTTTTATCCTTTATTCAGTATGTAACGTTTATTACAATTGCTACTTTCTATAGTTTGTATTTTATTGGTTCTAATATATCTGCTTTGGCTTTTTTCAAATCTATATTTAGCATGCATGACTGTTTTCCACCATTTAGCTGAGCCTGGATTTACCATAAAGAATTAACTGTGTTTTTTTTTAAACAGAAAAAGGTATATTTTGTTTCTCGATATATCTAGATACCTTGTAACTTTTGATAGAAAAATTCAGTCCACTGAAATTTTTTGAGTGAGATTAGTGGTGCTAAGATTAGTTTGCATCTTCCTATGCGAACTCAGGTGCCTTGTTTTTTTTTTGTTTGTTTGTTTTGTTTTTGTTTTTGAAAAACCCCTTAAACAGTGCCAGAATTTCTTCCTGAGAACCATTGGGTTTTTCCAAAGAAACAAAACATTTATTTTACTATGAATATTATTTATTGTTCATCCATATTATTTGCCTTCAATGTAACTTCATCAATTTTCAGTATCTCCCATGCTGTGGGAGCACTGTGTTCTTTAGCTTTCAAAGACTTATTTTAATTTTCCTATAAATCTTCCATTTAGTTATTGATCTTTCATACAATAATTATCTTATGTAATAAGCATAAAAAAGAGAGATGGCCTGAACTTATCCTATGAAAAATGTATTATAATATAACTGAGTACTTACTTGGACTCTAGTCCCCATATGCTGAGTCTGCTGAATTCCCTTCCTTTTTTATTATTCCTTGTGTTTTATGGGTACTAAAGATCAAAATCTGGTCTTAACGGTTATCTACTGATCTCACTGAAAACATTAGGCTAGTGCTTATGACTCTCTTCAATTCTGGAAACTACACTTGCCATGTAACGGGACCTAAGATGGGTGGGCAAAGGAATCTGAGTCTGATTTTGTGACATTTCCCTGACAGGGACCACAGACAATACATTTCTGGTTCCTTGAAGGACAACATAGGACTACACATAAGATGTAAGAATAGTCAGCAGGACTAAAGTTGTCATAAAGTTGAGGGTGGTCATCTTTAGGATTAATGTGGGCAGTACTTTTTTATAATATATTTTTATTTAAACACCTTGTTTACATGCATGATTGTGTTGTTTGGGTTTCCGTCATGTAAAGAACACCACCCATCACCAGTGCAACATTCCCATCACCAATGTCCCAAGTCTCCCTGCTCCCCACCCAACCCCCGCCTGTACTCTAGACAGGCTTTCTATTTTCTTCAGACATTCTCATTATTAGGATAGTTCAAAATGTAGTTATTTCTCTAACAAAACTCATCCCTGTTTGTGGCGAGCTTCATGAGGTGAGCTGTAACTTCCAGCGCTTCTCTCTCTTTTGTGTCTGAAAATTATTATTGCAAAAATGTCTTTCATTTTTCTTAAAACCCATAGATGAGTGAGACCATTCTGCGTTTTTCTATCTCTCTCTCTGACTTATTTCACTCAGCATAATAGTTTCCATGTACATCCATGTATAGGAAAATTTCATGAGTTCATCTCTCCTGACAGCTGCATAATATTCCATTGTGTATATGTACCACTGTTTCTTTAGCCATTCATCTGTTGAAGGGCATCTGGGTTGTTTCCAGAGTTTTCCTATGGTAAATAGTGCTGCAAATAATATAGGTGTAAGGAATTGATTTTTGTATTGTATTTTTGTGTTCCTAGGGTATATTCCTAGGAGTTGTGTAGGTGGATCATATGGGAGCTAGATTTTCAGTTTTTGGAGGAATCTCCATATCACTTTCCATAAAGGTTGAACTAGACGGCATTCCCACCAGCAGTGGATAAGAGTTCCTTTCTCTCCACATCCCCGCCAGCACCGATTGTTCTCATTTTTTGTGATGTGTACCAATCTCTGTGGTGTGAGGTGGTACCTCATAATTGTTTTGATTTGCATCTTCCTGATGATTAGTGATGTGGAGCATTTTTTCATGTGTCTTTTGGCCATTTGTATTTCTTCTTTGTCAAAGTGTCTGTCCATTTCTTCTTCCCATTTTTTGATGGGATTAGATTTTTTTTCTCGTAAAGTTCTGTCAGTGCCTTGTATATTTTGGAGATTAGCCTCTTATCTGATGGGTATTGGGTGAATAGTTTCTCCCACTCAGTGGGTGGCTCTTGTATCCTGGGTGCTATTTCCTTTGAGGTACAGAAGCTTCTCAGCTTAATATATTCCCATCTGTTTATCTCTGCTTTCACTTGCTTGGAGAGTGCAGTTTCCTCCTTGAAGATGCCTGTAGTCTCAATGTCCTGGAGTGTTTTGCCTACGTGTTGTTCTATATATCTTATGTTTCGGGTCTGATATTGAGGTTTTTTATCCATTTGGATTTTATCTTCATACATGAGGTTAACTGGGGGTCTAAGTTCATTTTTTTGCAAGTGCCTAGCCAGTTATGCCAACACCACTTGTTGAAGAGGCGTTCCCTGCTCCCTTTAGGGTTTCCTGCTCCTTTATCAAAAATTAGGTGATTGTATGTCTGGGGAACATTTTCTGAGTATTCAAGTCTATTCCACTGATCTGAGGGCCTGTCTTTATTCCAATACCATGCTGTTTTGATAATTATCGCTTTGTAGTAAAGTTTAAAGTGGGGAAAGTAATTCCTCCCATATTCTTTTTCCCAATGATTGCTTTAGCTATTCTAGGGTGTTTATTGTTCCAAATGAATTTCAAAAGTGTCTGATCCACTTCTTTGAAGAGTGTCATGGTTATCTTTAGAGGGATCACATTAAATCTGTACAATGCTTTGGGGAGTATTGCCATTTTGATGATGTTAATCCTGCCAATCCATGAGCAGGGTATGTGTTTCCTTTTCCGCATGTCCTCCCTTATTTCTTGGAGCAGAGTTTTATAGTTTTCTTTGTATAGGTCCTTCACATTTTAGTCAAGTTGATTCCAAGATATTTGAGTTTGTGTGGCACTATTGTGAATGGGGTTGTTTAGGCGAATTTCAGGGTGGACTGAAAAGTGGTATCAAATAGCTTTAGGACCACAAAAGTTCTCTTTTTCTTTCTCTTTGAAATGTTATCAGTGATTATCCAGGTTAATATAACATTTGATATAGATTAATTTACCTGGTCCCCAAATTACATTACAATGAACACAATTAAAGCCAACTAAGAACTATGCAATTCTACAATATTTTGTCAAGTAGCAACAAGATTCGTTTAAATCCACAATTAAATGGAGAATAAGTTGGAATAACATTAGCATCTCTAAATTTGGATGAGAAACAGTGGTGGCAGAATAAATTTTAAAACTATCAGCATATCTAAACGTATTTGAACTGATATTGAGCAAAACAGCTACTCAGGTAATAAATATCTTGAAATGTATATGAGGTACTCTAAGGATATGCTACTTTTCTTTGCTTATCAATTTTTATTTACTTTTCCTTATCTAATTTTTATATTTAACCTTTTGGGATCTTGCAACAAGTACTCAAGAGACTCATCAGTCTCCTCAAGTGATGCTCAGTCAAATATTATTCAATGGAATGATCATACAAAGCAGTCTTGCTGATCCCTATGGTACTGGGCTACCTTAGTATATCCCAGTGATCCCAGAATTGTAGCAGGGGATCAAACTTCACAGTACAATATAGAACCAGGGATTGGGTGCATTTCACACAAGTATCTGTACCCTAAGACAATCTCTCTTGGCCCCAAGCAGACTACTTTAAGTTTGGTTGATTTGGGGGAGGGGTGGAACTATTCAATGATACTCAGTTTATTCCTGTATCTGTGTCAGGAATCACTCTTAAGGGTAGTTGACTGTGATGTGCTAGCAATGAACTATATCAGCCATATGCAGAACACACACCTCATCCCTGGTCTATTTCCTTGTTTCTGGGATATTTTTAATAGTTGGCTCATAAGAAGAAAAGTGCTTCAACTTTAGGAGAGAGTAAAAAAGGCCGAATATTTGTACCAAAAAATTAAATTAAGTGTAGACAATGACAATTTCTCTCATGCCCCAAATATTTTAATCCCAGGAAAGTGTAGATTTTGTTAAATTATTAATGTGGGGTCCATCTTTATATTCATTTCTAGTAAGATGTAAAGGTACAACTTTAGCTACATTAGTCATGAATCCAGACATATTAATTTGTGTATATATATTAAGTATGAAATTACTTCTGATTGCTTGATTAAGGAAAGACCTATATCTAAGTTTCATCAGGCTATTGGAGGAATCCATTTAAATTTTAGCTGTAACATGTGGTTATGCTTCTGTTTTGCATAGTTTTATTTTGTTTACTGCATCTAGACTGGGGACTTCACTAAATTGCTATGAATTTTTAAGTCCTTTTATATGTTATGATATGTGACTGTCCAGAGACACTCATGTTACATATAGCTCTTTCCAGGAAAAGTCCAGAATATCTGAAGTATTCTTGTCCATCATGTACTCATGCATTATATCTGTATTTTAAGTCCAATGATATAGAATTCACATTGTCTCTGCAATATTTTTTACAGCAGCACCTGTATTGGTGTTAGATGAATTCACAAATGATTATTGACAGCAAAAGTGATCCTTTTATGGGCCATTTCAGAAATCTTCAGAACACACTCAATTAAGGGAGAATTCATGACCACTTTCAACTAATTGAGAACAGTGTCTCAGGCTAAGGCACCCTTCTTTTAATGAATGGGTGAGCGCACCTCTTTCATCTTGACTATATGTTCTAAATTTGAAAACAGAAGAGCAATTTTAGACACTACAAAGGTCTGGATACCTCCAAAACACTGACAACATTTTGTTCATTGGAATTTATTGTTTAGAATTCGAGAGGTATTAAATTAAAATTATTTTCATTGATAGAAAATAATGAATGCATATAAAATTAATCAAAGTTATCACGTTTAATTTAATAGTTTGGTTTATTGAAGTACCAATAATAAAAACAAAGTTGGGTAAA
Source organism: Suncus etruscus (assembly GCF_024139225.1). Classification (NCBI taxonomy): domain Eukaryota; kingdom Metazoa; phylum Chordata; class Mammalia; order Eulipotyphla; family Soricidae; genus Suncus; species Suncus etruscus. The sequence goes on from NC_064868.1 coordinate 82,592,196, forward strand.
TCAATTTTTGTTGTTGCTTTTGTTTTATAGGTTTTTGGGCCCTACATGGTTATGCTCAAGAGTTACCCAGAAATCACTGCTAGCAGGCTTGGGGGATCATTGAAGATGCCCATGATAGAACCCAGGTAAGTCTAAGGCAGGCCACATGCAAGGCAAATGCCCTATTCTCTGTGCTATTGCTCTGAACTCCACACTTGAATAATTTATTTTTTAAGAATCCTCATGAGTCTACATTAAACAATTGTATTTGATGACTAGAACTATCATAGTTTTCTCTGTGACTTTCTGACATGGAAGAAAACTTAACTGCTGCCACCAAGCCAAAGTATATGTGTCATGATAACTTAAATTTTTTAAACATTGGTGAATTTACTTTGTCCTAAGCTAAAATCTTCAATTTATATCTTCTGTAGAACAGTTCAAGAAGACATATTACTATCTCTCAAAGCCAAAGCAATCAAAATTGTTTTTCAATAGTACATGGATTAAAGTAAACACACACTGAGCATTTAAATATTCATTATTATGGCCAGGAAGAGCTATAATTTAGTATTTCTATATGTGTGAGCTATACTACTTAAAATGGTCATATCTTTACTAAGTATTTCCAATTCTAGCAGTATATTCTAGTTTTGGGAGAAAAGTAAAACTATATAAACTATTTTTTAACTTTTAACAACAGGAAAACATAAATTTATAAGTGAAATAATTCAACAAATTATACCTTAAACACATGATAAAACATGTTAGTCTGACATTTTAAGTAATATTTACAGGAAGTACCAAAGTCATGTAATAGTTCAGGACATGAATGGAACTGGAGAATATCATGCTGAGTGAAGTCAGTCAGAAAGAATGGTTACATACAAAATGATCTTATATATATGGGATTTAACACACACACAACCACACACACACACACACACGAACACACACATATATATAAGAAACAGAGGGCCAAAGGCAGCAAACCTGAAGTTTAGTCAACAGAACTTTTCTTGCAGGAATGGAGTGGGAAGAGTGGGAAGTTAATGTAAAAGGAAGGAGTCTTTAGAAATTTACTGGAGGAAAACAAATATACTGGTGTTGGAAGTTATGTTTAAAGAATGTATTCCTGAATCCATTATTAACTGTATTGTAAGTTACAGTATCTCAATAAAGATAATTTTAACAATTTCATATTTACAAGAATATATGTAGGTATAGTGATATTCTTTATTATTTTTTGTTTTGTTTTGATTTGGGGTCCACTCCTGGAAACCCTCAGGGATTACTCCTGGCTCTGCACTCAGAAATTGTTCCTGGTTTGGAGGACTATATGGGACACTGAGGAATTTAACCACAGTCCCTTCTAGGTTAGCGTGTGCAAGGCAAGTGCCCTACTGCTTGTGCCACTGCTCTATCCCCTGTATAGTGATATACTTAATACGGATGCTGAGGGAATAATTAAGATATAAAATAATAAGTATTGTTCCATTTAACATTTTGTGTGCCTTCCTAGAGAAATAGATAAAATACTAGCAATTAGATTGTGTACCATTTGATTTCTTGTGTATATTTGCTATTTTAAAAATTTCCTATAATACATATATATTACTTTTATGCTTAAGCATATAAAAATAAAATGAGGAACTCTAAGTTGAAAAACTGGCATTATCATATTAGTGAATATAATTTGGCAAATTATTAATTATATTTGAACTCAACTCATTATTTAGTTTTTCTAATTCATGGACTAGTTAATGGAAACTATTAGCTTTTATGTCATTGTTTTTAATTTTATTATAATTTGTGTTAGCATATTGAAAAAATCAGTATTAAAGGTAATATACATTAACAGTTTGAATACTCAATCCTCTTTACCTTCTTAGTTACAACTTAATCTACAACTCATCATTTACACTATTTCAATAATCATATTCTTGGTTTTGCTGATTCTGATAAATGTATGACTTTCGATACTAAATTAAAACATCCCCATTCTAATTTTCTATACTTCCAAATGTTGGTTAAGGCAAAAAAAACATGTGAATACCTATTTTGAAAACACTGCATTCAGACTATTAGACTCCTAGTGATTTTCCATTTAGTATGATGTGAGTTCTCTACCTTCCATGCTCAAGAAAGCTGTACAATGACATATCACTAAAACTGTGTGAATACATATATAATTAAACTGAATTAGAACAACTATATATACTTTTAATATTTGTGAGCAGATGCAGAATATTGTCTTTCACTCATAAAAGTAGATCCACTATTGAATTTCCTTGTCTATTAAAATTGGTTCCTATTTATATCAGTAGTCTTTGTCTTCTTATTCCCTCTACCAGAGAACATGGCCTCTTTCATATACTTGGATATGACCCAATACAGACATAATAATTTGAATAAGACAATGTACCATCACATGACCTCATTGAAAACTAATGCTTCCAACACACAAAATACATAAAGCCACAGATGCACATTTTATGAAATAAGTCAATACTACTTCTTCAGGCTTGAATTTCTTCAACTGACTGTAATCAAAGGAAATAACACATCTTTGTTTATTAGCTCATAATAATTTCATGACTAAAATATTCAGTCTGGGAGATACCAGAGCAATGAGTTATTCTGGGAAGTCCCAGCCACCATCAGGACCAGATCTCTTTACCAAGATGTGGCAGAGTCCCAGTCCCTTAAAAGGACCAGCAATTAACTCACCTACAACCTAATTTTTTGTTCACCAGGGAAATGACCCAAATGTACAACTTTTCTCAGAGACACCCAGCTCTAAAGCTCTTAGAGCATATGTAGCCATGCAACACCTCCAACCTTCATAGCCTTGGTAGCCCAGTAGGAGCACTGGAAATCAGATAGGAAAGTGATGTAGAATTCCTGTAAACCCATTGAGTATAAACAATAACATACAAGGTTCCACTAGCACATAACACCCATTGAATCCTTTGCAAAGACTTTAGTAATACTACAATGAGATTTGTCTTGTAACAAGGAGTAAATAATTTAGTGCTTGTTAAGGGAGCAGTCCGGGGACATTGGTGGAGGGGACTCGTTTTGAAACATTGGATACCTGATCCAAATATATTGTGAGCCTCTTTGTAAATTATGGTGTTTGAATGATGATTTATGCAAAAAATAAAATATTAAAACCATAGCACTGTCTGGAAATTCTGGTATATTTATTTCTAAGTTTACTTTGTCCTCATGTCCAATTAATGGAAACTGCATATCACTGCAAAATTCCTCACTTTCAAATCATTGAGAAACTAAATTCCATCATATAGAAACTGATGTTTTCCAAAATCATCTCTTCAGAACTACTTGAAAATAAGTTATGGTCATTATTCCATTACCAAACTTATCCTCTTGTTTTCCATTTCATTATATCTATCAATCTTTTCTTCTTATTGGATTTTCTTATTAGGACATAAATGCATTATGTATATGTGTGTAGGATATTTTTGGGGGAGAGGTCCCATGAGATATGTGTGGCGGACTTAAACCCAATTTACTCCTGAGAGATCAGTTTCAACAGGGCTCATATGTGATTGTACAGATCCAACCTGCTTTGACACATGCAAGGCAATTGCCGTACCTGCTGTGCTATTTCTCTCACAACCTCGAGCATTATTTAATCTCTCACATTACAAATAATAATAATAATAATAATAGTTATTATTTGTGCCCATTTGCTTTAAGATAATGTCACAGACTCTGTTTCTCTTCATAGTAAAAAAATATCACTGACAACATTAATGACATTATCAGGATTAGTGTAGATAAAAATTTGCAAAGTTTTCCATTTATTTCTGAATGACAGTGAGAAATTTGCAAGATATCTAACAGAGCATAGCTAATTCATGGTCATAGCAAGACTTACACAGACTTTTTAGATATTTTCACTGGTGGTACAGGCCTGTTGTTGTAACAAACTAAGCATTGCATTCTTCATTATCACATATGGCAATGAAGAAAAAGATTAAGAGGATAATAAAGGATGAGGAAGATTAAAAATTAGTTTCCTTACTTTAAGGAGAATGTTTTCAAGGGTTGAAGCATACTGCGTGCATAATTCTCAGCATCACTTGATCTTCTGAGCCTTACAGAGAATTATCAATGAGAACCAACCAAAAATCAGCCATGAAAGGAGGGTAAAGACAGAAAAAACTAATAAAAGATTAGCAGTAAAAACATTGATTGTATTAGATGTTGGTCTTTATGGTTACAGTATAATTCGTGAAAACTGATTTGTTTAAAGTTCTTTATATTTTACTGCAAAATTGAAAGGTGTGACTATTTCACTTATCTGTATTTACTATGTCTTTCCCATATACTATCAACTATCCTAGATTGCCATTGTCTCCCGTTGTCACTCTATCCCATTAACAACTATCACATATTAGCAAATACTTGAGAAGTAGATGGAAAAAACTGATATAAAAGTAAGAAATCATAATATTCCAGTCTACAAATTACACACTTACTTTTGTTGTAAATTCTACATATTTAGACCAATGCACTCTCGAGTTTCTGTTGTATTATAATATTGATTATTTATAAGGGAAAATTATGTTCTCCAACCTTTTACTTTCTGCATGGCCCACCATAACAGAAAGACATTGATATTTGTAATATCTAGTCTTGTCTTTTCCTGGATGTTCTAGATATTTGAATCAAATAGGTTATACAGAATGTTTTATTACACTTAGAAATATGGATTTTAAATTCCTTCCATAATTTACCCTGGTACAATATTTTAAGGATTAAGAATCATTTCACTATCTCTGCACTTTAATTTATTTATCAAATATGTGTCATCTTTAAATATTATGTAACAAAGTTGTAAGTACACCCAATGAATGCCCTGCGACATTACAGTAACTGTTTTTTAAAAAAGCAGTTGTGCATTTGTTTTCACTGTGAAATAAATTAGTCGCTTTTTACACACAGTAATTATTACTTGAAAAAACTGACAAGGTATGACAATTCACATTCTGAAAAATATGCTAATATGATGTGGATATTCATAATATTGTATTAATAAATATTTTATATAATGAAATGAAATGTCAGCACTTAGAAAATCTACAAACTAAGTTAATTAATATTCACCAAATGTCCAATAAATTCTAGTTAAAAATTATACACACAAGTTAAAGTTCATTCAAAGTGAAAAAAATGTGGATTTTAATTGAAAAGGTTTTAAAAAGTTCATTGCTATAATTTTAAAATCGACATTTAATTAAAGCTGTAAAGAATGGCCCCAGACACATTTTAGAGTGGCATCAAAGAAGAGTTTCCAAAATAATCTGAAAATGGTATTAAAAGGCATTTTATTGTTACTTAACATCATGAGGTTTTTCTTCCTAGAGATTCAAACATTGAATGCACAACCTGGTATGAAAACACAATTATTTTAAGTTAACTACACCTTAGAGATATTTAAATATTAAAGGTAGAATTAAAAACACGCAAAATAAAAATTATTTGTTTATGTATTTATTAGCTTTGAGGCCACACTTGGCAGCTCTCAAGGATTACTTCTGCTTCTGCTGTCAGAAACCAGTCTTGGCAAGCTCAGCGAACCATAAGGAATGCTGGGGATTGAACCAAAGTTGATCACATGCAATGCAAACACTCTACCCACTGTGCTATCACTCCAGCCCACATATCCTGTTTGATATTTTGTTGTTGGGAATAAATGACTTTGACTTTAAAGTTTCACTTAGGAAGAAAGTTTAAAATGAAGAATATTTATACAGTAAAAAAACTACCACATAAACCAAAAAGACAATCGAGCAATTGGGAGTAAATATTTGCACAATATATATCTAAAGAGTGACTAATATACAGAATGTATAAAAAGTTCATAAACCTTAATAACAAAACAGCAAATAACCCAATCAAAATTTAGAACAAAGTCCTAAATTGATACTTGTCCAGTGAAGAAGTACTCCATGCCTCAGATTCATATAATAGTTGTTCAATATAGCTTAATTTTAGGGAGATGTAAATCAAAATATCAATAAGATATTACTCTATCCTGGTGACAATGAGTTATGTCAATGCATTCATAGAACGGTCTATGTGATAGCACTCAAAGCATACTCATATACACTAGTGCTGGTGAGATGTGAAGAGAAACTTTAGTGTAGGCCCTATAGGAAACCATATTATGCCTGTATTCCTGAAGTTCCTTTACTCAGTATTTATCGGAAGGCTATGAACATAGTTCCTTGGGCATATATATGCTTCAGTTCATAGCAGCATTATTCCTAATAACAAAAGCATGAAACTATACCTAAATGGTCATCCCCAGATGGCTGTAAAATAAAACTGTGGTATAAAAATATTCAACATAATTCTACTCTGCCGCTAAATAATAGGAAATCAAATTTTGTGACAAAATATTTAAAATATGAGGTGATTATTCCAAGTGAATAAGTAAGATGTGAAAGACAATTGCCAATGGTTTTATGCATATGTGGAATATAATTACTATATCAAACAAACCTAGGCTCTAAAACAAAAGCAATGTAATTACCAAAGGAAAAGGGGTGGTAGGGTGAGTGGCATTGTTGTTTTTCTATTGTGGGATGGCACTGAAAATTGGTGATTAGTGCATGAGTCTTATATTCATATAAAGGTATGAAAATAATTCCCTCAAATTCCATATTATTTAGATCAATTAGTATTTTAAAACTAATAAATATATTTAAATTTAAAGATAATTAGGAAAGTCTTTTTAAAACATATGAAGTAGTTTATTTTGCACACTGATATATATATATGTGTAATGTTTATAAAATGTCCCAGGTTTAATGTTTAATATTGTAAATTAGTGTTCATGAAACACATAAACACATAGAGTGCATTGAGTCCTAGCAGAACCATCGATTCAAAATCAATACTTTCCCTATAAACTTGGGATCTGTTATAGTCCATGAAAATGTTAATTACATATAACACCAAAATTTTTTTTTGCTAAGACAACAGACTAGGCCCTTAGCATTATCCAGTAGTAAACTCTCCTGAGGATTACAACAGATAAATAGATCAGAAACTTCCAGAAAAAGAGATTGGTAAAAAACATAAAAAATCACAGTCTACAAAGTCTTCAACAGCTGGCTACTTACTGCTGTGAAGAAAACCACATAAGACCACAAAGATTGCTGATAATCAGGAAAATATGACACCACTAAAGGAACAAAGTAAAAAACAATTAACAAAATTAAACATCCATTCATGAGTAAAACTCTCTTCAGAAGTTTGGCATGAAGGTTCAACAAAATTCGGACTCAATCTAATATTCTAATGCCATTATAATAATCACTGAAAACTTTTTATTATAAAATAAAAAACAACATAAAAGACATATCTCTTTCATTTTCATCTTACTCTGTTTCTTGAAGTCCTAGTCAGAGCAGTGTAGACAAGAAAAAATATTATCCAAACCATAAAAACAATACAATTTCTCCACGGGTAAGATCATCTTATACATAAAAAACCATAAAGACAATGATTAACTAATACTAATTCATAAACTCAATGAAGTTTCAGAACGAAATCAAACTTTATTCAAAAGGACATATGCACAGCATTATTCATCTCGGCACTTAGTACAATAATTAGGATACGGAAACAACATGGTGTTCAATGACAGATGAGTGGATTATAAAGGATTGGTACAGGGAGACAATGGAATACTATTCAGCTCCAAGGAGCAATGAGCTTATGAAATTTAATGCAACCAGGTAGGAACTGGAAAATGTGTTAAGTGAAGTAAGCCAGAAGTAAAATAGGATGATCTCACTTTAACTGTGGCATATATAATAATTGGATGAGAAAAAGTAATGTAATAAGGAAATTGTCTAAGCCCATGACTCAGAATAGAATAAATGGAGAAAGGAAGAAATCAAGGGGATAAGAAGTAGATGAGAAAGAAAAGGTGAACAAGTCACATGTCTTGGTTATAAACATGTGATGAGGAAGTGTGGCATATGTGTATAGCCAAAAGCACAGATACTTGACACTAAAAAAATGAGATATCAACTATGACTATGGTACCAACTCTTAAATGTGTCTGTCAAGAAAGGGATGTTTAAGACTAGGGGAGAAATATGAGAAAACTTATGAAGGAAAGTTGACATTGGTGCTGGGATTGGTGTTATATTTATGCCTAAAGCTCAATTATCAATAACTTTGTATATCATGGTTCTTTAATTAAAACATTTAAAAAATGAACACTAAATCTTTAAATGCATTATGTTTGTCTGAGGAAAGAGTAGTATGGATCATACCCAGTGATACTCAGGCTTTTCCTAGCTCTAATGATTAGAGGTAATTCTAGGCAGTGCTCAGTATGGAAAGTTCATCAGTAAAAGGTAATCTGTGGTATGCAAAGCAAGCATTAAATCCTGCATCCAAGAGGTTATTAATCTGGTCCTGATAGTTATATTTTAATACAATGAAAAATAAAATATCTAAAAAGGAAAACAAAGTAAACTTTATTATATATAATAATGCACATATGTAGTTAGAAAAATAATGGAAGAAAATATCTGCCCACTACACCTTAGAATAAAAATAACTGTTAAAAGAAATTGAAGAAAATTAACGTATGTTGAATACCCGTTCTTTTCCAGAGTGATCACTTCCTACTATTATTCTCTCAATGATCATTTCTCTGACCTTAACTATCCTCCACTGTGGCAATCTTCCACTGTGGCAACACTTTGCACTAAGGCATAGTTCTTCTGGCATTCATTTCTCTTTTTTATTATTTTCCTACAATATTCCTTTGAATTCCAAAAATGAGATTAATCATTCTATATCTGTTTCTTACCCTCTGACTCATTTCACCTTGGATGATACCCTCGATGTCCAAAAATGTAGCAGAAACTAACATTTCTTCATTTTTTTCTAATGCTGCACAGTATTTCATTGTGAAGTTATACCATATTTCTTTTCCAATTTTTCTATACTTGGTAATTTAAATTGTTTCCATATTTTGACTATTGTGAATAATGTAATGAACATAAGATTGTAATTATCTTTTCTATATTGTGTGGGTATTTATTTTTTGGCTGTTAGGGTACATCCACAGGAGTGGAATTGCTGGTTTCTATGGAAGTTCAAACCTTAGTTTTATGAGGAATATCTATATTTTCAAAAAGGCTGGAACAATCAACATGCCCATCAGTAAATGAGACCCTTTTGCCCTCATTCATGCCCAAACTGATTGTCTTTGGGTTTTTTTTTTTGTGATACATTCCATTTCTTTGGTGTGGGGTGATAATTTCTTGGAATTGTTTGATTTGCATTTTCCCACAGATTGTATTTGAAACAATAATTTTGAACTTTTTCTATGTGCTTTTGGTTCATTTGGATTTATTCTTTGATGAGAATCCCGTTCAGTTCTTTGCCCCATATTTTGATGGGTTTGTAAATTTGTTCTTGTGCTGTTCTACCAGGGTATTATGTACCTTGGATATATAAATATATATAAACATGTATATGAAATACATAGATATAGATACAGATATATTCTTTACCAGATAAGAAGGTAAACAATTTCTCCCAGACTGTGGACTGTCTTTATGTTCTGTCTTTATGTTCTGTCTTTGTTTCCTTTGAGGTGCAGATGCATCTTATATTATTGTAGCTTGATTTGTTTATATTCCTTATTACTCTTTTGTTCAGTGACATTTCACCTTTATAGAAGCTTCTAGTTTCAATGTCATGAAGATTTATGCCAATGGCTTAATCTGTGCTCCTTATGTATTCTGGTCTGAAAATTGGGAATCTGATGCTGATCAGTTTTGTGTAGATCCCAGCTGGGATGGCTGGAAGACCACTTCTCCTGGTGCTTTTCTTTCCCTCAGATTGCACTTACCTGGTGGAAAAAGGTCTGCTGTTCATTCTGTCTCATTTTCTGAGAGTGTGTGACTTAGCCTCTTTATGTAGAAGGTTGGTGTGCTTGTGAGGTTTGTTTTGCCATATATCTATATCTCTCCAACTCTTTATTTCTTCCCCCTTCACTTTTTTTTCTGCCTGCTTCTCCTATTAGATTTCACCGATTTTGTCCTCAATTAATGTTATTCTGTTACCCAATGAGTTTTACATTTTGCCTATTAATTTTTTAATTCTGTCATATCCTCTCATTTTTTTAAATTTCCACTCTCCTGTTTTTTGTATATATTTTCTTTGAGCTCCATCAGGATTCTCAACAGTTCTCTTACCAAGTCCTTATCAGAGAGTTTAGATAACTGATTATTACTGATTGGGTCTATCATCTTCATTCACTAAGGTGGTGGAGTTCTGTGTTGTATTCTTATTATGACTTTCGAGTATGGAAGTATTGTTTTTGTGGTGCATGAACAGTAAGTATCATTAGGATGTCTGAAGAGGTAAAGTAATGTAAAATGGTCAAAGCTGCATTATGTGTCATGTACTTTGCACAATCCTGACCAAGGAGCAAGATGGCAAGTTCTAAGTGTGATTTTCTAGCTATTTCCTAGACATGTTGAGTTCAGGTGACAGGAAGCATACCGTATTTTCCGGCGTATAAGACGACCCCCTAATTTTACAGTTAAAACATAGGTTTAGGCCTATATTTGCAGTATAAGACAGAATGTTCCTGTGCTGCAACTGTAGCTTCCACAGTGAGCCAATCACAACAAGCAAAGGTCCAAAGGTTATACTGTAATAGACATCCTCTCTGACTGTGGCCAATTTGAGCAAGCTTTTTACAATGTAGATTCGGGTACAGAATATTGTCTAATTTGCATGCATAAAAAGCCTGCTTGAATTGGCTGAGTTAGAGAGGTGGTCCGAGCAGGCTGGCAGTGATTGGTGCAGGATCGAGTTGGAAAATTTATTTTGTGACAATATTCAGACAATTTTCGTTTAGTGGCATATTGAAACATTTTTCAGGTTATATTCGGCGTATAAGACGACCCCCGATTTTTGGTCGACTATTTTTTGTTTCAAAAGTCATCCTATATGCCAGAAAATATGGTAACTAAATTTTTTTATGGGGAGAATGTACCATCACTCATCTTGACAATAAATTTTTGGGTAAGATTCCAAAAGCACAGACAACAAAATAAAATACAAAAATAGGATTGCATCAAAATATAAAGCTTATGCACAGTGAAGGGAAAAGAAGAATGAAGAGATGTTCAAAAATATTTGCAAGATATGTATCTTTATGCAATTAGAAATTAATATTCAATGTATAAAAGTAACTAAAACTCATTCATTAGAAAGTGAACAGTCTTATTAAAAAGTGGACAAAGGACTGGATAGATACTTTTTCAAATTGTAAGTACAAATAAAGCTTGGAATAGACTTGTGGGAGATGATGAGATGAAGTAACTTTTAAAATTCAATACAATGATTTCTATAGTATTGCAAACTATGATACCTCAAAAATTAATTTACAAAAAGCAATTACAATGTACAAATTGCTATCATCTATATTAAGTTTACAACAATAATCATCAGTGAAATTAAAATAAAAATCAAGTTGTTGTAACATGGAGATCAGTATGTTATGAAGCAATAAGTACTGAAAAGGATATATAATCAAGAGAATACTTGTACACTGTTGGAGGCTATGAAAATTGTTCTATCTGTTGAGGAAACCAGTGTAAAGGTGCCTTGTATAGTATAAACAAAACTACGACCTAATTCAGTAACTCCATTAACAGGAATATATTAAAATATGAAAATATTATACCCAAGGGATATATATACACTTATGCATTCACTGAAGCCTTATTATCAATAGCTGTGACATATTATGGAATTAGAGTATAAATTAACAGACAAAGAAAACGCTATATATATTGACATATATTAACATACTTTTAGATATATAAAGTACATACGATTAATATATATTATATTTATATATAAATATATATAATTAAATATACAAAATTAAACTTATATATCAGGAAATTCTGCAACTTATATGAATCTGGCAGTCATAATGCTAAAGACAATAAGATAGACTTTGAAAGATACATTTATTATATTACATATATGTGTGACCTAAAAAGAATGTTAATGTAGAAGTAGACTATGGGTCTTGTTCTAAGAGTACCAAAACTCACTCCATTTTAATGGCTATCTATGTAACTTGTGTGTCATTTGGAAAAGTACAAGGGGTTGGTGGGGGGTGAATGAATGAAAATAGGAATGTTTAAATGAAATGTAACTGGAAATTACAAAAAGATAGGTCCCTGACAAAATTCTTAGAAGCTCTGATTTGCAGAGTGTTAAGCATAAAATGTGGCTAATACAAAAGCAATAATGCATTATTGGAGAAAAGCTATTTATTAGAAGCTAAAATATTCCACTCTTCTATTTTTCTCGAAAAATGCATTTTCACCTACGTATAATGGATTTAAAAAAACATGCCCAGAGCTGCACCTGGCAGTGCTCGGGGGTTCCTCCTGGCTCTGCACTCAGAAATTGATCTTGGAAGGCTCAGTGGACCATATGGGATGTCTGGAATCAAATGGAGACCCTCCCAGGTCAGCCGCTTGCAAGGCAAATGCCCTACCACTGTGCTAACTCGCCAGCCCCAGGAGTTATAGGTCTTTTTAGCGAGAAAGATAGAGAGTGAAAATTATAAAAAAACGAATGAAAACACTCTTGTGATTAAAAAAAATTTCACTTATATAGATAAGAACTTTCTTTGAACAATAATTCAGATCCACAATGACAAATGTTTTCAGTAAAAGAATTCCCAATTTTGGGGGAATATAAGATTTATCCGGACTAATAAAAATATAGAGGTTCAAGAGAGATAGAGATAGTACAGAAGTTCAAGCATTTGCTTTTCCATGCAGGGTTCGATCTCTAGCACTGCATATAGCTGAGTGGGCTTCATTCAAGAAGTTCAGGGTCTTAAAAAAAGGCAGCCTTTTCCTCTTCTATAAAATACATAAATATGAGTGTGAGAGAGAGAAGATATGTACATCTATACTGAGTTTTCACTATATAGGTTTGTTATTAATTATTATAGAAATTCCTAATTCAAGGATATAAAATATATTCCTTAATTAAAGCATCTTGCTTGGAAAGATAAATCACGAAAATGGCCCATCTCCCCCCAACAGATGTGAATGAAATAATAGAATCCTCATTGTCATCCTTCAGTGCAATTTTGCCTTCATTTGGGCAGTTATTAAAAGTTAATAAATATTTTTTCAGTATTCAAAATTAACTTTACAAATTAAAATGTGTTTGATCATGTATTCTATCTAGCATGAAAGCATATGATCTGCATGCTTTATGTATTTTAGAAACTTGAGATTCTTTTTTGAACTCACTATTGTCACAATAATCGTAAAATTTGTTACTGCCTAATAATTTATTGTGCTTTTGTAAAAAAAAAAAAAAAGCCCAGAGAATATATTGAGAACAAAGTCAGATTTAACTGTTATTCATAAATGAGCAGATATTTGTCTACTACAGATACTTCATTTCATATTTATACATATAATATATATTTTATATATAATACTAATATTTCTATAATATATACACACACAAGTTTCCCACAAGATGAGTTTTATCAAACCTAGTTTTCAGATGAGATTTTGCAAGTCTTATCACATATCCTTAAGAGACAAAATAAGCAACCATTTTTTTTTTTTTGGTTTTTGGGCCACACTGGCGGTGCTCAGGGGTTACTCCTGGCTTTCTGCTCAGAAATAGCTCCTGGCAGGCACGGAGGACCATATGGGACACCGGGATTCGAACCAACCACCTTTGGTCCTGGATCGGCTGCTTGCAAGGCAAACGCCGCTGTGCTATCTCTCTGGGCCCAATAAGCAACTATTTTATTGGATATGCCTGGGGAATTACTTGTAGGTTGGTTCTGGGCAACCACTGGTGGTGGAAGGTGACTAGGATTACAGTCTGTGGTATTCAAGAAATCTCACAGTGCCAGGGAGCAAACTTGGGACCCGAGCATGCAAGCATGCACTGCAGCCATTTGATGGATGGCCATATAGCTTCATGCGAAGTTAAATCTTGGGTCCCAGAATACCCCAATGAAGCCAATGCAGACCACGAGAAGAAATGGAGCAGCCTGCTATGTGTCCCGTGCTGGCTATTTGCCGCTTAGCTCTGTATCTCCGTGTTATACTAGTTCCGGTTTCGGTTTCCGGTGGCCATCTTTATGGACGGCGGTTGCCGGGGGTCGTGACCTGACACGACTGGAGGCCCGGAAGTGGAATCCCCACAGTTGCCGGATTACAGCCATAACCCAGGAGAGGAACCGTGATCACAGGAGGCTTCTTCTAGCCTGTGAGTACCCCTGAGCTTTATTTATTGAATGAGGAACCACTAGACACATTGGGACAGTCCCCGCAAAAGACTGAGTATCCCGTGTAAAAAAAACGGTTGGGCTTAGAGGGCGTTGCAAACACTAACGTCTTGGGTGTCTCAGTGGCGACATATTACCCACAGCCAAGACTCTGCTCCCACAGGAATGAATGGACTGAGAAAATGAGGGCTGAGTGAACCGTAGGTGCCTAGGTCCCCACAGGAGGCTGGGATATTGTCTATACTCTTGCGGGTTCTCTGTTCTGGTTCAGGGAGACCGGAGCCAATTTCGAGAGACATGGGGGGGGGGAAGGTGTTCAATTGATGAACGTGAGGGTTCTCAGGCGGAAAACACGAGGCAGAAACCCGCCAACCTGTCTTCAATTCGTTGTCTGTAGGGGGGTGAGGCAGGTTTGGGGTGAGTAAGAAAATGGTGGGGGAAAGGTAGAGGGGGTGAGGCAGGTTTGGGGTGAGTAAGAAAATGGTGGGGGAAAGGTAGAGGGGGTTGTGGGTTTGGGTTAGTAAGAAAATAGTGGGGTAGGGGAAAGGCAGAAGGGAGATAGCATGATAGGGGTGAGTGGAATATATATCAGGCATGGGGTAAAGGCAGAGGGAGGTAGCAGGGTTTGGTTGAGTGTTTCAAATGGTGGAGAGGGGGAATGGTGGAGGAAAATGGTGGGGTGGGCTGAGTGGGAAAATGGCAGGCATGGTGAAAAGCAGAGACAGATGGTGGGGTTTGGGTGAGTATTGAAATAGCAGGGGAAGGAAAAGGCAGAGGGGAATGTTTGGACGGGGGAATTGCAGATGGGGATGGTGGGGTTGGGGTGAGTGGGAAAATGTGGTGGGCATGAGGAAAAGGCATAAGAAGATGGTGCGGTTCGAGTGAGGGGGAAAATGGCAGGGGGGGGCCGGGCGGTGGCGCTAAAAGGTAAGGTACCTGCCTTGCCTGCACTAGCCTCGGACGGACCGCAGTTCGATCCCCCGGCGTCCCATATGGTCCCCCAAGCCAGGAGCGACTTCTGAGAGCATAGCCAGGAGTAACCCCTGAGCGTCACCGGGTGTGGGCCAAAAAAAAAACAAAAAAAAAAAAAAAGAAAAGAAAATTGCAGGGTGGGGGAAAGGTGAAAGTGGATGTGGGGTGGGGGTGAGTGGGTAAATGTGGTATGGGAGAAAGGCAGAGAGAGATGGTGGGTTTGGGGTAAGTGAGGAAATGGCAGTGTGGGCGAACAGTGGTGGAAATGGTGAGATGGTAGAATAGCAGAGGAAAATGACATGGTTGGGGTGAGAGGGAAAATGTGGAAGGTATAGGAGAAAGGTGGGGAGAGATGATGGAGTTAGGATGTGGGAGAAAAGACAGCTGAAAATGGTGTTGTGGGGGGAACTTTAAAGGGAGATGATGTGCAGAGTGTGGGGAATGTGGAAGTGGGGGAATGTGGTGAGTGTTGAGGAAAAGCAGAGAGATGGTGGGGTAGAGGAATGGTGGAAGGAGATAACAGGGTTGGGGAGGCTGAGGTTGGACAGCAGGGGATGAGGGTGACAGCAGAGTTGAAGTTGAGTGGGGGAATGCATGGATTAATACCAAATGATATGAGATGGTTGAGTAGATGTCAGCAGGGTAACAGGGTTTGGGGGAAGACCGGGATTAGGTGCAGTTGTGGGGCAAGCTGGTGAGGAGAGGAATGGTTGGAGGGGAGATGACAGGGCTATAGATGAGTACAGGGTGTTTGTCAGGGGTTGGGGAGACAGTGAGCATGGCGTTGAGCGGAGGAATGGAATGGGGGTGGGAGAATAAAGGGAGAAGTTGGTAGGGTTGGGGTGAGTTCAAGAAGGATATATGTGGTGAGGGAGATAATGGGGTATGGGTGGGTTGGGGAACTGGTGGAAAAGATGAGGGAGATGGCAGTGTTTATTAGGGTACATACAGCATGGCTGGGAGTGGGTGATAGTGACAGTGTATAGTGACAGTAGGGTTTGGAGGATACAGGGTGATTGTTGGTAGGGTGATGTGGTGAAGTTGAGGGGACAGTAAACTTCAGAGTGGGTGGGGAGGGTGGCAGGTGTTGTGGGGTTCCTCAGAGTGCAATGGTGCCCTCCCAACACCCAGAAGTATGCCTGGGAAATCAGAGCTGAGCTTCCCTTCCCAGGGTGCACACATTTTCTTCTCTGTCTTCCAGGTCTCCATTTTCCTATACATTTGACTGACCATGCCTCGTGGACGCAAGAGTAAGCTTAAGGCCTCTGAGAAGCGGCGCCAGGCCCGACTGGAGACCCAGGGCCATGCACTAGCTCAATCCACCAAAGCAGCAGCAGCAGAAGCCTCGGCTGAGGCAGGTGTGGCAGCAGCATCTATGGCCTCAGTTGAGGCACTTCTGGCAGGAGCAGCAGAGGCCTCGGCTGAGGCACTTCTGGCAGGAGCAGCAGAGGCCTCGGCTGAGGCACTTCTGGCAGGAGAAGCAGAGGCCTCGACCAAGGCAGTAGTGTCAGTAGCATCAAAGGCTTCAGCACAGGCAGCTGTAGCAGCTGGCAAGGCAGCCACAGCCACCAAAGGTAAAGCTGCTGCAGTGGCTGCATCCATTGCACCGGTGGTAGTGAAGAAAAGAGCAGCCACAGAGGGAAGAAAAGCTGAAGATGTGGAAAAGAAAACCTCTACTCCTCAGCCAATGCGTGGTACTAAGGACCAGCCTCATGCAGCCTCAGCTGCCAATTTTAAGAAGCCCCAGGAAGAACAACATGTGGCCACTTCTTCCAAGAGTCAAAAAAAGAAGCCATCCTTCTTTGCAATCCCACTGTATCTAAATCCGGATCAGTTAGCCAGGAAGGCTGTGGTGCTGGAGGAGTTCCTGTTGTACAAATTCAAAACAAAGAAAGTCATTCTGAAGAAGGATATGCTAGAGATCATCGGTGCAGAGTTAGAAGGGCACTTTGACGAAATCCTAAAGAAAGCTTCAGTGCGCATTGAGATGGTGTTCGCAGTCAAAGTCATGGAAGTAGACCCAGTGATCCACTCCTATGATCTGGTGAGCAAGATTAAACTCCCCAACAATGGGAGGCTGCGTCCTGGCCAGGGGCTCCCCAAGACCGGTCTTCTGATGCATATCCTGGGCATCATCCTCTTGAAGGGCAACCGCGCCACGGAGGAAGATCTCTGGAAATACCTGAGCATAAGGAAAATATTTCCTGGAAGGAAGCACTCCATCTATGGGGAGCCGCGGAAGCTGATTACAAAAGATCTGGTGAGGCTCAACTATCTGGAATATAGACAGATCTCCAGCAGTGATCCTCCACGCTTTGAGTTCCTCTGGGGCCCCAAAGCCTATGCTGAAACCAGCAAAAAGCAAGTCCTGGAGTTTATGGCAACAATCATTCGCCAAGAACCCAGCGTATTACTGGCCCAGTTCAAAGACCTTTTGAAAGAAGAAGATAAGTAAGAACCCAAGTTACAGCTATAACCAAAGAAGACAGGAACTTTGATTCCTCTATGACTGTGCAGAAATAGATTTTCATCCTTACCGAAGTCAGGTTTTTTCCTTTTACACAAGTTCTGATATCAGCATAGGCATTATATTCTTTGAAATTGGGGGAAATACCCCACAGTTAGTATGAAGGTGAAAGAAAAAGTTACTATAATGTTCGTTTGGCAGATACTTTTTCACAGGAAACAAGTTTTGCACTGTATTTCTTAGATTGTTCATTAAATTTAGAAAATTAAACTTAATACATTTAACCTTGAAGTTCCCGACTTATTTACGCCACTGTGTGTTGTGTGCACTCTCTTCAATGCAAAGTGCTGGCACTAAGGGTGCTTAAGTGGAGGAAATTTTAGCCTCTACTCAGAAATCTTGAGCCTGTCAGTTAGACTCACACAAGTAATATGACATAGAGGTGAAATTTAAAGGGGAAGGGGGGCAGATTCCTTATGCTTGTTGCTGAGTGGCAATTTTCTGAGTAGCAAGGCAGTATGGAAATTTAGGCATGTACAATTCCTCGTGAAATATAATTTTCATTGGCACTATGTGTGGGGAAGGGTCTGGAAGATGTTAAAAAGGTCAAAGCCTCAGATCCAAGGTGAGAGTCAAAACCCTGTGGTTAACGTACATTATATGGCTAGTGAGGGCTTGACTCTATGGTATAGTGAACATAACCAGGTGGCTTGAATTAAAGGATAATTGTACAAATGCTTTCTTTGTGGACACTAATTCTACTAGCTTGAGTTATATGTAGCTAAAGATGACCATTCTACACCTCTACACCTGAATGAAGTAAACCGCAAGAATATTGATCTATGTTGTTTTAGTTAGGGCCTTTTGGGAGCTACAGAGACAGTGCTCAGGGCTTACGCATGGTTCCATACACAGGCCTTCCCCTACAGCAAGGCTCAGGGGAACATCTGTGGTGTCCAGCGTAGAACCCAGGTTGGACACCTACCTCCAAAGCATGTACTGTACTCAGTGTACTATCACTGTGACCCATAGCAAGAGATCAGTGTTGTTTCCCTAATATTACTGAGTATTTAATGATATCTATCTTTATAAATAATTCAAAGCAGGCAGTGGTATCATCCGAGATGAAAATGATACTAATCATTGTCATTTTTAATTATTTCATACTATTTTCGAGTTTTTTCATATAATCTTATGCATATACAGATACGACATATTCTGAGTCCTATAATGTAAAATAATTAAATTTACTTAACAGATAAAGAACTTACTATTTTCTCTAACTAGCAATGTTGATTAGTTGTTGAACTGGTACTATATTTCTGGTCCAGTTCTGTCCAGAGGCTACACTAGTCTTACAGACTGATTCTTCTTTTGTTTGGTTGGAGGGTTCCCCAGCAGTACCCTGGGTGACCAGGGCTGTACATGGCAGTTCTTCAAACAACATATATTGCCTAGGAGTTAATTATGGGTTCTGTGTGTACCAGACATGTACTGTTCCTCTGAGCTATCATATGGTCTGACACTGTCTCTTAATTTCACTCTTCTTCTCCTAAAGAGAACCCAGGAAATAAAAGAGGGATGTGTAGCTACGTCCCCAAAACAGCCCTCTTGGAAGGGATACTAAATGAGAGAAATTAAAGATTGGATATTTCCTTTGAGACTTCTTTTCCCCAGACCCTTCCTCACAGTGTGTTTTCCAGGACTTGGGAAATGATTTGCCATGGTAGGCTGTCAGGGTCTAAATTTGTTTAGGATGAATGTATCCTGAGTATTTAATGTACAAGATAAGTTCCACTAATAATATTATATTGTGTTCTTGAAATTTTCTGAGATCTTAAATTATTTAAACAATTTTGTGTGGTTGTGGATATTTAGCTTGATTTTGAAAATTATTTTAAAATGTGTACAAATAGGCATGTTCTTCAAGCCTGTTTTCTTCCTTTATTGTTTCCTGTTTCTTCACTTATTTTTTTCAGTTCTGGAGAATTCGGTGGTTTCTCTTGACCACGTACTTTCTCACTTTTTCTCTCGTCACTTATTTCTATGTAAGTTTATCTCAGTAAAAGCTATCATGCTTGAAAAACAAAATTAAAATTTAAATGTAAAAATCTGTAATTATAGCATATATATTTATACCTTCTATATAATTGATGTTAGTCAATTATTTCTTGAGGCAATTGATCATTTGGTGGTTTTTCTGGGGAGTGTATCTGTGTGTGGTAAGGGATTACTACTGGCTCTGCATTTAGCATTTACTCCTGGCAGTGCCTTCGAGACCATATAGAATACCAGGTATTGGACCCATGTTGACCATGTGCAAGGCATTTAACCTACCTGCTGTAAAATTATTCTGGCCCCATACTGATTCTAAGAGTGGAACGCAGTATCCATACAAGAGTGTGAGAATCACTGGTTTAGACTATAAATACATGAGCATTTGAAAAATAAATAAGATCTGGAGCCTTGTTGATTAGAAGAAAAGAGAGGCATGACCTTTGAATACGTGTTCTCTTGGTCTTCTCTCTCATTCTTCTCCCATGTCTGCCACTGGTAATGACTTGCAACCAGGGCAAACTCTGTGATGTCCTGGCAATGACATAGGACTTGAGAGACCCCAAGGACTCTAGTGTGATGGCTACAATGACAGTCACTAAGAAGATGATGAAGGAAAATTAGCATTTTACCTTCCATGGGACCTAGAAGAAGGACCCTCTTGGGTTAGGAAAACTAAAAGATAAATCTGAAGTCTGCAGTTGAAAAATATGATCAAATGCTTCCTGGGAAAGGTCACTCTGCTCTTATCTAGGTTAAAAGATTTTTTTTTCTTTTCTTTGTCCCAGATTTTACTGTGCCTATGAAAAATAACAACCACTTTTTCAACTTAGCTATAAGCTCTGAGTTGGGGTTCCTGCCTCTTGCAGAGAACAACAGAAAATTATATCTGACACAGTAAAAACCCACCTAGATTGCATTAGATTCAGGTAATTTGTTACTGGACCCTCTCCCGACCTACGGGTGGATTGATTGACAAAGTTGTTGGTTTGTTGGGCTCCACGCCATGAGGTTGGAAGTATTGTGATCCTACATTTTTTACCCATTGCTTAGTATAGGTAATTAATTCTTCATTGTTATCCTGCTCCAGACCTTTTAGCCCAGGGTTGGATTACGGTGAGTGAAGCCCAACATGCTTATTCTCTAAAAAGAAGCTTCAAATACAACCTTAAAGAATAACTTAAATTATGTTACTAAGCCCCATTTAATTGCTGCTGATTATATTTATAGTTCAAACCAAACCTTTATTGACAGCCCAGAATGTTATGCATCATTTCCTTAATCTGGGAAGTGTCAGGTACAAAGATATCACTAGATTCTTACAGCTTCTCATCACCAACTCTGTAGCCTTAAATTCTTTACCTTGTCTTTTCCTTATTGGTAGAAGGAAATCTACTAATAATTAACATGATTAATTCATCGTTCTGCTAAAAGTATTCATAGATGGAAATTCGAGAAATTTTCAAGTGAAGTCTCAACCCACTTATACTATTTAAGCAATGTTACCACCCTAATTTTCTGCCACAATACAAGATACCTTCTAGTCAGTAACCACACATAAAATTCTGAAGCTCTCTTCTAATTCAGAAGTTCTGAACATACTCTCCTCAGTCTTATCTTTATGTCCTTTCTACTACTCTATATATCACTGGTTTAGTCAGTTCTTTGGGCTGAGACTTGTATTCCAGGCCTTTCAGAAGTTTGTACCTTTTCTTATTCTCTACAATCATCTCTGACAGTTACATTTTGCCACAATAATTTCTTTCTACACAACACTCATTACAATTTTAAATATTGATTTTTTTATTTTCCCTGTGATACTGAATAGTAAGCTCAATAACTGTATAAAACATACATACCATTGTATAATCTTTGTTCTAAATGACATCCATGTCATTACTATTCAGTGGCTGGAAAAGCTCAGTAAAAACTTGCTGAGTGTATAAATGTCCCCAAAATATAGTTCAGAGTCATTATTATCTGATCTTGCTAGTTACAAAGATAATAAATTGAGGCAAATAATCAATATGCAGTGTGCAGCCAATATAAATTACATATGGTATACCTGCCAGATTTTACCCATAATAGAAACTAATGACAACAAACTAGTCAGCTATAACTTTTTTGTCTTCTTCCAATAAAAACATATATCATCATTATACATGATAAAGCTCTTTTCACTTGTTTGAAAGGCAACTATGTCTTAAAATGTCTTGAAAATATGAAATCTAAAATTTTAGGTCCTTAAAACTAGATAGATTCTTGAATATAATCCAGAATCTTGAGTATCACTTCCTTTTTGCAATAGAAAAATATTAAGCCCAAGGAAGATAAACCAACTTGTCTAAAAAACAAAAACCTAGTAGTAAAGGCTAGTTCTGCTGAACTCTACCCCTAACTGAACACATCTCATCAACATCCTGAGTGTATGAAAGTAAAATCAGTTTATGCAATACTCATTATAAAGCAATATTAAGGGACTAAAGCTATAGCACAGCAGTAGGGTGTTTGCCTTGCATGCTGTTTACCCAGGATAGACCTGGGTTTGATCCCCACCATCGCATATAGTCTCCAGAGTCTGCCAGTTGCACATTGCTAAAAATAAAACCTGAGAGCATCAGGATGTAGCCCAAAACAAAGAAAAAAAACAAATAAAGCAATATTAAGAAGATATGCTTATTTAAAAGTTCTATTCTGGAATAGATATTAAAATATTATATCTGATATATATATGATAATTACTAGCCCTGTTATGAAAGTTGTGTGTTTTCTTGCATCAGACCTAAATATAGTATTTCCAGATGCTAAATGAAAAGAGTAAGAATTAGCTTGTTCATGTAGAAACAGTCATCAGTTAAAGGCAAAGTTTTCTATGATAAATGAGTACTAACCTGCAAGTTCATTTAATGGCAAGAATCTAGCAGTAACTTAAATTTATGTCTTTGAAGAATAGAACACAATATTACTTTTGTATTAGCTCTCTGTCTATGTATGTATGTATCAATAGGTATTCCATAGCTAAATGAAGTCTGCAGAAGAACTGCATGAATCCTAAAAGAAGGGGAAAAGTGTCCTTGATTTCAATGTCAACATGTCAATAATTAAAGGCTACAACTTTATTTATTGAATTATTTATTATTTATTACTGAGAAAATTAAGATCCTCTGAACCTCTGAGTGACTGTTAGTAAAGGTACTTCCCTGTGGCTATATCAGCTAATTTCATAAATTTCACCTGATGCCAAATCTTGGTTTTGTATACATTTATACTAAATTTTGCTTCTATCTTTAAAATCATTTATGATGAAAAGGTAAATGTACACACATGCACACTTAAAATATTAAGAAATGGACACTTAAAGTTCAATGGCAAAGTATTGCTAGTCTTGTAATTTTATGGATTTTTTGTCCTTTTAGTGTTTACTATTCTTTTATTCTATTTGATTTGATGCCATATATAACTAATTTTGGAAAAGATTAAATTGCAAAATAATATACAGATTCACAATCACTTTCATTTCCAGTCTCATTTTTTTCATCCTAAAATTTGATATGATACGGGTCAGAGAGATAGCATAATGGTCAGGCATTTTCCTTGCACAAGACCAACCTTAGTTTCATCCTCAGCTTCCCTAGACTATCAGGATTAATTTCTAAGAGCAGAGCCAGGAATATCACCTGAGTAACTTCCACAGAAAATGGAACTGGGTGAGATAAATATATGAAGCCCTAAATCTTTAAGCACTATCCCTGGCATACAAAAACTAGTCAATGGTGATCTTGGACAATATTATAGTAGTAGTAGCAATAATATTGGTTGTGGTGATAGTAGACCATTGTCAGTTGTGCATTGTCATTGTGCACTTTTACTCTCCTGTTCATGTTCTGTAAATTCAGTAAGAGGATGGCAGTTGAGGAAAACCTGTCTGGGTCTGTGTGGTTGATGGAACTGTCAAAGCAGGACAATAAAGAGATTTGACTGTTCCAAGATAGGTACAAAGCAAATCTCTTTTTTTAATGAGTTATTAGAAGCAAATTTATTAAAAATTTAATTTGATAAAGGGATATCAGTTTCTTTTCTTCATTCATTTTCTCTTCATCTTTCAGATGGCTGAGGGTAAAATCATTTTGTGATTTTAGTATCGGGACAAAGCAATATTGCGAGAATGCAACATATGGTCCTCTGGCATATTTTTCAACTTGATATCTAGTGAGGAGAAAAGTACCTTTTTTTGTAGGTGACAACAAAAATATTTTTAAAAGAATAGCTATAAAAATTCTAATAGATAGTTCCCTATCTCCTCATTTTGATGATA
This sequence comes from Suncus etruscus, assembly GCF_024139225.1. NCBI lineage: Eukaryota > Metazoa > Chordata > Mammalia > Eulipotyphla > Soricidae > Suncus > Suncus etruscus. The sequence continues at coordinate 82,616,358 of NC_064868.1, forward strand.
AGAGCACTGAATTAATACAGGATATGTACAAGTTATTTTACTTTATTAAAAGAGTTGTGATATAACGAATCCTTTATAGTTGAATTTCAGAGATACAGTGAATCAGTGCCATTCTCACTGCTGTATCAACCACCCTCAACCAATGGACCCAGAGTACATCCTTTACCACCACCTGGTATGCCAGTATAATAGAACTATTTAAATTTATATTGTTAAAGTTATGGTCACTTGATTCTATTGTCCTTAACTTTGGCTTGGATGTTTAGTTCTCTTCTTATTTTTTTTCCACCATCAATGCATGAGACCACTTGGCCACTGGCTTGCCAGCATTTTTTTATTCCTTTATTCTTAGTTTTATTGGAAAAAATGTGAAAATATGTGGTAAACCAAGTAATTCGTGTCTCCAGATTCTATGAAAAAGTCAGGAATTCCTTTTACTTAAAAGATAAAAAAAGAAAAAAGAAAAGAATAAAGGGGTGTATGTGAGGGGCCGGAGCAATAGCACAGCAGTAGGGTTTTTTCTTGCATGCAGATGACCCAGGATGGACCTTGGTTTAATTCCCAGCATTCCATATTGTCCCCTGAGCCTGCATGAAGTGATTACTGAGTGGCACAGAGCCAGGAGTAACTCCTTAGTGCTGCCAGGTGTGGCCCCAAGACTAAAAAAACAAATGGTGAGTGTGTGGCAGGTGTTTTTGTTTTGTTTGTTTGCTTGTTTTTGCATAGGCAGAGCAAAAGATGTGGAAAGTAGGATAAACCTTTGGCCTAAAAACAGGGAGAACCTACCCATGAAGCATCGTTCCACAAGACCAACTATAGGCTCTGAATATATTAAGTTGTCTAACCCTAAAGTCTTTCTTTGTGGTCCCAGTTCTTCTCAACCACGGTTGTTGCACTCCGATTTCTGTAGAAATCTGTAAAGAAATTTGTACAGATCCTATGTCCAAGTCAGGATGACATGGAGCATCTTCTGGTTTCATCTCACTGTTAGGTGGCAATTTAGGGAACCCTTCCCTGAAAGCAAGTTGTTGCTGTTACCAAGTTATCAGGGTCTCATGTGAAATTCGGTACCAGGAGAGCATTAGGGTCTTCTCTGCTAGAAGTTCAATTCCTGGTGCTCATGCAGAAAACCGTGGTGGTTCCATAGATGGGATCAAAGGTTAAGAGGTGAGTGGCCAATGTCCAATCTTCTGAAGCCTGGGCTAAGTCACTATGACAAATGTTCAGAATGTAAGAAAATAGACAATGAAATTACACTTATTAATTAAATACTTCTAAAGATATATTTGAAGGCGGGCTGAGCAATAGCACAGCGGTAGAGTGTTTGCCTTGCAAGTGGTTGACCCAGGATGGACCTCGGTTTGATCCTCGGCATCTCATATGGTCTCTCAAACCAGGAGCGATTTCTGATCACATAGCCAGGAGTAACCCCTGAGCATCACCAGGTGTGGACCAAAAACCAAAAGAAAAAGAAGAGGAAAAATAGAATATTTGAAAGAAATATTTATGTCCCCTTTAAGTCTTTAGAATTAGTCTGGGAGGTGTACAAGTTTTTTAATACATTTTCCTGCACTGAATGACTCCCCATGACTAAAAGAATCTACCCTTTAATACTATTTTTTTTTTAAAATAATAAAGTAGAGGCCGAGAAATAGCACAGTGATAGGGCATTTGCCTTGCACGTATCTGACCCAGGACTGACCTGGGTTCAATTCTTCAAACTTGCCAGGAGCACAAAACCAGGGTAACCCATGTGCACCGCAGAGTGTGGCCCCCAAACTAAAAAAACTGTATTAGGCATGTGAAAAATCTGCTGTAATTTCCAAGTAATGTTCCTTCTTTAAATGTATGTGTCAAATTGGAAGGAAGGAAGAAAGGAAGAAAAACTCACACATAGGCTTTTTAGGACATGAGGAAGGGTTTGGTCTGTATAAAAGAAAGAAGTATATAAAGACACAGAAATAACATAAACAGGAATTTAAATTATTTTGGAACCTGAGACATAGTATATTGTATATACATATATATACATATATATCACCTCACACATATGTTCTGCTTGGGTTCAATCACCAAGCACCATACAGAAGACCCCCAGTGCTTCCAGGAGTGATTCCTGAGCAAAAGTCCAGGAGTAAGTATGTAGCATCACTGTGCATGGCACAAAACCAATAACGAAAAATAAATAAATAAAATTTTTATTACTGTTATTGTTGGTTTTTGGGTGCTCAGTATTTACACCTGATTCTGCCTTCAGGGATCTCACATGGTAGACTTGATCTATCATCATAGGGTACTAGGGTACTAGGGATCAAACCTCAGTCAACTGCATACAAGACAAGTGTCCTTACGGTTAATACTATCACTCCATCTCTGGAATTATTCGTTTTTCTTTTTAATTCCAAAAGGAAGGTAAGAAAAATAAGTGCTTTTAAGTAACATCACCTCCTTTAAATATATTGCTTTATCAATTCTATTAATTTTTATCTTTTATTTTTACTTCAAAAAGGGGCAAATTGGAAAAAAAACATAAAAATGGTGCTTACTAGGCAAAATATGAGGAGCGCTGAAGGGTTCTGCAAGGCCAGCAATTTTGCTTATTTTCTTTATTTTGGAAAAGGTCATCTGCAATCTGGGCCCTGCTTGGGACTTGATGTTTGTGTAAGATAAAATCTCCTGTTTCTCAGGAGAATGACTATCAAGATATTTTTAAGAAAATCAATCCAATATGAGGTTTGACATCATGTAACAATTCAAATGCATCATTCTTATTGCCTTTGAAACCCCTAAAATTGCATGAACTTACAGAAAAAAACAAATGTTATTCAAAGGCAGTCTTAGATGAGCAACCCCTACAAACGCTACAAATACAGGCTAACCAAGTGGGGGCAAGAAAGCATTTTTCTTTGGTGTTATATTTGTTTCAGTGACTTTTCATGTGATTCATTAAAGATATTTTTAACTATTTTTCCCTCAGTTGAAAAATTACAAATATAAATCCTGACTCTGGAATTGCTCAAACATGCACAGCTGCTGGTTTAAGCTTATAAAAACACCAAACAAAACAAAACACCACTTGGCGTGGAGCCCTGGTTGATGTTGCTGTAACTGGATTTGAGGGGGTTAGTGGTAGAATCTATTTCACACTGAAGAAATCTGTTATTGTTCTTGTTATATAAAAAAAGCTTCATAATAATGCAAAGTATATTTCATGTGATACTGAGAGAGAACATTACACTTTATCAAATTTAACACAAAGAGAGCCTGAATCATTTTGAGGAAATACTGCTTTAGTGAAGGTATGGCTACTTTTAAGAAATAGTATTTATCTCATTATTTAGAAACAATTTGGGAGGCCCATTTTTTAGTGTCCTGCAACATCTTCTCATGTGTTGCTATTAACTGAATTTTGCGAATTCTATACTTATTGGGCAATATCCATTCTCTTTATAAAAATTCTACTTCTAGCTAGGCTGAATTTTGGAACGATGGTAAGAATAAATTCTCCTAAAATTCTTGGTAATGTTTTTATCATTTGTTAAAATTCTCAATAACTTGTTGATAGTTTACAGTATTTCATATTCATTCATAATTGTAGACAAACCAATATCCAATATTACTTTCAATTAATATTAGAGATAATAACTTCCAGGATTATTTTCAATTAAATTCTTTGAAGCAATCAATCCTCTTGTGAATACCAATCATGTGGCAAAGTCTAGAATCCCAGTGTATCAAATATATATGCAAAACAAGGGCTAGGCTATAATTTTCTGGGGGATAGAGGTACAAAGGAGAGTGTTAGAAAAAGGGGCTTAACAACAAAATCACCTGGTATTATACTAGGTAAATTCTACTGCATTTATTCTCATTCATTTCATAAAGATGCAGCCACCATTTTTAATAGCAAATATTGTGTGGTTGTACAAATTATATAAATATTGTGATGTGCTAATGCAAACCTCCTTTATTACACCGAAATTCTTGAAAGCAAGGGATAATGATTAGAGGTTAGAAATTTACTCCCAATAAAGTTGCATTTGGAATTAAATTACTGCCAGAAGATAAAACCATGGAAATCATGTGACATTTCCAGGCTCCCCTCCCAGGAACTTGAACTATATAGCTGTAAGATATTTAAATACACACTAGGAGACCCTGTACCCATAATTTTATATAAATTTCATTTTTTTCAGAAGGTTTTTGATTAAGTCCTACCTCTCATCTTAACTGCTTTCTCCATCCTTACTTGCGGTTGCCATATAAAGTTAAATTTTATTCCTCGATTTTGTATCGAACTTCCAGAACTAGGCTTATAGTTATTTATCAACATTTGCATCACCTTTAAACTTTTTTAACCACTGATGTGGTGAAGTTATCCATATAAATATGCTACTCCATATGTATAATTGCAGGAAGGGACATTTAGTTTCTAGCAAGAGGCACAATATTATGTTTTAACTTGTCTCTCTCATGCCATATTTTTCACAATTCTTAAGACTTTGCTCACAGTGTTCAATGCTCTTTAGAATATTCTTTATTTTGATTTTATCTTTGAAGTCCTTCCAGATCTAAGCACTTCAAGACCTTAGCTCATCCTTGACTGTTGGATATTCTTTCAAAAGCATCATCCTATAATAGGGGCGCTTGCTTTAATTTTCCATGCTCCCTCTACCTCCTCCACAGTACCTACACAAAGCCATATAGTTTCCAGCATAAAAAATCTTCCCCTCCCTCTGAAATGCCTTGGAAATTGTGTTTTATTTAACTTTTTTATTATCTTTATGAAGATACTCTGATAAAGTTATTCATAGTTTTTTTAGGAATACAATAGCTCAGCAACAATTCCACCACCAATGCCAACTTTTGTCCATTAGTGCCTAACGGGTCCCTCTCAACCCTACATATACACTATCCCCCCCCCAATGCCCTTCTTGACTTGTGGAAAGACACATTTTTAAGGTCAGTTGTTGCGATTTGGAGTTTATGTGTTTTGTGTTCTTGACTCTATAGTTTGGATATACAGCTATACCACCCCTCTACACCACAGATGTGCCTGAGGCCTTTGACTCCTGCTCCTTATTTCATTTTTTTCTTATTATAATTTTTATTATCCTCCTAAATTTATCCAACCTTTGTCCTTCAGCTTCCCATATTATGAGTCAGACTACAATCCACAAAGCATATTGAAGAAATAGAAGTAGAACACTACCAGATTTGACATGAAAAGGACCTTTTATGGTAGAACAGCTTTGCCAGTCAACAGAATCAAAAATTGACATATGAAGCAACATAAAATTAAAGACTTTATACATTGCAAGAAACTAGAACTTAAAATACAACTGAATGGGAAAAAATAGTCACACTGAACTATCAGATATTAAAGATATATATAAAGTCCTCACAGAGACCCCCCCAATTTAAAAACTCTATCCAAAAATGGGGAAAGGAAATGGAATACATTTCTTGTGAAAAGACTGAATGGTGGGTCAAAAGCTCATTAAAAAGTGCTCAGCATCACTTATTATTAGGGAAACATAAGTAAAAATGGCAAGGAGGTATCACCTCACACCAGTGAGAATGGAGCATACCAAAAATAGTAGAAATAATAAATATTGTCAGGGATGTGGTGAAACTGGAGTTTTCTTTTCATTTTCTGTTCACTCATTCACAGAGGCTGTCACAAATACTGCAGTTGTTAATTTTGTAAACTGCCATTACAATAAATCTCCATGGCAATAAAATTCATCTGTTTGCAGCCTTGAAATCCACTAAAGGTCCTTTTGCAAATATCAATGGGAAGACTCGTATGCTTATATGTAGTATACAAATAGCTAAGAAGAATAAAACGTTCATCTTAGTGAAAAAACTCTTAGCTATTTGAGTTTAACATATATACCTTTAATTCATTTTGAGTTAAATTTGTCCGCAGTATTAAAGAATGGTCAGATTTCATTTATTGGTATGTTGCTAAAATATTTTAACATTTTTTACTGAAGTGTCATTAACTGTTTATAAATTAACTAACAATATATCATCTGGTTTATATAGTAGCTCTCAATTCTATTCCATTGGTTTAGTTTTTACTCCAGTGACATACTGTTTTAATTACTATAGCTTTATGGTACAGTTTTAAATCAGGCAATACAAAGTTTTCTTCTTCACTTAGTTATTTCTCAGGATTGCTTTGTCTATTCATAATGTTTTCTGGCTCCATATACATTTTAGCAGTTTTTATTCAGTGTCTTTGAAAAAGATCATTTGAGCATTGTTTTGTTTTGGGGTTACACACAGTAGTTCCCAGCTCTTACTCCTGGATCTATGTTCAGGCATCAGTCCAAAGTCCAGGCAATACTTGGAAAACAATATGTTGTGCCAGGGATTGAACTGGTCAGCCATATGTAGTTAAAGCACTGTAACAACTGTATTATCTTTCTACCCCAAAATTCCATTAGAATTTTAATGGAATTGCTCTGAATACTCTAAGTAGAATGACTATTTATTAATGTAAGTTCTTGCAGTTTGTAAAAATGATGGCATCTGGGGCCAGAGAGATAGCATGGAGGTAAGGCATTTGCCTTTCATGCAGAAGGTCCATGGTTCGAATCCCGGTGTCCCATATGATCCGCCATGCCTGCCAGGAGCGATTTCTGAGCATAGAGCCAGGAGTAACCCCTGAGCACTGCCAGGTATGACCCAAAAAACAAAATAACAAAACCAAAAAAACAAAAATGGCGGCATCTTCCGTTTCTTTGTGTATTATATTAATTTTATTTATAAAATGACAACTGTAGTTTGTTATTAAATTAGAATTGTTAACACTTATTGTTTCAATGTATAACTACCATTCCACATCATCAACAAAGTTTCCAATATCCTCCACTAATTTTCTTATATTATTTTCCATCTACCTTTTTTTTTTCATTTTTTTACCTTTTTCTTCTACCATTTCTCCCATCCTGTCGTGTAATCTTCATCTTAGACTCCAAGATTAAGATTTTTCATTGTTTTGATATGTTTGATTCCTTTGGGTTTTTTTTTGCATATCTTGAGTGAAATTTAATTTATTTTATTTTCTCTCTTATTTTGCTTTAAAATGGTAGCTTTCAGTTCCATTAATGTTATAGAAAACTACAGGATTTCATGTGTTCTCATAGCTTAGAGAACACTGTGTATATAGATATATACACACACACATATATATATATACACACACATATATTTTATCATTTTTTCTCATATGTCTATTGCTAACTATTTGGGGTGTTTGCAGATCTTGGCTTACAAATCTGTGATGAACATAGATGTGCACATAATTTTTTGGATGAATGTTTCCATGTTCTTGGGGTATATATTAATTCTAAAGTGAACTAGCAGTGTCAATCAATTAGATGCATACATATTTGAGAAATTTCCAAAGGGGCTGAGGACCTCATGATATTGGTGAAAGAATCCTGTCACTCTGGTGGTAGGTATAATGTAAAGCGTACAAGTATAAATCAATAATATAGCAGTAGTATAAAATAAAATTCAGTTTATTTTTAATTTAAAAATATTTTCTATGACTATAAATATGAATTATTCTCATCAGGTATAAGAGCTGTCGCTATATAAATCTGGAGACCTCTTATTGTATATATGTTAATGAGTGTTAAACACTTTGGAATTAATAATTCTTTAATTGATATGTTTATTATTTTACCTTATTACTACTTTAGCCTGTGATATGCTTTATTTGATATATGGTTCTCACTAATTTTTAAAAATAATCACCTTAAAATTTAGCAGTACAGAAAAATTATTAGAATGTAAAGAGTTTAGTCCCCAAATTGACATAAAAAGTATACTCCAGGGGCCGGCAAGGTGGCACTAGAGGTAAGGTGTCTGCCTTGCAAGTGCTAGCCAAGGAAGGACAGTGGTTTAATCCCCCGGAGTCCCATATGGTCCCCCCCAAGCCAGGGGCAATTTCTGAGTGCTTAGCCAGGAGTAACTCCTGAGCATCAAATGGGTGTGGCCCGAAAAACCAAAAAAAAAAAAAGTATACTCCACCAGTATCTGACAATTAAACAAAGGTAGAGAAGCAATACATTTTTTCAACACAGTTTAAGAATAATTGGCTCTATATGTTTTGAAAGATATCTAACCACATATTTTATACATTTCAGCAAAAATGCATATTTACCGGTTTTAAGTATAAAATATTTTATGCAATTATGAATATTAAAAACATGTGAAGAAAGTGTTTAAGGTGATCTTTCATTTGTGGATAACTTTTTAGGTACAGCTAACAATGTTTTTATTTGTTATATAAAAACTGATTAACACTGACACTAAAAATAACTGCTCTACAATGTACCTGTTAAAGCAAGAAAAACAATAGTTGCTGATAAAGAACTTGTATCAGAAAGTATTACAAATATTCCTAAAATTATAAAATAATTAAACAAAACAATGTTCACATTTTAAAATATATATAACTGTCAAATATAGAAGTAGATTGGTTTGTTATATATAATGTGTGTGTTGGGGACATACTTGGCAGTGCTCAAGGCTTATGCTTGGCTCTGTGCTTCAAAATCACACCTGGCAAGCTCAGGAGGCCATATGGGATTCCAGAGTTAGAATCCAGGTCAGCCACATACAAAGCAAGTGGCATACTACCTGTGCCATCACTTGGACACCTCAAGATAATAAAATTTTGTTTATTAATTACTGATCTAGAATGCAACTAGAATAAAAAGATAGGTATTGATATCAGCAGAACTCATAGTAGTTGTGATAACATTGCTATTTTACGCAGCCAGGTGGAGTTGTGTGGACATGCTTAATAAATATATGTTATTAGAATTTTGTACTATGAAAATATATGACAAAATTACTTAGAATTCATTCCTGGAAGCCAGGTAGGTGTCTCAATGGGTTGGAAAACATTCTTTCCTTGAAAGACTAGGTTTCAGGGGAAAAACATAATATAGGAGGTAATACACTTTCTTGGCATGCACCTTACTCACTTTAAATTCCTAGCACTATATATTATTCTCCAAATATAGACAGAAGTTTTTCCTGAGCAAGGGTCCTGGAGAAAGCCTTGAGCTTTCTTGAGCCAGGTTTGGCTCAAAAAAAGAGCAAACAATAGAGGCCTAGGTTTAATCTTGGAACTGCATAATCTCTAAAGCACTGCCAGGAGTGAGCCCTGGAACAGATCCAAGAGTAGCATCTAGTATCCCTGGATAAGAACCTCCCCTACAAAGTTTATCCCATACATTAAAAAATTATTACTACTGATAAGCAGTAATTTGCAGAAGCCAGGTCCCCTGTTTGTGACGTCAGGCGGGAAAAATCTATGAAACTAGGCCTGCCCAGTGGGGCCCGAGTGTGAAAAATTGTGAGTGCTGCCTGTGTGTGTCTGTCTACTGTCCTGTAGTGTGAACCTCTTGGGAGTGAGCAAAAGAGAGACTCCAGCAGAGCGCAGCCGACCGCTTTACTACGCGGCCGTGAGCTCTTTCTAAGGAAAGAACACTATCGCAATAAGAAGAAAAAATCACAGGAAGAACTGTGCTGGATCACTGAAGCCCAGCATTTCTATCCAGACTGTCTTCTCTGCTTCTTACTTGGGCTTAAGATTTGATCCTGTGTGAGGCTTCATCCACGGAAGACTCCCCACCCTTGGAAGCAAGCCAACCCACCCAGAAAGGGCAAAGCCAGAGGAGTGTGGCTGCCTACATTATTTAGCCAATGAATACCACCACAACACGTAGAAAAACCCACAATACAAGTGTGACAATGGGGAAACAACGCAGGCCAGCATCAGACATAGAGAATGAAGATGACAATTCTGATGAGCAGATAATGACCAACCAACTAATCAAGCTCTCAGATAAGCACTTAAGTCAAGCAATATGGAAGATGCTCAAAGAACTCAAAGAAACCATGGATCGAGTTGAATAGAACACTAATAAGAACCAAGAAAATATGAAGACAGAAATCACAAAACTCCAAACTGAAATAGCATGTCAAATAACAGGCCTGAAAAAGTCAGGAAATGAAGTGAATGACAAAATGGATAAGCACTGGGACAGGGTATCTGAAGCTGAGAATAGACTTGGTGCTGTGGAAGATGAGTTAAATAACAATTCCATACAGTGGGAGAGATTGGAAAAAAAACTTAAAGCAAAAAAACAGACAGTGGAAAAATTAGTCAAAGAATGGAAACAGATGAAAATAGAAGTCTATGATAAGCTCAACAGAAACAACTTAAGAATCAGTGGAGTCCCAGACCCCGGGAAGAAGATTTCCAGGAAGAATCAACGGTCAAGAACATCATTAAAGAAAAACTTCCAGAGCTAAAGAATATATGTGATCAAATCCTCCATGCTCGAAGAGTACCAACTAAAAGAGACTCCAGAAAAACCACCCCAAGACACATCCTAGTCACAATGACAAATCCCACAGATAGAGACAGAATTCTGAAAACAGCAAGATCAAAAAGGGAAATTACATTCAAGGGAGCATCCTTGAGATTTACAGCAGACCTGTCACCAGAAACACTCAATGCCAGAAAGCAATGGTGGGATATTGTGACAAGACTGAATGAAATGAATGCTTCACCTAGAAAACTGTACCCAGCAAAACCCACTTTCCGGTTTGACGGAAGAATACATGGTTTCACAGACAGACAACAGCTCAGAAACTTTACAGACTCAAAACCAGTCTTAAGAGAAAAACTGAAAGACCTAATTTAAGACCAGACTTACCAAAAGACACACCAAATTTCGATATAAAGATGGCATTAAATCCCAGAACAATTCTTTCTCTCAATGTCAATGGACTAAATGCACCAGTTAAGAGACACAGAGTGGCTAAATGACCAAAAAACTCAATCCAACCTTCTGCTGCCTACAAGAAATGGACATGAATAGTCAGAACAAACATAGACTCAAAATAAAAGGCTGGAGAAAATTATACAAGCAAGCAACACCCATAAAAAAGCTGGAGTGGCCATACTAATATCAGATAATGCAAACTTTATACTCAGGAAGGTTGTAAGGGACAAAGATGGACATTTTATATTAATCAAGGGGTATGTAGAGCAGGAAGAAATCACTCTCCTAAACATATATGCACCGAATGAGGGGCAAGCAAAATATTTAATACAACTGTTGACAAATCTGAAAAATAATATCAATAACAACACAATAATTGTGGGGGAACTCAAAACTGCTTTGTCAACACTGGATAGGTCAACCAGACTGAAACCCAACAAGAATATACTAGACCTGAGGAGGAAATAAAAGAAAGAGGCCTAGTGGATATATATAGGACACTCCATCCCCAGAAACCTGGATACACATTCTTCTCCAATGTACATGGGACATTCTCCAGGATAGACTATATGCTGGCACATAAAACATACCTCCATAATATCAAGAGGATAGAAATTTTGCAGACTACCTTCGCTGACCACAATGCTCTGAAATTATTTCTGAATTCCAAAGGGACACAGAAAAACAAATTTAACACCTGGAAGTTAAACAGCCTCAAACTGAATAACTAGTGGGTCCGAGATGAAATCAGGGAGGAAATCAAAAGGTTCCTGGAAACATATTACAACAAAGACACAAACTATCAGAACATATAGGACACAGCAAAAGCAGTCTTGAGGAAAATTTATAACTTTGCAAGCACACATCAGGAAGGAAGAAGGAGCTTACCTGAGTAGCTTAATGACACAGCTAATAGAACTAGAAAGTGCTCAACAGAAGGACCCAAACATAGGGAGACAGAAGGAAATAACAAAGCTTGGAGCAGAAATCAACGAAGTGGAAACCCAAAAAACAATTCGAAAGATCAACGAAAGCAGAAGTTGGTTCTTTGAAAAAATAAACAAGATTGTAGACCAGTGGAAAAACTAACAGAGAGAGAGAGAGAGAGAGAGAGAGAGAGAGAGAGAGAGAGAGAGAGAGAAACTTGATAACTTGTATTAGGAAAGATAAAGGAGAGATCACTACTGATATGGCAGAGATTCAAAGGGTAATCTGAAACTGATATGGCAGAGATTCAAAGGATAATTGAGAAACTCTACACCACTAAAAATGAGAGCCTGGGAGAAATGGATAAATTCTTGGACACTTATAATCTTCCACGGTTGAAGGAAGAGAATGTAGCATATCTAAACACCCCCATCACCATTGATGAAATTAAAACGGTAATAAAATGTCTGACCAAAAACAAAAGCCCTGGCCCAGATGGATTCACTAATAAATTCTTTCAAACTTTCCAAGAGGAACTACTACCAATCCTGGCAAGACTCTTTCATAAAATTGAACAAACGGAAACACTTCCAAATAGCTTTTATGAAGCCAACATCACCTTGATACCTAAACCAGACAGAGATGCTACCAAAAAAGAAAATTACAGACCAATATCACTTATGAATGGAGATGCAAAGATCCTCAACAAAATCATGGCAAATAGGAGTCAATGCCTCATTAAGAAGATTATCCACTACGATCAATTAGGTTTCATCCCAGGAATGCAAGGATGGTTTAACATCCATAAATCTATCAACATAATACACAACATCAACAACAAGAAAAGTAAAAATCACATGATCATATCAATAGATACAGAGAAAGCATTTGATAAGGTCCAACACCCATTCTTGATCAAAACTCTCAGCAAGATGGGAATGGAAGGTATCTTTCTCAATATAGTTAAGGCCATCTACCACAAGCCAGTGGCAAATATTATCCTCAATGGAGAAAAACTAAAAGCCTTCCTCTAAATTCTGGCACAAGACAAGTTTGCCCTCTCTCACCACTCCTATTCAACATAGCACTGGAAGTACTTGCTATAGCGATTAGGCAAGAAAAAGATATCTAGGGAATCCAGATAGGAAAGGAAGAAGTAAAGCTCTCACTGTTTGGAGATGACATGATTCTCTACTTAGAAAACCAAAAGACTCTACTAAAAAGATTCTAGAAACAAGAGACTCATAGAGCAAGGTAGCAGGCTACAAAATTAACACGCAAAAATCAATGCCCTTCCTATACACCAATAGTAATAAGGAAGAAATGGACATTAAGAAAACAACCCCATTCACAATAGTGCCACACAAACTTAAAAATCTTGGAATGAACTTGACTAAAAATGTAAAGGACCTATATAAAGAAAACTATAAAACTCTGCTTCAAGAAATAAGAGAGGACATGTGGAAATGGAAACACATACCCTGCTCATGGATTGGCAGAATTAACATCATCAAAATGGCAATACTCCCCAAGGCATTATACAGATTTAATGTGATCCCTCTAAAGAGACCCATGACATTCTTCAAAGAAGTGGATCAGGCACTTTTGAAATTCATTTGGAACAATAAACACCCTAGAATAGTTAACGCAATCATTGGGAAAAAGAATATGGGAGGAATTACTTTCCCCAACTTTAAACTTTACTATAAAGCAATAGTTATCAAATCAGCATGGTATTGGAATAAGGACAGGCCTCAGATCAGTAGAATAGGCTTGAATACTCAGAGAATGTTTCCCAGACATACAATCACCTAATTTTTGATAAAGGAGCAAGAAATCCTAAATGGAGCAAAAAAGGACTCTTCAACAAGTGGTGTTGGCACAACTAGCTAGTCACTTGCAAAAAAATTTAACATAGACCCCAGCTAGCATCATTTATGAAGGTAAAATCCAAATGGATTAAAGACCTCGATATCAGACCCAAAACCATAAGATATATATAGAACAACACATAGGCAAAACATTCCAGGACATTGAGACTACAGGCATATTCAAGGAGGAAACTGCACTTTCCAAGCAAGTGAAAGCAGAGATTAACAGATGGGAATATATTAAGCTGAGAAGCTTCTGTTCCTCAAAGGAAAAGTGCCCAGGATACAAGAACCACCTACTGAGTGGGAGAAACTATTCACACAATACCCATAAGATAAGGGGCTAATCTCCAAAATATACAAGGCATTGACAGAAATTTACAAGAAAAAAATCTAATCCCATCAAAATATGGGGAGAAGAATTGGACAGACACTTTGACAAAGAAGAAATACAAATGGCCAAAAGACACATGAAAAAATGCTCCATATCACTAATCATCAGGGAGATGCAAATCAAAACAACTATGAGGTATCACCTCACACCAAAGAGAATGGCACACATCACAAAAAATGAGAATAAACAGTGTTGGTGGGGATGTGGAGAGAAAGGAACTCTTATCCACTGCTGGTGGGAATGCCATCTAGTTCAACCTTTATGGAAAGCGATATGGAGATTCCTCCAAAAACTGGAAATCGAGCTCCCATACGATCCAGCTATACCACTCCTAGGAATATACCCTAGGAACACAAAAATACAATACAAAAACCCCTTCCTTACACCTATATTCATTGCAGCACTATTTACCATAGCAAGACTCTGGAAACAACCAAGATGCCCTTCAACAGACGAATGGCTAAAGAAACTGGTACATATACACAATGGAATATGATGCAGCTGTCAGGAGAGATGAAGTCATGAAATTTTCCTATACATTTATGTACACGGAATCCATTATGCTGAGTGAAATAAGTCAGAGAAAGAGAAAAACGCAGAATGGTCTCACTCATCTATGGGTCTTAAGAAAAATGAAAGACATTCTTGCAATAATTATTTTCAGACACAAAAGAGAAAAGAGCTGGAAGTTACAGCTCACCTCAGGAAGCTCACCACAAAGAGTTATGAGTTTAGTTAGAGAAATAACTACATTTTGAACTGTCCTCATAATGAGAATGTATAAGGGAAATGGATAGCCTGCTAGAGTACAGGCAAAGGTCGGGTGTGGAGGAGGGAGATTTGGGACATTGGTGATAGTAATGTTGCACTGGTGATGGGTGGTGTTCTTTACATGACTGAAACCCAAACAGAATCATGTATGTAATGAAGGTGTTTAAATAAAATATATAAAAAGTATTACTACCCAAGTTTAATCACTTTATGGGAGATAAATTGATTTATTTTCCATGATCATATACAGTACAATCAAACGTGCCTCTAGAACCAAGTATTCTTATTTCTTGAAGAGCATTTTATCTACTAAACTGTTTTCTCAGGAGAGGCATAATGCAAAACAGGTAATTCTTTGCATTCTATATTCATATTAACATCTCTAAGAAATACAAATTTATACAATGGACTAAAAGGAAAGTTATTCTGGCTCAAAACTGACACTCAAACTTCCCATCCAAAAGCTTTATTGTATTCAAGTAGAACCACATTTAAAATAAACTATTTTAAATATGCTGACATCACTGTAACTATAACATGTATATTTCTTTTTTGAACATTATTTCACTTTGACTATGAATTAATGGGTTGTGATGTGTCAATTACAATTTGATAATTTCATCATTGGAAAATCTGCAGAAAAATTGTAGAATAACTTATAAGCAATGAACAAGAGAATTTGATTTACAGGGGGCTTAAATATAATACCCATCTTTATACCTTTATTCTTTGTTGAAAATTTCTCATTCTCTGGACTGTTTATCTCATATATATTTCTAATCATACATATAGTGTTGAACAGAGTAAGAGTTGATATAAAATTGTGAAATCTTGACTGTGTGACTTATATTCCCTTGTTTTTCATTACTAAATACAGCTTTATTTTCTGTTACACTAATGATGGTGTGCAATGTTATTGCATCATAATTAAGTTGGAAGCAATACTCCTATTCAATGACTTGATAAAGGCAAATATATTTTGAAAAAAAAATCAAAACAAATTGAGGACAAATTTGTGAATGTTCTTAAAGTAAATCCTGATCTTTGATTTTATAAGAAGCTTGGGTATAATTTTTTTAGCAAAAATTATATAAGTTTAAACACAAAATACACTAATTTATTATTCTGAAAACAGTTCCTTGAACTGAATTAATCAACAAGTAGTAAATATTTTAGTATACATTTTAGCTAAAAGTACCTCATGCAAATAAAGATAAGTCAAATTTCACATTACTAGTTCTTTCTAAGATTTTATATCAGTAAATACATTAAAGTACTCAACAATTTGTTTCACTATATCATACACACATTAGATATATGCTCGTAATTATATGGTGCACTTTATGAAGATAGCCTAAATAACAATGAAATATTCTTAAATTTCAGCGAATTAAAATAGAAAATCAAGGACTCCCGAGATAGCTTAGAAGTCAAGGCATATGCCTTTCATGGAGATGAAATTTATCTCTGCTAATACTTGACACTGTAACACAAGCACTGACAGAAATAGCCCTGGTGATCCCTAACATCTGAAGACCTGAGTATTGAAATGGTCAGCCTACTGTTTTTGGTATAACAGGGATGACTCCCAAGTTGATTGAGCATTACGAAGAAGCTCACATGTAAACAAATGAGTAAATAAAATTACAACTAAATTAATGCAGTCTCCTATTTATCAAATTTATTAAGGCATTATTATTTAGTTTAATCAGAAAAGAACTTAGTCCTGAGTGTGACCCACAAAATAAAGCAAAGAAAAAAGGTTTTTATGTGATCCTAGAATACAATTCTGGGTTTTGGAATAAGAATAAGTACTCTAGGTGCTGTCTCCATTTGTCATTTAGTAGCTGAGTAGGTAACCTGCTTGCTACAATTTACTCTTGTTTGCTCATTTTTCTTATCTGCAAATATAGTACCTATCTTGTAGATCATTTTAGGATAATTTGCATAATAATATAATCTTATCAAAGGTTTGGCACGATGTATATACCCCAAACATGCCTGATCATTTTTGGTTATGAAATAAAGTTTAAAAAGTATGGGGCCAGGCGGTGGCACAGCTGTAAGGAGTCTACCTTGCATACTAGCCTAGGATGGACCGTGGTTCCCTGGCATCTTATTTGGTCCCCCAAACCTGGAGTAATGTCTGAGTGCATATCCAGGAGTAACCCTTGAGTGTCAACAGGTGTGAACCAAAAACATACATACATATACATACATACAAACATATACATACATACAAACCAATTAATGTAATGTACATTAATTAAAATGAGTAATAAAATATGAGATAGTTTTGTATATAAACAGAATGCATTCAACAAGATTTAAACCCTGTTAAGATAGCACAGTGGTAGAATGTTTGCCTTAGATTAAAAAGGATGGTGGTTTGAATCCCAGCATCCCGTATTGTCCCTCGAGCTGCCAGGCATGATTTCTGAGTGTAAAGCCAAAAGTAACCTCTAAGCACTGCCAGGTGTAACCCAAAAATAAATAAATAAACCCTGTTCATAAAAATCCTTAAGCGATATGGGGATTAAAGAAATTCATATCAATGTTACAAATGTTATATACAACAAACACATATGGTCCTTAGTGAAGAAAATCTAAATATATTTCGCCTTTGAACAGTCACAAGACAAGGGTGTTCGCTTTCAGCACTACTATTCAAAATAGCATTGGAAGTTCTTTCCATACCAATTAAGCAAGAAATAAAAATAAAAGAAATTCAAATTGGTAAAGTGGGGGGCCGGCGAGGTGGCACTAGAGGTAAGGTGTCTGCCTTGCAAGCGCTAGCCAAGGATCAGGGCCAAGGTTCGATCCCCCGGCTTCCCATATGGTCCCCCCCCCAAGCCAGGGGCAATTTCTGAACGCTTAGCCAGGAGTAACCCCTGAACATCAAACGGGTGTGGCCCGAAAAACCAAAAAAAAAATTGGTAACATGGAATTTATACTATTTACAGATGACATGATGTTATACTAAAGAATTCTGAAGATACTGAAAAACTTCTTAGAAAAAATAAGATTTTACAGTAAAGTAGTCAGCTACAAAATAACAGAAATTTGTTGCTCTATTTTATAAAATGATGATGTAAAATAAATTGTATTAAAATCATTTTGCAATCATTAAAGAGGCTTAAAATCATAAAAAGGCAGTGAAATAATTTTTTTTGTTCACAGTAGAAATGTTATCATTGTTAAAATAGCATTATTAAAGTTTCAGTTCAATCCACATCAAGTAATCTACAGATTCATTACAATTTTCATATAAATTCTCATGGAAATTTTCACAAATATTGAAAAAATACCTTATACAATACATATATAATCATAAATTCCCAGAATATTCAAAGCAATTTTGAATAAAAATGATGTGTTTTAAGACTTTAAGCATTACTATAGAACCATCATAATAAAAATACATAGTTTTGACTTCTTTAATTAACTATAAAAATTAATAGGTCTGGCCTCTGCTAAGAGCGTAGAAATTGGGAGAGAGACTGAGAGGATATCCACCTTTGCCTGTTTCTCTTGTCGTCTGTTCTGAAACGCTCCGAAGAAGGCCAAGAAAGACCCAGTGAAAACTGGCTCCCAGAGGCGCCCAACCAGAAAAGCCAAGGACTACTCAGAGAAAACTGGCTCCCAGAGGTGCCCCAGCAGGAAGGCTAAGAAAGACCCATCAAAAGGTGTCTCCTAGAGGCTCCAGAAGAGCTCTGCTCCATTCCACTTCACAGCTGCACTCTCTTTCTAACTAATGAACCCAACCATAACACAGAGAAAAAAAATCACACTACAAGAGTGGCAAGGGTGAAACATTGTAGGCAAACACCATGCACAAAGAATGAAGATGATAGCTCTGATGACCCAAAAATGCCAACTGATTAATCTCTCAGTAAGGAGTTTAGAATAGAAATATGGAGGATCCTAATGGAAGTCAAAGAAAACATAGCTCAAGCTGAACAGAACACGAAGATAGAAATCAAAAAACACAAAACAAGTCTGAGAAACACCAAGGAGGTCTGAAAAACACTGAAGCTGAACTGCAGACCTCAATGGAAAACTTCTCCAATAGAGTAACAGCAGCCTAGGACAGAATCAGTAAATTGGAAGAAGAAATGCAGAATAATTCTAAACAACAGAAGAGATTGGAAAAGTGCTTAAAGAATGTGGAGAGATGAACATATAAGTCTTTGATAAACTCAACAAAAAATAACATAAGAATCATTGGAGTTTCAGAGGCCCAGGAAGAAGATACCAGGAAGAGCCAACAGTCAAAGAAATCATCAAAGAGAAACTCCCAGAGCTAAAGACTGCATGCAATCAAATCCTGCATGCCTGAAGAGTGCCATCTACAAGAGACCCAAAGAAAATCACCCCAAGACACATCCTAGTCACACTGATGAATCTCACAGATATAGAATACTGAATACAGCAAGATCAAAAAGGGAAATTATATTCAAAGGAGCATCCTTAAGATTTACAGCAGAGGGGCCGAAGAGATAGCATGGAGGTAAGGCGTTTTTCTTTCATGCAGAAGGATGGTGGTTCGAATCCCAGCATCCCATATGGTCCTCTGTGCCTGCCAGGGCGATTTCTAAGCATAGAGCCAGGAGTAACCCCTGAGCGATGCCGGGTGTGACCCCCCCAAAAAAAAAGTTTTACAGCTGACATATCACAACAAACTCTCAATGCCAGAAGACAGTGGTGGGATATTGTGACAAGACTGAATGAAATGGAGGCTTCACCTAGAATACTGCATCCAGCCCAACTCATGTTCAGGTTTGAAGGAAGGATACATTTCTTCATGAAAGTTCTTCATGAAAGTTTCTTCAGAAACTTTACAGATGCAAAAACAGCCTTAAATGAAAAGCTGAAAAGTAGAGTTTAAGACAAGACAGACCAACAGACACACGAAACTTCTACACAAAAATGACACTAAATCCCATGACAGTCACCCCCCTCAACACCAATAGACTAAATGCACTAATACAGAGACACAGAGGAGGGTCCGGAGAGATAGCATGGAGGCAAGGCATTTGCCTTGCATGCAGAAGGACTGTGGTTTGAATCCAGGCATTCCATATGGTCCCCAGATACTGCCAGGAGATATTTCTGAGCATAGAGCCAGGAGTAAACCCTGAGCAATGCCAGGTATGACCCAAAAAACACAACAACAAAAAAAAAGAGACACAGAGTGGCTATATGGGTCAAAAAGAGGAACCCAACCTTCTTCTACCTACAAGAAACACACCTGAATAGTCCGAAAATAAACATACACTCAAACTCAAAGACTGGAGGAAAAGCATCCAAGCAAACAATACCCTTAAAGAAGCTGAACTGTGGCAATATTAGTATCAGACGACACAAACTTTAGACTCTGAACAGTTGTAAGAGACAAAGATGGACACTTCGTACTAATCAAGGGATATGTGCAACAGGAAGAAAATTGCACTACTAAACATATATGCACCCAGAGACCAGTAAAACTATCTAATAAAATTATTGACAAATTTGAAAGAGGACATCAATCATGACACAATAATTGTGGGAGACCTAATCACAACCCTGTCAACACTTGATAGGTCAACCAGACTAAAGCACAACAAAGTGAAAAGAGAAATGGAAGAAAGAGGCGTACTGTGTATATATATATATATGACTCTCCATCCCCAGAAACCTGGATTCATATTCTTTTCCAATGTACATGGGTCATTTTCCAGGATAGACTGCATGCTGGCACATAAAACGTACCTCCATAAAATCAAGAGGAAAGAAATTTTGCAGGCTACCTTCACTGACCACAAGGATCTGAATTTAGATATGTACTACAAAGAGATACAGAAGATAAACTTTAAAAACTGAAATTAAACAGAATAGTACTTAACAAGCAGTGGGTAGTGATGAAATCAAAGAGGAAATCAAAACTTTTCTGGAAACAAATGACAATGAAGACACAAACTATGAGAATCTTTGGGAAACAGCCAAAGTGGTAGTGAGAGAAAAATTTTAGGTTTGCAAGCACACATTAGGAAGCAAGAAGGGACATACCTGAATAGCTTAATGGGGCAGCTTATAAAATTAGAAAATGATCAACAAAAGAAATCAACAATAAGGAGACAAAAGGAAATAACAAAGCTTAGAGCAGAAATTAATGAAGTGGAAACCAAAAAATCCAAAGATCAATGAAAGCACAAGTTGGTTCATTGAAAAGAATAAACAAGATTGATAGACCACTAGCAAAACACAGAAAGAGAGAAACTTTATAACACTTATTAGAAGCAAAAAGGGGATCAGTACAGAAATATAGAGATTCAAAGGGTATTCAGAGACTACTTTGAGAAACTCTGTGCCACTAAATATGAGAACCTAGAAAAATGAAGAAATTCCTGGACTCATAACTTTTCACCATTGAATGAAGAGGACATCGCATATCTAAACATCCCCATCACTATTGAGGAAATTAAACTGTATTCAAATATATACCTCCAATAAAAGCCCAGGCCCACATTGATTCACTCATGAATTCTTTCAAACCTTTCAAGAGGAACTACTACCAATTCTTGCCAGGCTCTTTCATGAAATTGAAAAAAACGGGAACACTTCCAAATAGTTTCAGTGAAGCCAAAATCACCTTGATAAAAAAAGACAGAGATGCTGAAAACAAACAAACAAAAAAAAAAAAACAAAAAAAAACAAACAAAAAACAAACTACATACTAATATCCCTGATGAACACAGATGCAAAGATACTTAACAAAATCCTAGCAAATAGGATCCAATGCCTCATCAATAAGGTCATTCACTACAGTCAGGTAGATTTTATCCCAGTAATGCAAGGATGGTTTAACATCCGTATATCTATCAACAGAATACACAATATCAACAACAAGAAAAAGAAAAACCACATAATCGTACCTTTCTCAATATATTTAAAGCCACCAACCACAAACCAATGGCAACTATTATACTCAATAAAGGAAAAACTAAAAGCCTTTTCTCTAAATTCTGGTACAAGACTGTCCTCTCTCACCACTCCTGTTCAAAATAGTACTGGAATTATTAGGTAAGGTGATTAGGCAAGAAAAATATATCAAGTGAATCTAGATAGGAAAGGAAGAAGTCAAGCTCTCACTTTTTGCAGATGACATAATACTATGTTTAGAAAATCCTAAAGAGTTTACAAAAAGCTTCTAGAAACAATGCATGCATATAACAATGTGGCAGGCTATAAAATTAACACACAGAAATCAATGCCCTTTTTATACACCAATAATGATAGGGAAGAAATGAACATTAAGAAAACAAACCCATTCACATTAGTGCCACATAAACTCAAATATCTTGGAGTTAACTTGACTAAAGACATGAAGGACCTATACAAGGAAAACTATAAAACCTTGCTTCAAGAAATAAAAAGAGGACATGTCGAAATGAAATCACATACCATGCTCATGGGGTGGCAGGGTTAACATCACTAAAATGGCAATACTCCCCAAAGCATTGTACAGTTCTTATGGGATTTTTCTAAAGAGAAATTCTTCAAAGAAGTGTATCAAACACTTCTGAAATTTATTTGAAACAGTAAACACCCATGAAGGGCTAAAGGAATACTTTGGAAAAATATGGGAGGCATTAGTTTCCCCAATTTTAAACTGTATTACAAAGCAATAGTAATTAAATCAGCATGGAATTGTAATAAAGACAGATCCACAGATCAGTCTTGAGTATTCATGTACTAATGTTCTCCGGACATCAATCACTTAATTTTGATAAAGGGGCAAGAAATCCAAAGTGGAGGAAGGAAAGAGCATCTTCAACAAGTCATGTAGTCACAACTGTTTAGCCACTTGAAAAAAGCGAACTTAGAACCCCAGCTAACACCATGTATTAAGGTAAAATCCAACTGAATTAATGACCTTGATATCAGGCCTGAAACCATAAGGTATAGAGAAAAAATGTAGGTAAGACACTCCATGACATTGAGACTAAAGTTATCTTCAAGGTGGAAACTGCACTCTCCAAACAAGTGAAAAAAGAGACAAACAGATGGGAATATATTAAGCTAAGACACATCTGCACCTCAAAGGAAATAATGCCTAGTATACAAGTGCCACCCCCTGAGTGGGAGAAATTATTTACCCAATACCCATCCAATAAGGGGCTAATATCCAAAATATACAAGGCACTGAAAGAACTTTACAAGAAAAAATAATCTAATTCCATCACAAAATGGGGAGAAGAAATGAACAGACTGTCAAAGAAGAAATACAAATGGACAAAAGACACATTAAAATGCTCCACATCACTAATCATCAGGGAGATGCAAATCAAAACAGCAATGAGGTATCATCTCACACCACAGAAACTGGCACATATCACAAAGAACAAAAGCAATTGGTGCTGGCGGGGATGTGGAGAGAAAGAAACTCTCATTCACTGTTGGGGGGAATGCCGTCTAGTCCAGCCTTTATGAAAAACAATGGAGATTCCTCAAAGAAACCGAAAATTGAACTTTCATATGATCCAGCTATACCAATCCTAGGGATATACTGTAGAAACACAAAAATGCAATTCAAAAATCCCTTCTTCACACCAATATTCATTGTAGCACTATTTACAATAGCTAGGCTTTGGAAACAAACAAGATGTCCTTCAACAGATGAATGGCTAAAGAAACTGTGGTATTTATACACAATGAAATATTATGTAGCCATCACGAGAGATAAGTCATGAACTTTTCCTATACATGGATGTACATGGAATCTATTTTGCTGAGTGAAATAAGTCAGAGGGAGAGAGATAGACACAGAATAGTCTCACTCATCTATGTGTTTTAAGAAAAATAAATGACAGTTTTGTAATAATCCTCAGAGACAATAGAGATGAGGACTGGAAGGTCCAGCTCATGATATGAAGCTCACCATGAAGAGTGGTGAGTGCAGTTAGAGAAATAACTACACTGACAGCTACCATAACAATGTGAATTAATGACAAAGTAGAAAGCCTATGTGAAATACAGGCAGGCTTGGGTAGGGATGTGGGTGATTTGGGGCATTGGTGATGGGAATGGTGCACTGGTGAAGGGGGTTGTTCTTTATATAACTGACACCCAATTACAATCATGTTTGTAATCAAATTGTATAAATATTAAAAAATAAAAAATTGAATAAACAAATCTATAATTAAATAAATAAATTTATTAAAGTAAGTAATATGCTTTTAAAATAAATTGTAATTAATTAATTTATTCATTATCATATTATTTGTTAGCTTTTATTAATTATTAACTAACATGGTATTTTACTGTATAATATATTAAATTAATATTTTAAATGATAACAAAATATTGATAGAATAAATTAGATTGTTGGTAAAGAAGTTTAATGAATTTATTATTAATTTTAATAAATTTTAAATATAATAAAATAAATTTATTTTAATAACAAAATGTATTTATTATTAAAACTGATTCTATGATCAATGGATTATAATTAAAACTTCCAACATAATCTCTTTACTATTAATTTAGGGAAGTGCATGAACAAGAGCAAGGCAAGTCTCTTAAAAAGTTTTCTTGGCCTGGCACAGGCCTCAGAAGAATGTGCATTCTCCATCCGCCCCTGATCTAGGGAAGACATCTACAAAACATCCAAGGTTGTCTATAACATCACCTGGAGGCAATCCTCTACCAGGGAAGACCCTACCGCTGCTCTGACATCAACCTACTCAAAAGAGACTTCCCTTAGCACTGAGAAGACTTAACAACAACAATGACCTGCTTACCGGACAGGTCATTCTGTATTGCCCCTTAATTGTGAGGTAAAACTAGAGGATACTCCACACCAGCCTGACTTCAATGTGGGATGTGCAGATTCCAGGATCTTTAATACAGAAACCTGATGCCAACAATAGAGACTGCATGAAAAATAAAACTATTGGCACTACAGACAATGAGTTGGATTAAATAAACTAGTTTGCCTGGAGCCTAGAATTGGTCTTATGCCAGGAAACTTTATGGGTAGGGTCTCCTTGTATTTAGACCAAGACTTTTCCTTTCCATGTCCCCATATTTTGGTGGGCCTATGCAAACAATATTTGACACTCTAACACCATTGTTACTGTGTTCTTTTGACTCTAACCCTTAAAAAATCCCTTAAACTTTTGATGTTAAACTAATATGCATGTGTATGAAAATATAAAAAAATACTATGCCTTCAATGTTTAAGGAGTCACATAAATCTCATGGCTTTAGATTGCTTTGTGTACTGCTAAGAAATGTTATAATGTACTACAATTGGGGGACTTATGGACAAAGTAATTGTACATGGGTTCTGCCTTATTTTTCTTAATGTTCTTTGACTGTAAGTTCAATATTTAGGCGTCAGCAAGGGGATTTCTTTTGAGAACTCTGTTTATGGGCGATTGTCCTTCCACTGTAACTTTACCTTCTCCTCTTTGCATCATTGTTCTCATAATTAAAAATAAAATAAATTAAAAAGGTTGTCTTGTAAACTGGATAGCAATGGGCAAATATATATAGGAAATCAGCTACTGTACACAAAGTTTGATAAAACATATCCTAAAGATCTTGATATCAAACCTGTTTCTATAAAAATACATTGAGAAAAACAAAGGCGAGACTTTACTATATCTTGACCTCAGAAGATTACTTAATGATGCAATCCCCTTATAAAGAAAAAGAAAACATAAACAAAAAGAACAAAATTAAACTAAAAATCTTTGGGGCCTGGGAAGATACTACAGGAATTAAGGCACTTGCTTTGCATGGGACCACCGCAGTCCCATCTTTGGTACCTTCCATATATGGTCCCCAGAGCAGAACATAGCCAGAGTAAGACCTAAGCAAACAAACAAACAGAAATTATAATATGCTTGTACTAAAAATGAAACAGCCTAAAATCTGGACATTCCACCGATTGGGGAAAACATGTGCACATTATAATTCAAACAAAGAATTAAAATCCAAGATACATAAAGAATTCACAAAACTAAACATAGCAACAACCTCATCAAAGACTGGAGAGAGATTAACAAACATTTCCTCAAAGAAGACATAAAATGGCCAACAGTCATGTGTAGAAAATGCCTGTCATCAATGACTATCAGAAAAATATCAATAACTTACAGAAATCTCCTTTGAACTTCCCCCACAGTATACCACAGTATACCAACATTCCAGAAGCATTCTCAGTGATGTCTGTTACCCCAGTACTCTGATTGGCTGGAGCAGTGTATGATGTCCAAACAATATTTTACTATATTGCTCATAAAACATATAATTTTAAGTACCTTCTACAAAAAGTCCATTTCCAGTACATAATCAAAAAGATCCATCAAACTCCATAATAATGCAAAACAATGAATTGTTAGATTACACATTCTTTTACCCAAAACAATGATAATGTCTGCTTCCTTTGTATTTGTTTGTTTACAACTTGGTTTTACCCCAAAACATACATTGTCTTTCATGCAAACCCAAGGAGGACTGGCTCAGTACAGCCTGAGCTATCTATTCTTACTCACCCACCTCGGGGAGGACTCTGGGTGGTCTCTGTACACAATAAAAATGACAGTTATGGCAAGCAGCTTGCTCTCAATATAAGACAGAAAATTGCCAGCATACACGTGATTAACCCTCAGCCTGGTCTAGATTATTTTGTGTGGTGACAGTGATTTAGACCCACTCACCCAGGGTTGGAAATATGGTTCATGGGGTGTTTTTTTACAATGAATCAACACTTTTACAATACTAAGTGAAATCAAATAATGTATATAATCAGTCTATTGATATTCCACTGAATTACAATTTTTTTCTTTTTTTTAACTTTATTTATTTATTGGTTTCTGGGCCATATCTAGATTCACTCAGTGATTACTTTTGGCTTTTCACTCAGAAATAGCCCCTGTCAGACTGGGGACCATATGGGATGCTGGGAATCGAGCTGAGTTCCTCCCAGGTTGGCCACATGCAAGGCAAACACCCTACTGCTGTGTTATCTCTCTGGCCTCTGAATTACAATTTTTCTTTTCTTTATCTTTTCTGTCCTTTCCTTTGCTGTTATTTCTTTCATTTTTTTGTTTTATCAGCCACACCTGATGACGCTCGGGGGTTACTCTTGGGTATGTGCTCAGAAATCACTCCTGGCTTGGGGGACCATAAGGGGCGCCGGGGGATACTTACTGCTTTGCACCACCGCTGTGGACCCTAAATTACAATTTTTCAATTCAAAAAGCACACCTAGCTTGAAGTGATTATTTGAGTTGCATATCTTTTAAGGTGGTGTGCTCTGCCTTAAAATCTTTTTTAGTTGTAAATATAATGTTATGGCATTTGCTATATGATGGAACAGTCTGTTCTTTAGCACGTCATAGCACATGTAGAAGCCACCTCCACTTCTTAACCAACAGAACAGTGTTTCACACTAGGTTTAATCACGGTTTATAAAGTGGATACAAGGCAATAACTTGTTGAAAAGCTTATCTATATTCAGACTCTGCATGTGTTTCTAATTCGCTTCACATGGCCTGAGTTAGGCACATCACATCACCATTTCAGTCTTCACGTCTGTAAAATTGAAATAATGCCTAGTAGTCACTGGAGTTCCCATTTTTAAAGTCATAAAAGTAAAATCAATGTGCTGGACAGATGAAAAAAACTGGATATGATAGACTATGTGCTTTCCAATTTGCTATACTTACTTTACTTTGGTAGCATTTATGATCTTTAGAAACAACCTGAAGAAACTTAACTGCTGAATGTTGAATTATTCAGAATTAAAAATTACTGTTCCGGGGCCAGAAAGATAGCATGGAGGTAAGGCATTTGCCTTTCATGCAGGAGGTCATCGGTTCAAATCCTAGCGTCCCATATGGTCCCTCGTGCCTGCCAGGAGCAGTTTCTGAGCCTGGAGCCAGGAATATCCACTGAGCACTGCCGGGTGTGACCCCCCCCCCCCAAAAAAAATTACTGTTCCTACTTTCTTTGCATTCATATCCTCTGAAGTGTGACTTTTTAGCTCTTCTACTCAAAAAGCAACATCTAATTCTTAACTTCTCCAATTCACAATTGGAGATTAACTTATAACCAACAGTGTAATTGACATTGGCTAACACATATATCCTGATATTTGTTAAAAGACTTGAAAATTTAACTTTTATGTGAAAATTTAACTTTTATATGCAGCATTTACTCATTTTAAAAGCATAACTAGTCCTCTAGAAAACGTCAAGCTAGCCAGAAGTTTTTGGTACGACTGCAGCAATTTATTATGATCATAGTATTATCTTCTTTAACTTGTTAAAATATCAGATATCCCCTAACATGAGTTGGCCTACGTTGACTTCAGTATGACATTATAAATAGAACATGAGAGATCAGAAATAGACCAGTCTAAGTCTCAGAATATATTGCCTACAACTAGATTATTACTAAGAACCCAGTAAAGCTGTCAGGTGAATAAATTCAAGGAAAGTTTCTAAATGAAAACGAGTTATTCCTATTGCCCAAGCTAAATAGCCCATCACCATAGCAAGGCCACCTCGCCCATTTACAATGAACTACAGACTTCTGAAGGATAACTAAAGGGAACAAAAAAATCACTGCATTTAAACAATCCCCAAATATTAAAATGTAATGAAGCACTATCACAAATATTTGTTGTTTAGTTATTGTTGTATTTTATTATACACTAATGGGACTATAATTTTATTGTACACTACCACTCCTTAGCAATAGGAGTCAATTTCTTTTATTTCTTGATTACTGGGAAAATATAAGTACAGAACTATAGTTTGAACTGGAACTATATTTATATATAGTGTGGGATACTAATTTATACACATAACATTGACAACCTTCTTTCAGATAAAATATGTGGAAAATATAGTACCAGTTGATTGACAACAAAACATAAATTGTTAAATACTGAACATCAAATAAAATAGCTGGGCAATAGAATCAAATAGAAAGAATGGCACTAATTTGGGGGATCTTTCCTACACAGTAACTCAAAGCTTAATGTGAAGATGACTTTACTCAAGGTTATGCATATCATATGGAACTTTTTAAAGGAAATAATAATTTAAAACAAACTATAACTGAGTCAAAAAGGTCTCTATGTGGTTTTTAATATCAATTTCTTAAAAAGTAAAATATTTAATTCTTTTTAGTAGCCTTTAAATTTTTAAAAGAGAAAAATCTAATTCTGCATTTTTAGGATATGTATGCATGATTTATCAAAAATATTTAGAAAGATATTAAATTGTGGTGCAAAGCCAATGTCAGAAAGTCAGATTTTGGCAGACCTTTGTTATAAAGGACAGATAGAAACGTACCCAATATAGAACTTTAATTTCTATTGATTTATATTTTATACTTAAAATAGAGGCCTTTGAAGTAATACTTTTTCAAATACAATATTATTTTACCTACACATTTTAAAAATATGATATAATATTAACACTGCACAAATGCTTTAGAAAGCAGGGATATGGTTTAATGAAGTGGTATAAAAGCCCGCTACCTGCAAGGCCCAGAATAATGCAGGCCTTCACTGCATATAGACCTGGCAACCTCTGATACCTCCAGCTTCTGCATGGCCTCTCTTGAACCAACAGCAAGCATGGCACAAGTTGCATTCAAATATCATAATGGTGGTTCTATTGGTCCCCATTATTGCAGATCTGTAAAGAACAAATACCAAGCCTCACAGTAAAGCATCAGGCATTCACTGCTGGGTTCTGTGTTCCCAAGAGTTATTAAGTGTGATCATATTAGAAATATCAATAAAATACAGCTTCTAAGATCAGACAATAACTGGTTCAAAGTAACTTTGTTGATATACATATAATAAATTGCTGGCAACTCTGATGCATATATCTGACATGAACAGTGCAGAGAAAATATGTCAGCATAAAATATTTAGGATTACAATAACACATAATATAATATTCACTCACTAGTACTTAGATGAGCTAAATGAAAACTAAGAAGATATCTAAAGCAATTTATTATAAATATAATGATAAGATCAATTAATTCAGTTTTTAATCATTTATCACAACAGATAGGTTATTATAAACATTTATGACATTTACTATGTGCAAATATTACTTTATTATTATCATGATCAAATTATAAACTCTATCCAACACAATACAGTAACCTTTCATATATATTAGTGAGATTCAACTAATTGGTAGAAACAGCTTCCAAAATATGGCCTTTACATGCCATTAAATAAATAAATGGATTTTTATATTAGACATGTGTAGACAATCTCAGTAATACAAGCCTATTTTAATTAAACAATATTTATTATTACCTATTACCTTTAAAGCTTTTAAAAAAGTTTTTGGGTTACAGAAAAGCCTGAGAACCTCCAACCTTTTACCCTTAAGTCTATTTTCCACACTTAGTCCTGGGATCTTCCCTCCCTGACAGAAATCTAACATCAAAACCTTGTGGAGGCAGCAAAGGTAATGCAAACATCTCTCTCATTGGAGATTTTGGGGTGGGGTGCATAATTTAAAATTCTCAGACCATATACATCCATTAATCTCAGTTAGCTCAATGTGATAATTAGTTGCAAATCCCCAATCATGCTCAAATGCACTACATAGAAATAATAATTTTATAAATAATAAAATAATAAAACTAATAAAATAATTTGAACTACATAAATATTATTAGTAGCATTCTAGTCTAAACAGCACATCTTATGCTATCTTAAATACCTGGGAAGCTAATCCTTTGACATTAACACACATAAAACTCAAGAACAATGGGGAAATGAAGGAATTTATCTGTGGTGGCATACAGATACTGAACCCAGGAAAGTTCTCTAAACCATCAAAATTCTTGAACCTGATCTATGAGGATAACAAATCAGCATTTACTGCATTGACAATAAAATCAAGCAAGCACTGGCAAATTAGATCAAGCAATCACTAAACAAGAAACTCAACCATCTCAAAGATGAACTGATTCAGAATATGAAGATCCCATACAAAGGTAATTGAAGGACCTAAAGAATTTGCTAGCAAGCCAGAGTAACAGAATTTTGTAGAATAGCATAGTTGAACTTGAAGACAAAATATAAGCAAGTATTGAAAAAGGAAGTGATAAAAGAAAATAATGAAAAAGAATGGAGGAGAACTGTAGGAACTTAATGAACACCAATGACAAAAGAAATCATCTCCAGTTAAGGTGAGGAAAAAGAAAAAGTGGATAAACAAGTTGTAGGAGAGGTAATAGATGAGCATTTTTACAGAACCCTGGAGGGAGGTTGAAGACATACTCAAAATTTTGAAAAATAGTACCAAAGAATATAGCTTTAAAAAGAACACTAAAATATGTAGTAGTAAGAATGTCAAAAATCTAAAAAAGAATACATTTCTTAAGAGAGCAAAGGAGAAAAATGCCCTAAAATTTAAGGGGAACAATCTAAGAATCGCCAAAGATGTCCCATAAAGTCTTCAATTTTATTTACTTTTATCTGTATTTAAACCTCATGGTTTACAAAATTGTTCATAATGCAACCGTTTTAGTCATTCAATACCCTGAAACTAATCTCACCATGAGTGTTATTTTCCTTTCAACATTGTCCATATTTTCTCACACAACTGAGAATCTGGTTTCCTTCACAAGCCCAAAATAATTTATTTTATATTTATTGTTACAACAAAAGTCCAATGGGATTATTGAAAAATAAATCAGTAATTGGGTAAAGCACTGCTCTTGCACACAGCTGACCCAAGTTCAATTCCTAGTAGCCCAGATGGTTTCCTTTGCACAATTAGAATTGATTCCTGAGTGCAGAGCAGGAGTAGCTCCTGAGCATCATGGGTGGATGAGAGAGAGAGAGAGAGAGAGAGAGAGAGAGAGAGAGAGAGAGAGAGAGAGAGAGAGAGAGAGAGAGAGAGAGAGAGAAGAGAGAAGAAGAAAAGGAGGAATGAAGGGGAGGACATGAATGGATAAATGAATGAACAAATTAATGAACAGATGAATGAAAGAACTGAAGTAAAAGAAAATTTATAAAAAGTTGTTCTATCTAACTATTAGTCATTAAATTCATTGAGGGTTTAACTAAGCTGTTTGACACTGGTTGATTCTTCTGTTATCGTTTTTGTTTAATGAGCTTAGTTGGATTCTATACTACTTTCCCAAATAATTTTGTGTGCTCCTGCTGGTTCTCAGTTTTGTGGGATATGGAGGTGTTGGGCAGTTGCATAAATAGCTGTATGCTCCAGGAAATCTGGAATCTGTAAAACTGAGCCTGTGAGTTTCAGCAGCTTGACTTGGCTTGTATTTCTTCAAGATTTCCTGGTGGAACTGTGTGCCGGAGCCCTTGTAACAAGCAGAGAACGTTGCTAAAAGCAGGGAGCCCTTAGAAATAAGTATAACCATTTAAGGCTTGCATAGAGACAATGAAAGCATAGAAGTTTAACCCTGGGAAACTGAGTCTAACTTATCTGAAGTTCCCGTAACCTGTACATTCCGACCTACTAGCTTATAGGCCCTGTTATCTAGGTATTCCTGCTTGTTCAATGTATCTCTGCCATATCTGTATGTGTACGTGCAGAACTGTGCCCGCAAAAAGTATTTAAGCTGGGCCTTGTGCTTCAATAAACGGAATTGGATCTTGAATCCTTCTCCCATTCTTGTCTGACTCTATGTTTGTTATTTAGTCTGTGTTTATCTGTATGTGCGAGCTCATTCCGAGAAGAGTAACCCATATTTTGACTGGTGTCCCTCACAGGTCAGGACACCTACACTCTGGTGCCCAAAGTCGGTTCTCACGAAGGGGAGACGCCTGCAACAAGCCCTCACAGAAGGTGATTGTGGCCATGTTCAGCAGAAAAGTCAGAGCGTAAGAAGACTCCGGGATATGTAAGTTGTGAATTAAATCTGGGATGGGGAAAACGAGCCAGTAGAACAGGCCTGCATATGTAGAACCGATATAGAGGCTGGTGAAACAGCCCATAGAAGAGGCTGGTGAAAAAGAATAAAGAGCTTATGAAAAAGACTGATAAATAAAGAGCCTGCAAGAGAGGCTGATGAATACAGAGCCTGTGAGAAAGCCTGTAGAAAATGCCAATGAATGTAAAGCCTATAGAAAAAGCTCGTGAAAAAAAGAGAGCCTATGAATGATGCCAGTGAATAAGCCAATTAGGCTGGTAGTATTTTAGTTATTAAAGTCTTGAGACATCTCCCGCTGAAAGATATGGATGAACTTTCCCCCTCAAGAATCTCAGGACACCTTCCCGTTGAAAGATATGGAATAATTCTATTTCCCTCGTACATTCTCATTATTAGGATAGTTCAAAACGTAGCTATTTCTCTAACTAAACTCATCCCTGTTTGTGGTGAGCTTTATGAGGTGAGCTGTAACTTCCAGCTCTTTTCTCTTTTGTGTCTGAAAGTTATTATTGCAAGAATGTCTTTCATTTTTCTTAAAACCCATAGATGAGTGACCCAAACACAATCATGTATGTAACAAAGTTGTTTAAATAAAAAAATTAAAAGAAAAAAGAAAAAAAAAAAGAAAAACCCAACGCAAAGGAAAGGAAGATATGGAAGAATTTCTTGAAAGCCCCTGTTGAAAGATACGGATGACCCCTCTCCCCCAGGATCCTAAGTCCCCCACAGAAAGAAGCAGATAATATATTCTTATCAATTTTACTGTCATGTTTTACAGTATTTTGGGAAAATGTGAGCCTAATATATTGTTTTCTAACATGAAATTTTCAAGAATGTTAATTGTCTGGTTGTGTTTTGATACTTGAATGTGTTGGTTTCTTTTCCTTGTAAAATGGGCCCTCATACATCGGTCTGTCTGTGGTTTTGTGTTCTGTGTAGCTAAAACAGAAATTCTGAAGAGAATGTCTCCACTCCCTTAAAGTTGGTGAAATTTGGCTTGAGTTCAGCAGAAATAGTGATAGCCTATGTGTGTCTTTGTAGTTGCAAGTTTGATTGCCCTACTAGAGACTGCAGACAGCGGCGGGGATGGAATTAAAAAGATTCAGAAACTTAGTGTTCATGAGGAATTTATAATAAGAATTATTAAAAATAAAATAATTATTGTCAAATTTTTGGTGTGCCTAGTAAGAAGCCTCAGATGATTGTGAAGATAAACCTTTGGCATAAGTGTGCCTTTTTTGGAGGCATTTGTGTAATTGAAAGTATTTTGCTGCTTAAGCTTTGTGCATTGGGTGGTGTAAAGTAATTATTAATGCATTAGAAATTAGGGAACTTTCTAAGTTCAGGTCTATAAGGGTTAAAAGATTCTGCAGCGAGAAAGAGCAACAGGCAGATAAGGACACTGAACTCCCTTTGTCTATGCCTCTCAGGAATTTTAGAGCAATGTCATAATTCTGTCACTTACAATAACAGATTATTGGTTTCATACCTTTAATAGTAATAGTTTATGTTCTTGTGTTTAACAATTGAAAATTTAAAAATTTATTACAGTTATCTAACTGTTCTACTTTGAAAATATTTTCAAGGGAACTTGTTTATTTAAAGCGGATGATAACATAATTCAAGGTGAAGACTCCTTCTACAGTGCTCATTAACCATTTAACTTAAAATTTTGAACTGCTCACCAACCATTTTACTTAATATTTTAAACTTCAAAATTAGGATTGTTTTGAAAATTTTTGTGCTAAATTTAAACCTTGAAGCTTTTATTTTCAGCATCTCCACTCCATCTACATTTACTTTTAGAAGCTGGAAGTTTTCCTACAGACAAAATATTTTCCTACAAACATGCTGGTTATATATTTAAAAGCGCTTATCCCATTTTACCTGGATCAATTTTTCTAACGGAAGTTTTGGATCAATCCTTTTGTCTGTTCATGTGTGTATTGAGTGCAAATGTGGTGGGCACCTGAGTGCTTGTTTAATTCCAAAGTTTTGCTTAGTGCTGTTTGGTTTAGAAATGTCTGTGGATTTGGTATCTCTACCTTTCATGATAAAATACAATTTTCAGAGCCTTATTTATTTTGGGATTTCAATTAATTTTTCATGACTTGATCAGTCTGGTCACTCCTCAGTTGACAGACTGTAACTTTCAACTAAAAATTAGTACACCTTGGCACTGTGGAAAGATCCATTAACTTGGCCAATAGCAAGACCCAGACTTTATTTTTATCTGTGACCATGGATCTGTGTGCATTTTTGACATTAAAGAAGGAGCTACAACCTAGCTCCCGGGTAGACTTATAACTTATAACAAACTAACCAGAATGTCTCCAGGGCCACAACAAACCATAAGCGTTCCCCTTCTGTTCCTTCCATAGAACTTAAAGAGACCACCTATTCCCTAAAGAGACTTCCAGAGGAATGGTCTGCAGGCAAGTAATTCCAGATGACAACACTAAAGAGTAACCATCCCTAGAGAGCACAGAATGAAGGACTACCTTGAAAAAAAGACTGTAAAGACACTTTGGCCCTACAGTTAAAAACACCAATTGTGTATTTTTGTCCATGATTCTGTCTATTGTAATGCTGTGAGAAAGTCAAAGGCATGTGCTGTTTTAATGTTTCTAATAAAATCCAGGAAATTCCGGATAAAATAGATAAGTTACATCTCCTGGCCATGAATATTAAACAAGATGGAGGAGAATGGAACCTGTTTGATTGGTTAACCACCTTTTTGCCCTCCTTCCTTGGCCCCCTCATTGGCTTTCTATTGGTGATCTTGTTTGGGCCATGAACTTTTAAAACTTTTTAGCTGATTTTATTAAGCATCAAGTTGATGAATTTCTGGCAAAACCCATTCAGGTATATTATCATCGTTTAGACTTACAGGACAGAGGCTTCCCTGTGGAATCCTGTGAGACTGTGGACACCACTGTGTAATCCACGATAAAGCCATATGCAGGAACAACCGTGGAGACATCCTGGCATGGTATCCTACCCCAGCTTGGGCCCTTAAAATGGGCCAAAATTAGCAAGGTCAAGTCAGTGGGAAAGGCAACGTGGAAAAATTCAAAAAACAAGACCTCATCTTTCACATTTTTGCTTAATAGAGTTGCCCATCTCCACCCAGAGATCTTCAGATGAAGTCATGCATTGGTTCTGCTGGAATCTCAGGACTAGAAAGCCTAAGTAACTATGGAAAGGCACAATCAGGCCCAGAGTATTTAGGATTAGAGCACTAAACATCATTCATACAGGCTGAGCCTACGCATTGGCTTGAAGTGAAGTGACATATAAGGAGACCCTGGAATATGACCCCTTTGGGCCCCTTAACTGGGTACTGTCGATTGCCAGTGGGATACCATAGGCAATAAACCTTGGTGAAATTCCTTATAAACTACAAGCATAGTCTGCGCACTGCCAGACCCTAGCCTGACAAAGGTGTTAATGCTAATCCAAACAGGTTAAATGGAATGATCTGGTGCTGGCAATGCAAAGTGGGCTAACCTTAACTGGACACCTGGACCTCTCTGTTAAGCAAAAACTTATTGGCTATATTCCTATGTTGGAAAACTTTTCCTAGTATTGCCATGGGAACACTGACTTCCTTCTACTTTTGTTACATTCAGGCGACACCTGATGTGGAAAGCTGAAGTTGAATAGTCTTTTAGAATACCTGAACAGAATGCAGTACATCACACGGAATCATTGAACCCTGAGAACATTATGAAATGCTCAGAATCAGGATGATTGACCAACTAAATAGGACTATATAGAATAATTTGAATTCAGGATAGCTACTAAACAATATAGCCTCACAATTATAGTTAGGAAATTATATTTTTAATCTTGCTTCATATCAAAAGAGAGGAGATGCTATGGCCCAGGTAACAAGCAGAGAACTTCGCTAAAAGCAGGGAGCCCTGAGAAGTAAGTATAACCATTTAAGGCTTGCATAGAGACAATGAAAGCATAGAATTTTAACCCTGGGAAACTGAGTCTAACTTATCTGAAGTTCCCGTTATCTGTACATTCCGACCTACTAGCTGATGGGCCCTGTTATCTAGGTATTCCTGCTTGTTCAATGTATCTCTGCCATATCTGCTTGTGTACATGAAGAACTGTGCCTGCAAAAAAGAATTTAAGCTGAGCCTTGTGCTTCAATAACTGAAATTGGATCTTGAATACTTCTCCCATTCTTGTCTGACTCTGTGTTATTTTGTCTGTGTTTATCTGTCTGTATGTGCGAGCTCCCTCTGAGAAAGAGTAACCCATCTTTACCTGGTGCCCCCGCAGGTCAGGACACCCACAGCTGTGAAGCTAAGCATTTACTTATATTACCATGGTGATTGCTGTGGAATATGGGTTTACCTGCTGTGACACCTAGCAGTGTTGAGATAGGGGTGGGGGCTAAATGTCTGCCCACACTTCCAGGAGACCTTGGACTGATTACTCTAGCCATGAATCAGTGAAAATGAGCATTGCATGGTGACTACTGTGGGTTGTGGGTTTATTTGCCAGGGCATTGGTAGGACAGAGACTCAGCCTACATCTCTCTCGAAAGTTTTCACCCCAAGGTTCTCAGCCTGAACATGTTTACTCATGAGTTTCAATCTTGACTTGCATTACTTTCAAGATTGGTGGTAATGTGTTATATATGAAGCCCTCTCAGCAGCAACGACATTGTAAAGCATAGAGCAAAACTGTATATAGTACCAGTAGAGGCAGGTTGGTAAATGGGAGACAAATAGGAATGTGGAGGGCATTGGTGGTGGTGGGGGGGGGAATGCACACTAATGAAAGGATCAATATTGAAATAGTATACGCCTAAAACCCAGTCATTATTCACTTCATAATCTCATTGTGACTAAAAATAAAATAAAATAAATATATAAAAGGTGGATGTCTAAATCACCCTTGACCCCAGATTATAGGGAGGAGAAGGGCAGAGAAAGAAAGAAATTGCATGGTGGAGAAAAGCAACAGACAGAAAGTGACAGATGGCAGGACAAGAGGATTCAGGTACATTGGGAGAAAAAGAAACACTATTATTAAATATCCAAACCAAAAAGCCAACAGCACTGAAATCATGAGGCCTAAACCAACAACAAAACTTTAAAATGTGCCTATCAAGACTGTAGACTGATGCTGGTTTTGGTGGTGGGTGTATTGAAAGGAACCTGGAAACATTGATGGAAGAGAGTGACACTGGTGGTGGTTTTGGTGCTGGAACACTGATTGTCTAGGATTCAACCATGTAAATCATGAAACTGACATTAAATATTGAAATAAAACAAAATGTATCTGAATACATTCAATGTCATAGACATGCTACAAATTAGAGAATTGTGGTTTCAGAATGAAAAATCCTCTAATTTAACCACAGAAATATCATGGCGCTTAGAATGTGGTCTAAAATTTTGCAGCCTTTTTCCTATTTAGAAAATTCAGGAGATATTAAGTTAAAATTATATATATATATATATATATATATATATATATATATATATATATATATATATATATATACAAATTTCAGCCTAAAAAGGTAAAGGTAAGAAATAATAACTGCATGTTAAAAATAATAGACAATATATCTCCTTTGTATAAATATGACTGTCATGTCATTATTTATCTATCTGAAAATGGTTATACTTTTTTTTTGGTTTATGATTTTGGGGCCACACTGGTGACACTCAGTGGCTATGCACTCAGAAATTGCTCCTGGCTTGGGGGACCATATGGGATGCTGGGAAGATCTAACCACGGTCCGTCTTAGGATAGTGCAGGCCAGACAGATGCACCACTGATCCAGTCCCTGG
The DNA here is from genome assembly GCF_024139225.1 of Suncus etruscus. NCBI lineage: Eukaryota > Metazoa > Chordata > Mammalia > Eulipotyphla > Soricidae > Suncus > Suncus etruscus. The sequence continues at coordinate 82,654,909 of NC_064868.1, forward strand.
TTATACTTTATTACATATGCTTTATAACTTTAGGAAGCAATTCAAGCAGGATTAATTAACCAATATTCAGAACAGCTTATAGAACAGTTCTTGCTTGTGTAGAAAATTGATTTATTTTTCGTAAAAGCATCTGACAATTTTGAAAGATTAGCAGACTTGATTGTGAAAACTCTTAGCACATTCACCAAAAGTATGTAAGGGATTCTATATTTCTTGGCTATCTCTCTAAAATGATTTTGTACATCTGTCATTTTGTTTCATTCAGAAATTGACAATTGAATACACATAAAGTTAATATTCCCAGCATTTCCTCTTCTTCTGTCTACATATACAAAATATTCGGAATATGGTGAAGTCAAGCAAAAGAGCCCAAAACTGAGTGATTCATAGGAACCAATGCTGGATGAATATGCCATAAAGCTCTATCATTCAGTATGAAAACAACTACAAAGGCATGATCTGATCTATATGCCTATGTGTATTATATAGTTGGAATAACAGTATTAATAAAATGGCAAGTTTTGAAATTATTCATATCTTTTTGTCTATACAGTATCATCTCAAACTTCAGACAATTTTAAGTGCTCAGTGTTCTAGCTAACTTAGTCATTTATTAATAACACTGATTCTTATTGCAAAGGAAAGATAGATTTCCCTTTTTGCTCTTCAGCACTATTTAATAATGCTAACATATCATTGATTCTTTTAGGAAGAGTAGTAAGTTACTAATAGCCAGTAATAAAAGGAACTGTTTATCTTTATACAGAAACCAATGCTTAACGAATGAAAAGTATGGTTGTCTTTATTATCACATAGAAAGCCTACATAAATAGTAAGCATAGACTGTTTAGTTTTAGCCATATTGTTTTGAACTCAATGTCTTTGAGACAGTTGTTTCACTCTCAGAAGACAGTAGAAATAGATGAACAAGGACAAGAGAATCGGAGAAAATGGAGGGTGATTATTACTCTTGGTGATTTTGAATTCTAATTTGGCAAGTTAGCTAGTTGAATGTCTTCAGTGATGATGATGAATTTTAGAGCATTATATCTACCATTATATATTCCAACCCAACAATCCAGCCCAAAATGGCCAGAATCATTCACTTAAGTTGAGCCCAGTTTTTATAATCTGCCAGCCACACATGGCAGTGTTTAGGGGTTACTCCTGGCTCTCTGTACTCAGAAATCACTTTCAGATGGCTTGGAAGATGTTGTGGAATACCAGACATTAAACCCAGTTCAGCTCATTGCAAGGCAAACACATTATTCTTTATTATTGTACTATGCAGAATATTTTTTCTTTTTCGCAATCAATTAAGCCAAGGAAAATAAATTATAATTGATTACTTTTAGGTAGTAATTCAAAATATTTCAATTTGTAATTGAAATCAATTATAATAGAAGTTAATGGGCATCTAAGGAATTTTATTTAGGCTCTCCTTAGTGACTATTCTAAACTTCAAATTTCATAACCATAACATTTTTTGGTCTTGCACATGGCCACCATTCCAACAGATTGAAAGTTAGATATAAGAATAAATTTTATATCACTGAATGTAAAAAAGCACTGAAAATACTAAAGAAAATTAGTATTTTTATAAAAAGGTTAAGTTCAAATATTTTTATAGAAAGCAATAGAAAGAAATATACCTGCTACTGCTAATAGTCCAACCTTTAATTGCAATATTTGGTATATAGCAAATTATGAGAAGAATATTTTGAAAAGCCATACGCCTAGTTTTAACTAAAATCCTAAATTAGAATTTGTGGAGTGGCTGCTAATGTACACCCTTGGTTAAACAACCCTACACTGGATTGCAATCTCTCTGCTATGGGAGAGGAAATAAAAAATTAAAAATACAAAAGAAAACAAATCAGAGAGAGCTTAGTAATGCATTTAAACAACCCAGTTACAAATCCATTCTTCTCTGCTCAGTGGTTCTTGCTGATCACCCTAAACTAAGAATCTAAGGTGATGAGACTAAGAAGCCTCTGTGAGATTGATAATTAAGAAATCTTTGGTGACCTTGAAAGGAACTGCTTAGAAACTGATGAGGGTTGGCTTCCAATTGCAGAGAATAAAGAATTTAATGGGAAGGACAGAAATAGGTACCATTAGAATAAACCTCTGATAATGATGGGAAAAAAAAGAAATACGCTTGGGCAAGTTGTTCGGTTTGTTTATATGGGTGACTTTTAGAACTATGGAGACCACACTGAAAAATGGTGCATTGAGAAGGAAACAAAAGCAGGCAGGCAGGCAGGAGAAGTGATTTTTAAAACATGAAATTTAGTTGGGTATTAGGTAGTTCCAACAAGCTTTAGCTAAGCAACCTTAAACTATTCTTCAAGTCCCCACCTCTAAAAATGAGAGTGATTAAGGAATGTAGAACAGATACTATCAATACGTGGATTAAGTAATAACATAGAAAACAATTAGTTCAGTGACTGGCATTTCACTTCATTAGTGACTGGCACATAACTTCACATACATATTTTCATCATTTTCATTGATACCACAATGTAAAATTCCTGTTAGCAAAGAATTTCATCTACCTCTAAACATATACAAGTTAAATTAGTAAGACAACTTTTCCCATAAAAGTGATTACTTTTGGAGCCAGAGTGATGATATCTCAGTGGGTAGGGTGTTTGCTTTGCACTTGGTGAACTGGATTCAATCACTAGCATCACATATGGTTCTTTGAACCTGCCAGAAGTGATTTCTGAGTGCAGAGCATGGAGTAACCCCTGAGTATAGCCAGTTGTGCCTCCCCCCCCAAAAATTAAGCAAGGCCATAAAATCACATTAAATAAACTTAGTTTATCTCCTGTGACTAGCCAAGGATTGCGTAAAGACTTGCAAATGTACTACTAATAGCTGCATTTATGCCTGTTTTGATTTCAATAACATGAATATGCTTAGTAATACCAATACATGAAAATTATGGAAATTATTAGAATACTTGAATGCTCACACATGTATATAAACACAAATTGCCATTGGTGTCAATAAATTTATCTATGCATAGTTTTATCAAGGTTGATTATTCTTAAACTTGAATACCTATAGGAATGATCTAAAGAATATATATACCATACCTAGCTGGCACTACAAGATAATCCTGAGAAAACTCTTTAACATACACTTTATCTTTAGGTTATACATTCTTTTAGGAATTGAAGCACGTGACCAGTCAGACCACCAAAGCAGCAACTGCGATGTACAGACTTAAACTACAGACTCTACTCATCGAACACATTCAAGCAAACTAGCATTCCCTTGCTATTTTCTCCTCTCTTCTCACTACTTTCTTTTTTATCATTTCTTTTCTATTCTTCTCTCTACTTTTTTCCTTTTTCTCTTTTCCCTTTTTTTCTAATGTATTTTCTCTTTTCTCCCTTTCTACCCCTACCATACACCTTCCCCTTTTCCCCCTTTGGAAATCCAACTACCCCCTCACCCCTCAATCCCATCCAGACCTCCCACTGTATTAAAACTCTTCACCCTCAGTCCTTAATCTATTAGGCATCAAGATTGACCTCCTACCCCAATGAACCAGTACCCAGTACCCAAACGAAGGGACACCCAGTCAAACCCACACCTCATCTCCTGCAAGAAAAGGCAGCCAACTCCTCTGCGGACCCATGCTGCGTGGCCCTCCCTGCCAACTTCCCCTAATATGGACTGTTACTTGAAACCGGACTTAGTTCCAAAAGTATCCTCAATGCAAGAACTCTTCCAAGACCTCCCTGCTGCAAATCTTTTGCCAATCTGAAGAAGGTCAGGGGGTGGGATGGAAAGGTGCCTGGGAACCCACACACTACAAGAAAAACCCAAAAGACAATGGGAAAACCTGTACTTCCAACATAAGCATAAGACCTGTATTACACCTCCTCTTTACCTGCTTTTCCCCAAATGTAAGGTAGTCTTTTGCATCACCTTGGTCCTTTAAATACTTCGTTAATTCATTTTTTAATCGTCTGTTCTACATATACATATGTAAGCACATACATTTTTAATCCTATATCTTTAAATCTTTTTTGGGTATGTGACCTGTTTCTGTTTTCCTCTCTGTCCACCCCCAAATGCACCAACAATATAATGTAGAACCATTTCTCCCAGCAAAGGCACACTAAAAAAAGGGGAAATCTTACACATAAAAAAGAGTTCTTATCTACTAGAGATAGGAACTCATAGTTGTTTACAATACAGGGATATCTCCTACCTTGAAAATATGTCATGTGGAATCAACTTAGACCTCAGGTGATTAGATACCATCTGTCCAGCCTTGAACCCTGGATCCCAGTTACAGAAACAGCACAGTTCTTCACAACAGCTGCAGGAAACAAACCCCATCCGGGACAGCCTTAATACTCCTGGAACACCAACGAGTGCCAGCTCTAATACGATACCCTGACAACGAGAAAAAGGGGAACAACTTGACCTAAGAGCAGGTTATCCTACCTTACCAGCTAACGATAAGACAAAATCAGAAGACTTGTCACCCGTTAGTAGGTCCAAAAACCAAGATCGTGATTTACAGATGACTGGCTGCTAGAACCATGACCAGACTGTATATATCTTGGGACCAATAAAAAGCCCTAGTCTAGGGTTTGAACCACGACCTGCACAACAACCATGATTCCCAGTCCCAAAGGTCTGACAGAGACAACTGTAATGGAATGGGGCTTCTGGAAACACAAGGAAAGGCGTTATCCTAGATGTCATCCCAGGTTTAGTGCTAAGACCAAGACCAGAAGATAGATTAAAATGACACTGAGGGAACAGAACTTCTAGAACCACAAAGACTTACTTCCTCATAAGTCCCACCCCTGGAACTGTGAAGATACTGAGATCGATAGATACAGAGGTCTGATTGTATCACCCAGGATGGAGAAGAAGTCTTCCAAACACCACAAAAGCACCACCGGGAGAGTAAATGATCCTGAACAGTGTCTATAGTTGATCCCATGACAATATACTCCAAGGGCGGAGAAACCCCATATCTCTTAGGCCATGTGAATCCCTTTTCGAATGACCCCAATATTTACTGTGCCAGGGCAGGAGGGAAAAAAAAAGCAAAAAGCATAAAACATTGTTTATTTTTCATATATTATTTTTTATCTTCATGTACTATTATTATTATTATTATTTTTATTTACCTATCTATTTTGGTCGATTTCTTTGTTTTAGTGTGGTTATTGAAGTTGTTGCCCCCACTTATACTTATCTTTTTTCTCTTTTCTTTTCTTTCTTTATGTGCTTTGCCATGTTTCTTATCTCAAGACCATGGCGTTTTTTGTTTGTTTGTTTGTTTGTTTTGTTTTGTTTTTGTGATGCTTAGCGTTATTGTTGGAGTCCTCAATGGATATTTGACACTTCTTTTTGTAGTGGTGGAGTGTTTCACCTTCTTTTTCTCTTTCGTCTCTCAAACCGATGACGAGAGCCTCTAGAGGAATTCCGCTTATTTTCAGCGTATTAGACTTTTATCCCAGCTTATTACTTTTTTCTCTTCTTCAAACAAAACCACATAACTTGAACTATCTAGTCCTGCCTCCCAGTTGGAGGGGGAAATAAGGGAGGCATCAGGACCAAACAGGTGCAAGACTACTTAGTAATAGGCTAGGTACAGAGGGGACCACATATTCTAGCAGCCCTGGGGGTAAGGAAAGAGGATATGGTAGGTAGGACAAAAACGGAGGAGTAGGGAGGACAAACTGGTGATGGGAATCCCCCCTGATTTCATGTAAATATGTACCTAAAATATTATTGTCAACAATATGTAAGCCACTATGATCAAAATAAAAATATATTAAAAAAGAATATATTAAATTGTAAAAAAGGAATAGTGCAGCTGTCAGTCTCATTATCTTGACACAAAACAAACTAGCCAAAACTTAGGTGAGCAGATTACATGGGAAACATTTTGAAAAACAATTACAAAATCTCCAATGTATACTCGAAAAGTAATATTTAATGGATTGAATCTTAAACTTAACACACTTCAGTTAGCCATATTATTCAGCCATTTTGTTTCACCAATAAAGTTATGTGCTACTGTACTATTTGTCCATATATTTGTTAATATTATTCTATAAGCTGATTCAAATAATTGCAAATAGCTTCAGATATGTTGGGAAACAGTCACAATAACTTTCTATTGAATATATTACCAGAGTTTTGGGAAAAACAAAATTCATTTACTCGGACATTTCAGACTCTCTAAAGTCCTTGGTTTGTTTACTTGAGGTACTCTTCTATAACAGTTAATTCATAATTTGAATGTTAATGAAATTTGGCATAAATTCCTAAGCTTGGATAATAGATGTCAGGTTTTCTTATTTCTGTATTCTCATGAAAATGCATTATTGCTTCCTCTGCTCAATTTGTGATAGGAAATATGCTTTGAAGCACTCAGAAATACATCAAATCTGAACTCACTAGACAGTTGAATTATAAAATTAGAAAGTCAGTGTTTTACAAAATAATCTTATAGGTAGGTATGGTTTATCCTTACAAAATGTATTTTAATTTTTCAACAAGTTTCCAAAACATTGTCCTTACACCAACTTTCCTTTGGCAATTCACCCCACAAAGTCAAAAAAATTGGAAATATAGACTGTGTTTTGATTATTATCACCACTAGTATGTTTTCTTGCTTTTGTATTTCTCTCCAACCCATCACCTACAAATTGGGTATGTACTTCATTAAAAAAACAACAACAAGAGCTCAAAACAAGACCAGGGCTTAAAGATGCTGATGTGTTTGATACCTGATTACCTAGAACTTTAATAGAAAACAACAGAGTGCCCAGAGCGATGGCTCAAGTAGTAAGGCATTTGCCTTGCCCGAGCTAGCCTAGGACAAACCATGGTTCTATCCCCCCAGAGTCCCATATGGTCTCCCAAGCCAGGAGCGATTTCTGAGCACATAGCAGGAGTGACCCCTGAATGTCACAGTGTGTGACCCCAAAACAAAACAACAACAACAACAACAATAAAGCAGAGTTAATTGAAAGCCTCTGTTTGAAACCAGTGGGCATAAAGAAAATCATCATAAACTAAAAGTGCATATTGTGAGCTGGTCCTTCCAGCCTTCATGAAGCTCACCACAAAGAGTAGTGATGCAGTTAGGGAAATAACTACACTAACAACTACCATGACAATCTTAATGAGTGAGAGAAGTAGAATGCCTGTCTCAAATACAGCAAGGGTTGGGGGTGGCATTGGTGATGGGAATGTTCCACTGGTGAAGGGGGGGTGTTCTGGTGATAACTGAAACCCAACTACAATCATGCTTGTAATCATGGTGCTTAAATAAAGATAATGTTATATATCTACATATATAAAATAAAAAATAAAAGTGCAGCAGGTTTGAAAAGACCACGAATTTAGAGTCAAACTGGGATTTAGCAGAAGGAGGCCAATTTGTGATTAACCAGTGTTTGGAGTGCATATTTAAGGAGCAAATAAATGCATCACTCAGATTCTTGGGGTAATTGATATAAGCTTCCCCAAGTGGGATTGTTGCCTTAGGATTCTTCTAAAAAGTGTTTGACTTCTCCAGAGGAGACAGAGACTCACTCAGAACACACAAAATGAATCTTTGGCTCTATCCATTGACTGGGTGACTTCAGCTGGGCAACTGTTTTGTCCAGGCTGAATTGGTTATAATGCAGGAAGATTCCCTGATCTTTTATTTATTTTATTTTATTTTATTTATTTTATTTTATTATTATTGTTTTATTTTATTTTAGAGAAGAGGCATTCTCTTTGGTTCCTGCCAGTCCACCTGGACCAAGTTTTCATTTTGGTGACTTTGCTAATGAAGAAGCAGATGAACAAAAGGCAGCATTCATCTTGTTTTGTGGCACCTCCATGAAAACCCAAATGAGGGGATGTTTCCATAACTTCTTAATTTTTTTTAGCAGAAAATCTGTCAGAAATATTTCTAAGTCTTCTCATATGACTAATTTGAGAATGATTTTTAGATAAACATGTATTTTATAAATTATAAAATTTTGAAATCTGCATAGGTCCTTTCCCTTTGCCTTAAACAAACCTCAGAGGTTTGTTTGTAAAGGGCACAAGAACTTAGGCTGCAGATAAAAGCAGTTGCCTACACTTAAGTACAAAATAGGTGGATGTCAACTACAAAGTTGCTAATTTTGGTTGGTAGTTAATCTGTTCTAAAAATTTGTTTAAATAAAATTATATAATCTTCAAGAAGATAAAAGGCTTCTAATTTCGGGGCCAGCGAGGTGGTGCTAGAGGTAAGGTGTCTGCCTTGCAAGCCCTAGCCAAGGAAGGACCGAGGTTCAATCCCCCAGCATCCCATTTGGTCCCCCCAAGCCAGGGGCAATTTCTGAGCCCTTAGTCAGGAGTTACCCCTGAGCATCAAACAGGGGTGGCCTGAAAAACCAAAAAAAAAAAAAAAAGGCATCTAATTTCAAGATTATCTAATCCCAGGTTTTCTGTTTCCTTTTTTATTTCTTTCTCAACAATATCTATTGCAATTATTATTTTTATAACAATCCAGGAAATTATTTGTGACTAACAAGTTATTCTTTATTGAGCATCGTGTTGAATAAGTATTAAGCTTTCTTCTTTGTAGGTCCCAGTTATACTTTCTTTCGGGACCACTTTGGGGATTTACAAAACTACCTTAAAAAGTAGTTTTATAAATTTTAATTTAATAAGAAAAAATAAAATAACTCAAAATAGAAAATCAAAGTGGTGTTTTACTACTATCTTCTGGTAGGTCCAATATTTATCTAATATATTGTTTAGGTTGATTATTTTATGTAAAATATTACTTTTAGAGTGATTAATTATAGTAAATCCAGTATTGTTACTTAAATAATTTAGATGCTACTACTGAACCTTATTTTCTAAACCATAGATCCCCTAAGCACTGGGCCATTGAATATCAGTGTGTGTGGCCAAAGTGAAAACAAACAAAATTAATTTAATAGAAATATCTCAAGAAAACTGATGGATGCAAAAGCTGGCTCCCTGTGTGTGACACCAGGTGGGGAAAATCCGCGAAAGTACACCGGCCCAGTGGGGCTCAGCTGTGAAAGACTGTGAGTGTGACCTGTCTATGTCTGTCTACTGTCCTCTTGCGTGAAACTCTTGCGAGTGGGGCAAAAAGAGCCTCCAGAAACCTCGCTCGCCCAGACGCCATTTTCAGGGAGGGACTTCAGAGCATAAAAACCGGCTATCCTTTGCAAAAGCTGGCTCCCTGTGTGTGACACCAGGCGGGGAAAATCCGCGAAAGTACACCGGCCCAGTGGGGCTCAGCTGTGAAAGACTGTGAGTGTGACCTGTCTATGTCTGTCTACTGTCCTCTTGCGTGAAACTCTTGCGAGTGGGGCAAAAAGAGGCTCAGAGGAGCACGGCCGCTCCGCTTCGCTACGCGGCCGTGCACTCTTTCTAAGGAAAGAACTCCATTGCAACAAGAAGGAAAAATCACACTAAGAACGGCGCTATATCACAGAAGCAAACATTTCTCTCTGGACTGTCTTCTCTGTTACATGCTCGGGCCTAAGATTTGACCCAGTGTGAGGCTTCATCCACGGAGGACTCCCCTCCCTTAGAGGCAAGTCAGCCCATCCAGAAAGGGAGGAGCCAGAGGAGTGTGCTGCCTACATCATATAGACAATGAATACCACTACAACACGTAGAAAAACCCACAATACAAATGTGACAATGGGGAAACAGCGCAGGCCAGCATCAGACATAGAGAATGAAGATGACAATTCTGAGGACCAGATAATGACTGAACAACTAATCAACCTCTCAGATAAGGACTTTAGACTAGCAATATGGAAGGTGCTCAACAGACTCCAAGAAACCATGGATCGAGTTGAACAGAACACTAATAAGAACCAAGAAAATATGAAGGCAGAAATGACAAAACTCCAAACTGAAATAACATGTCAACTAACAGGCCTGAAAAACTCAGTAAACGAAGTGAATGACAAAATGGATAAGCTCTGGGACAGGGTATCAGAAGCTGAGAATAGACTTGGTGCTGTGGAAGATGAGATACATAACAATTCCATACAGCAGGAGAGATTGGACAAAAAACTTAAAGCAAACGAGCAGACAATGGAAAAATTAGTCAAAGAATGGGAACAGACGAAAATAGAAGTCTATGATAAGATCAACAGAAACAACTTAAGAATCATTGGAGTCCCAGAGACCCAGGAAGAAAATTTCCAGGAAGAATCAATGGTCAAGAACATCATTAAAGAGAAACTCCCAGAGCTAAAGAATATATGTGATCAAATCCTGCATGCCCGAAGAGTACCAACCAAAAGAGACCCCAGAAAAACCACCCCAAGACACATCCTAGTCACAATGACAAATCCCACAGATAGAGACAGAATTCTGAAAACAGCAAGATCAAAAGGGGAAATCATGTTCAAGCAAGCTTCCCTGAGATTTACAGCAGACCTGTCACCAGAAACGCTCAATGCCAGAAAGCAGTGAACCTTATTTTCTAAACCATAGATCCCCTAAGCACTGGGCCATTGAATATCAGTGTGTGTGGCCAAAGTGAAAACAAACAAAATTAATTTAATAGAAATATCTCAAGAAAACTGATGGATGCAAAAGCTGGCTCCCTGTGTGTGACACCAGGTGGGGAAAATCCGCGAAAGTACACCGGCCCAGTGGGGCTCAGCTGTGAAAGACTGTGAGTGTGACCTGTCTATGTCTGTCTACTGTCCTCTTGCGTGAAACTCTTGCGAGTGGGGCAAAAAGAGCCTCCAGAAACCTCGCTCGCCCAGACGCCATTTTCAGGGAGGGACTTCAGAGCATAAAAACCGGCTATCCTTTGCAAAAGCTGGCTCCCTGTGTGTGACACCAGGCGGGGAAAATCCGCGAAAGTACACCGGCCCAGTGGGGCTCAGCTGTGAAAGACTGTGAGTGTGACCTGTCTATGTCTGTCTACTGTCCTCTTGCGTGAAACTCTTGCGAGTGGGGCAAAAAGAGGCTCAGAGGAGCACGGCCGCTCCGCTTCGCTACGCGGCCGTGCACTCTTTCTAAGGAAAGAACTCCATTGCAACAAGAAGGAAAAATCACACTAAGAACGGCGCTATATCACAGAAGCAAACATTTCTCTCTGGACTGTCTTCTCTGTTACATGCTCGGGCCTAAGATTTGACCCAGTGTGAGGCTTCATCCACGGAGGACTCCCCTCCCTTAGAGGCAAGTCAGCCCATCCAGAAAGGGAGGAGCCAGAGGAGTGTGCTGCCTACATCATATAGACAATGAATACCACTACAACACGTAGAAAAACCCACAATACAAATGTGACAATGGGGAAACAGCGCAGGCCAGCATCAGACATAGAGAATGAAGATGACAATTCTGAGGACCAGATAATGACTGAACAACTAATCAACCTCTCAGATAAGGACTTTAGACTAGCAATATGGAAGGTGCTCAACAGACTCCAAGAAACCATGGATCGAGTTGAACAGAACACTAATAAGAACCAAGAAAATATGAAGGCAGAAATGACAAAACTCCAAACTGAAATAACATGTCAACTAACAGGCCTGAAAAACTCAGTAAACGAAGTGAATGACAAAATGGATAAGCTCTGGGACAGGGTATCAGAAGCTGAGAATAGACTTGGTGCTGTGGAAGATGAGATACATAACAATTCCATACAGCAGGAGAGATTGGACAAAAAACTTAAAGCAAATGAGCAGACAATGGAAAAATTAGTCAAAGAATGGGAACAGACGAAAATAGAAGTCTATGATAAGATCAACAGAAACAACTTAAGAATCATTGGAGTCCCAGAGACCCAGGAAGAAAATTTCCAGGAAGAATCAATGGTCAAGAACATCATTAAAGAGAAACTTCCAGAGCTAAAGAATATATGTGATCAAATCCTGCATGCCCGAAGAGTACCGACCAAAAGAGACCCCAGAAAAACCACCCCAAGACACATCCTAGTCACAATGACAAATCCCACAGATAGAGACAGAATTCTGAAAACAGCAAGATCAAAAGGGGAAATCATGTTCAAGCAAGCTTCCCTGAGATTTACAGCAGACCTGTCACCAGAAACGCTCAATGCCAGAAAGCAGTGGTGGGATATTGTGACAAGACTGAATGAAATGAATGCTTCACCCAGAATACTATACCCAGCAAAACTCACTTTCCGGTTTGATGGAAGAATACATGGTTTCACAGACAAAAAACAGCTCAGAAACTTCACAGACACAAAACCAGTCTTAAGAGAAAAACTGAAAGACCTAATCTAAGACAAGACTACCCAAAAGACACACCAAATTTTGAAATAAAGATGGCGTTAAATCCCAGGACAATTCTTTCTCTCAACGTCAATGGACTAAATGCACCAGTTAAGAGACACAGAGTGGCTAAATGGATCAAAAAACTCAATCCAACCTTCTGCTGCCTACAAGAAACGCACCTGAATAGTCAGAACAAACATAGACTCAAAATAAAAGGCTGGAGAAAAGTTATCCAAGCAAACAACACCCATAAAAAAGCTGGAGTGGCCATACTAATATCAGATAATGCAAACTTTATACTCAGGAAGGTTGTAAGGGACAAAGACGGACATTTTATATTAATCAAGGGGTACGTAGAGCAGGAAGAATTCACTCTCCTAAACATATATGCACCAAATGAGGGGCCAGCAAAATATTTAATACAACTGCTGACAAATCTGAAAAATAATATCAACAACAACACAATAATTGTGGGGGACCTAAACACGGCTTTGTCAACACTGGACAGGTCAACCAGACTGAAACCCAACAAGAATATACTAGACCTGAGGAGAGAAATGGAAGAAAGAGGCCTAGTGGATATATATAGGACACTCCATCCCCAGAAACCTGGATACACATTCTTCTCCAATGTACATGGGACATTCTCCAGGATAGACTACATGCTGGCACATAAAACATACCTCCATAAGATCAAGAGGATAGAAATTTTGCAGGCTACCTTCGCTGACCACAAGGCTCTGAAATTATTTGTGAACTCCAAAGGGACTCAGAAGAAACACTTTAACACCTGGAAGTTAAACAGCCTCATGCTCAATAACCAGTGGGTCCGAGATGAAATCAAGGAGGAAATCAAAAGGTTCCTGGAAACAAATGACAATAAAGACACAAACTCTCAGAACTTATGGGACACAGCAAAAGCAGTACTGAGAGGAAAATTTATAGCTTTGCAAGCACACATCAGGAAGGAAGAAGGAGCTTACCTGAGTAGCTTAATGACACAGCTAATAGAACTAGAAAATGCTCAACAAAAGGACCCAAGAACAGGAAGACAGAAGGAAATAACAAAGCTGAGAGCAGAAATCAACGAAGTGGAAACTCAAAAAACAATCCGAAAGATCAACGAAAGCAGAAGTTGGTTCTTTGAAAAAATAAACAAGATTGATAGACCACTGGCAAACCTAACAAAGAAAGAGAGAGAGAGAGAAACTTGATAACTCGTATCAGGAATGAAAAAGGAGAGATCACTACTGATATGACAGAGATTCAAAGGGTAATCAGAAACTACTTTGAAAAACTCTACGCCACTAAAAATGAGAACCTGGAAGAAATGGATAAATTCTTGGACTCTTATAATCTTCCACGGTTGAAGGAAGAGGATGTAGCATATCTAAACACCCCCATCACCATTGATGAAATTAAAACAGTAATCAAATGTCTGCCGAAAAACAAAAGCCCAGGTCCAGATGGATTCACTAATGAATTCTATCAAACTTTCCAAGAGGAACTACTGCCAATCTTGGCAAGACTCTTTCATGAAATTGAACAAACAGAAACACTCCCAAATAGCTTTTATGAAGCCAACATCACCTTGATACCTAAACCAGACAGAGACGCTACCAAAAAAGAAAATTACAGACCAATATCACTGATGAATGCAGATGCAAAGATCCTCAACAAAATCCTGGCAAATAGGATTCAATGCCTCGTTAAGAAGATCATCCACTACGATCAAGTAGGTTTCATCCCAGGAATGCAAGGCTGGTTTAACATCCGTAAATCTATCAACATAATACACAACATCAATAACAAGAAAAATAAAAACCACATGATCATATCAATAGATGCAGAGAAAGCATTTGATAAGGTCCAACACCCATTCTTGATCAAAACTCTCAGCAAGATGGGAATGGAGGGAACCTTTCTCAATATAGTGAAGGCCATCTACCACAAGCCAGTGGCAAATATTATCCTCAATGGAGAAAAACTGAAAGCCTTCCCTCTAAATTCTGGCACAAGACAAGGCTGTCCTCTCTCACCACTCCTATTCAACATAGCACTGGAAGTACTTGCTATAGCGATTAGGCAAGAAAAGGATATCAAGGGAATCCAGATAGGAAAGGAAGAAGTCAAGCTCTCACTGTTTGCAGATGACATGATACTCTACTTAGAAAACCCTAAAGACTCTATCAAAAAGCTTCTAGAAACAATAGACTCATATAGCAAGGTGGCAGGCTACAAAATTAACACACAAAAATCAATGGCCTTTCTATACACCAACAGTAATAAAGAAGAAATGGACATTAAGAAAACAACCCCATTCACAATAGTACCACACAAACTCAAATATCTTGGAATCAACTTGACTAAATATGTGAAGGACCTATACAAAGAAAACTATAAAACTCTGCTCCAAGAAATAAGAGAGGACACACGGAAATGGAAACACATACCCTGCTCATGGATTGGCAGGATTAACATCATCAAAATGTCAATACTCCCCAAGGCATTATACAGATTTAATGCCATCCCTCTAAAGATACCCATGACATTCTTCAAAGAAGTGGATCAGACACTTTTGAAATTCATTTGGAACAATAAACACCCTCGAATAGCTAAAGCAATCATTGGGAAAAAGAATATGGGAGGAATTACTTTTCCCAACTTTAAACTGTACTACAAAGCAACAGTTATCAAAACAGCATGGTATTGGAATAAGGATAGGTCCTCAGATCAGTGGAATAGGCTTGAATACTCAGAAAATGTTCCCCAGAGATACAACCATCTAATTTTTGATAAAGGAGCAGGAATTCCTAAATGGAGCAGAGAAAGCCTCTTCAACAAGTGGTGTTGGCACAATTGGATAGCCACTTGCAAAAAATTAAACTTAGACCCCCAGCTAACATCATGTACAAAGGTAAAATCCAAATGGATTAAAGACCTCGATATCAGCCCCAAAACCATAAGATATATAGAACAGCACATAGGCAAAACACTACAGGACATTACAGGCATCTTCAAGGAGGAAACTGCACTCTCCAAGCAAGTGAAAGCAGAGATTAACAGATGGGAATATATTAAGCTGAGAAGCTTCTGCACCTCAAAGGAAATAGTGCCCAGGATACAAGAGCCACCCACTGAGTGGGAGAAACTATTCACCCAATACCCATCAGATAAGGGGCTAATCTCCAAAATATACAAGGCACTGACAGAACTTTACAAGAAAAAAACATCTAACCCCATCAAAAAATGGGGAGAAGAAATGAACAGACACTTTGACAAAGAAGAAATACGCATGGCCAAAAGACACATGAAAAAATGTTCCACATCACTAATCATCAGGGAGATGCAAATCAAAACAACGATGAGATACCACCTCACACCCCAGAGAATGGCACACATCACAAAGAATGAGAATAAACAGTGTTGGCGGGGATGTGGAGAGAAAGGAACTCTTATCCACTGCTGGTGGGAATGCTGTCTAGTTCAACCTTTATGGAAAGCGATATGGAGATTCCTCCAAAAACTGGAAATCGAGCTCCCATACGATCCAGCTATACCACTCCTAGGAATATACCCTAGGAACACAAAAATACAATACAAAAACCCCTTCCTTACACCTATATTCATTGCAGCTCTATTTACCATAGCAAGACTCTGGAAACAACCAAGATGCCCTTCAACAGATGAATGGCTAAAGAAACTGTGGTACATATACACAATGGAATATTATGCAGCTGTCAGGAGAGATGAAGTCGTGAAATTTTCCTATACATGGATGTACATGGAATCTATTATGCTGAGTGAAATAAGTCAGAGAGAGAGAGAAAAACGCAGAATGGTCTCACTCATCTATGGGTTTTAAGAAAAATGAAAGACACCCTTGTAATAATAATTTTCAGACACAAAAGAGAAAAGAGCTGGAAGTTCCAGCTCACCTCAGGAAGCTCACCACAAAGAGTGATGAGTTTAGTTAGAGAAATAACTACATTTTGAACTGTCCTAATATTGAGAATGTATGAGGGAAATGTAGAGCCTGTTTAGGGTACAGGCGGGGGTTGGGTGGGGAGGAGGGTGATTTGGGACTTGGGTGATGGGAATGTTGCACTGGTGATGGGTGGTGTTCCTTTTATGACTGAAACCCAAACACAATCATGTATGTAATCAAGGTGTTTAAATAAAAAAAAAATTAAAAAAAAAAAAAAAAAAAAAAAAAAGAAAACTGATGGAAAAATAATTACTGTGCTTTTTTAGCTCTAAGTGGCATTGTCTTCATTTTATAAGTAGAGCACTTGCATTTATTATGAGGCTGTATTCATAAGTTTAGTAACTGTATTCAGCTTCAGTTCTCTTTCTTTCAGTATTATCACTTTATCCTTGACAAAACTCAAGTTCAGTAGCTATACAATTAATCCATTAATTTAGAACTCAATGACATTGCAATGTGCAAAAACAACAAAACGAATAAATATTGGTTCTACTATTTTGAACACAATGAGAAGCATTATAGGTCTATCAGTCTATGGCTTTATAAAGAACACACATGGAGAAACAGCAGTAGTTAATGACTGAAGTGGATTCTGCTGGTTATTTACAGAAGGCAGGAAGCAAGATGAATTGGAAGAACTGGAACCAGCACAGCGAGTGAAATCTGAAGACAACAGGAATGAGGACTAGTGTTCTTAGTTGGTTCTGGTATTTGGAGTGAATTGATCTGGGTCTCTTACCTGTATTTGGGCTTTGCCAGGAGATGAAATATCTACTACCCAGAGTCATGGCAGAACAAAGTGCAACTGGAGCACTGCCTGGAGAAAAATATTAGGGATAAAAAACACTGAGCCAAAATTAGGGAAAACACCTCAGATTAAAAAGTCCACTGTCCTGAAAGTAGGAAGCCTGTCTCAAATACAGGCAGGGGGTGGGTTGGGAAGGAAGGAGATTTAGAGCATTGGTGGTGGGAATGTTGCACTGGTGAAGGTGGGTGTTCTTTATATGGCTGAAAACCAACTACTATCATGTTTGCAATCAAGGTGTTTAAATAAAGATATAAAAATTAGCCTACTGTAGCATACTGAACAGCACATAATATATAAAACAGCAACAAGAAGTCCACTGTCCTTCATGAAATGCCTGGTATTATCTCTGGCTTTCTGCCCAGAAGACAGGGAATGAAAACAATAGGGCACTGCTGCAGGGACACAGTGTAGGGATGTGAAAGGATTTCTTTTCTTCCTCCTTCATTTTACTATCATGGTCCCTACACTGGATTAGAGCTTTTACCAAAGATTGCTCTAGAAGGTGCCTACACATATCTCCTGAGGACTTTTCCTCTTGAACGAGAAAAATGAACAGATGTAGCTGACAAGAGGTGTTGCTTGATAAATCAAACCTAGTACCTCACAATGAGACTAAGGGAACCCGAAGGCGTTATTTCGGGGGACGAGGGTCAGATCCATTAGGGGAGTCTACTTGGCAACCCTGATCCTACTTGAATCAAATGTAAATGGAAATTGATGTTTCTTGGATATTTATTTAATTACCCAGACTTATTAAGATCATTGACACACAATGTGTTACTAAAGGTACACAACATAATAACTTGATAAGCACATTGATGAATGATTGCCATAACTATATGAAAACATATCAATAACCTGATATATTTCCTATTTCTGTGTGTATGTTTGATGGGAATACTCAGATCTACTGATTACATTCTTAGGCAGGTAATAAAATATTTTATAATTCAATACATAGTACCAGCCCAAAACTTGTTCATCATCTATATCGAAGGTTGTACCATTTGACCAAAATTTGCTCAATTTCTACCACTTTCTGTTTTCTGGAAACCATTAATATACTCTCTGTATCTATTCAAGTATATTTGGTTAGCTTTGACAAATAAGTATAGTTATACAGTATTTATGTTTTTCAGGTTTATTTTGCTTAACATACTGCTCACAATTTTTTTCACTAACAAATGAAGAACTTTTTTGCTGACTGAAAAATTTCTTGTTATTGAGGGAAAATGCAAAGTACAGTGGCAAGGGCACTTGCCTTGGACAAGACCAACCATGACTAAATACCCTGCATTCAATCCTTGAGCACTGCTGTGTGTTCCCTCATAAAAAATTCAAAGCTGAATAAAATTACATAAACAAATAGTTCTATACATATATCTATATTTACCTTATTCATTCAACTCTGACCTGTCATGTTAATTAGCCTGTTTCTGTGTCTCAGTGCTTAAGAAAAATTACACAGTAATTGTGGTAATGCTAGGAAATAGATATTTCTTTTGGGGTAGTGATTGTAGTATATGTATCAACCTATGTTCTTATCAATGTTACTATTTTCATTGCAATTTTGATTGTTTCTCTCCTGACTAGTGGTCTGTCTCCAATTTTCAAGTATTTTTGATACATAAAATCTTTTGAGGTTTTATACTACTAGGACTTAACTTTATATTTATAACAAGATACCATGGGATTTTTCTAGGAAGAGTGGGGGATAAGTATCCATCACTTTACATAACAAATTATAACAACATTAAATACTCATATTCCAAACACAAGAGATTATTTCATTCATAGTGTCTTGTTCAATGTTTAATCAATAGCTTATAATATTTAGTATGTAAATATTTTACCTCTAGATAAATTGATTCTGGATAAATTAATTCCTTAGTAATAACATTTTCATGCATTTTATGTATAATTATATTTAAATATAAGTAGTTTCTTGTTTAATTTGCTGGGTTCACCTGGTAGTGCTCTGGGTCTATTCCTGGTTCTGCATTCAGGGATAACTCCTGGCAGTTTCGGGGTCTCATATGTGGTGGCTGAGTTGGAGTCAGGTCATTCTCATACAAATAATCATGTGCAATTTCTTCTATCCCTATATTTCTTCTCTTAATTCAACTTTAGGTGGATTATTGTTGATATGTAGACTAACAATATATTTTGAATGCTTTTCTGTATCCCAAGACTTGATTTTACAAGTTATAGAATTTTTTATTGACTCATGAGGGTTTTCTATACATAATATCATTCTGTAGGCCACAGAAATGTACATTCTTCCTATCCATAATAGATTCACTCCATGGTTATAAAGGATATCATGTTAAGTGAAATAAGACAGAAAGAGCACAAATAACAGATAATCATACTCTTCAGAAATCTTTTTTAATATCTTCATTTAAACACCTTGATTACAAACATGACTGTGGTTGGGTTTCAGTCGTGTATAAAACACCCCCCTTCACCAGTACAACATTCCCATCACCAATATCCCTTACTCTACAGAGAAAAAAAAAATCAAACAAGCGGAGAGTCTGTATTAGATACGGACAAACCTTAGGCCTTGTGTTGAAGAACTAAGCTACCAGTAGTTAGAGAGTGAGGATAGAAAGCAGAGATAGGGGGTGGGAGCGGTGGTGCAGCAGTAGGGTGTTTGCCTTACAAGCGGCTGACCTAGGACAGACCGCGGTTTGATCTCCCAGAGTTCCATATGGTCCCCCGAGCCAGGAGCAACTTCTGAGCACATAGCCAGGAGTAACCCCTGAGTGTCACCAGGTGTGATCCAAAAACCAAAAAAAAAAAATAATAATAATAAAATAAAATTAAAAAAGAAAGAAAGAACAAAATGAAAGCAGATATAGTAGTTGTCACATGGTGTCAAGAGTAGGTGGGTGATACTGAGCACTTTGGTAGTGGTGAAAATGCAGTAACTTTGTACAATGAGTGTTAGCACTATTTCAGTCACATTACCTAAACTTAAAAAAAATTGAATAAAAATAAAAATCTACCAGGACAGGAGGGGTAGCAATAAGGGCTAAGACACTTTGTCTTACATATAGCTGACTTCAGTCTGATCCCTTTAACACATACAGTTCCTGATCTCATCCCAGAAGTGTTCTCTTAGCATAGATCTATTGGTAAACTGCTAACTTAGTTTCCCATAAAAATAACCAAGTAAATAAAATATATCTGTTAAAAAAGCTGTATTCAGTTTTGGGCTACACCCAGTGACAGGGGTTATGCCTGGTTATGCTCTCAGAAATTGCTCCTAGCTTGGAGGACCAACTGGAACACTGGGGAAAGAACTGAGGTCCATCCTGTGTCAGCCTCATCTAAGGCAAACGCCCTACAGTTGTGCTATCGCTCTGGCCCCAAAGCTGGATTCTTTTATTTGCCTTTTTTATATAAATCCTCTGAGAGTTCCAGTACTAGATTGAGTTGGAGTGGAAAAAAATGAAACCTGTATATTATTTTTAAAATTACAGGAAAATATTTTACATCTTTCAACATAGACATTGATGTTAGCCATGGGTTTTTCAATGGCCTTTGTAATATTGAGATATATTTCTTCTCTACCCAACAAACCATAAAATCACATGACTTTTATATTTCTTTACACTAATGTGAAGTGATATGCATGTTGAACCATACTTGCATCCCAGGGGCTAAATTTGACTGATGATGTCTATGTCTTTTACAGAGTACACACATTTTCGTGAAAATTTTATATGATAATTAATTCAAGATCTAGGCCAACAGTTTTGTTGTCTTGTACATCCCAATAAGACATTGTGTTCAAGATAATGCTGGGGTCATAAGGTTAGTTTGAGAGTACTTATTATTCTTCACATTTGAGAAAGTGTGAAGAACTTACACTTAATCTCTAAATTTGTGTTAGAAATATACCAGTGCAATCATTTATATATATATATCGGTGATGAGCATTTTTTGTTTATGATTACTGATACTCTCTTCTTGGTTGGTTATGATATTCTGTTTATAGCCTTTAACTCTTGATAAATATTTATTTCTGGATATATATCCAGTTCTTTTCATTTATCTAATTTACCAGCATACCATTTGTTCATATTAATTTCTCATAATCTCAGAGATATCAGACATAGTGGTTTTAGGGGTTTTTATTTTTGGATTTTTGGGTCACACCCGGTGGACTTCAGGGGTTACTCCTGGCTGTGTGCTCAGAAATCACTCATAGCTCAGGAGAGTATAAGGGATGCCTGGGATCAAACCCATGTCCATCCTGGGTCAGCCACTTGCAAGGCAAATTCCCTACCACTGTGCTACCACTCCAACCCAGACCATAATGTTTTATTTTTTGTGTGTAAATTAAACTTATTGATTCCTTTTTTCTTTAATTTATTAATATAGATAAAAATCTTACTTGCCTTTCAGAAAACAACTCTCTTTTGTTGATATTTACTTCTATATTATTTATTTCTGATTTAATCTTAATAATTTCCACCATTTAATTCATGTTAGGTATAATTTTCTTCTTTAATAATTCCATTCAAGTATAAATTTAGGTCGTGTTTAAGGTTTTGTTTTTCTTTCAAGTAGCTACTCAGTGCCATAAAATTTTCACAAAACTACATTTTGCAACATCCCACAATTTTTAGTTTGTTTCAGTATGTTTTCATTTCTTCTTTATTGTTTCTTAATCTTATGGTGGCTCAGAAGTTCGTGATTTCACTCTACTTAAGACATTCTCAGATTTATTCCTGTTGTTGATTTCCAGATTCAGACCACTGTGACCAGAAAGGATAATAATAGTCTCATTTTTTCAAATTTTAGTCTTGTTTTCTGACCTAGTGTGATATACTATGCAGGTAGTATGTGAACTTAAAAATAAATGTCCTACAGCTGTTTGATGGAATATCTGCTGCAGGCGTCTTGCATCTCAGCAATTTTAGTGGGATGGAGTCCTTTACGTAGGAAAATGGGTAACACGAGCGGCCAAATATGAAATATGAAATAATTGAGACCACACAAAATGCATTGTATGGCGACCCACGTCTATGAGATGAGAGACAAACTTTACTTTTTTAGCTGATCTTTTAAGCACAACTTTGGTATGCAAGGTATTTCAGCGGAAACAAAGGGCAGAGAATCTTAGGAGAAGGAAGACAATGATACCAAGTCCTAGAATATACATATTAAAAGAACTAGCCACAGGTGAGAAAGAGCCCTGCTAGAGGTAAGGTGAAATATGAGAAGGAGGTCTTCTGGTTTTGCAAGAAGTTTGCAGCCTGCCTGAAAGTAGAATTCAAGAAAGGCAGAAGCTATTGTTTAGCACCATGAAGCTGAGAGCAGAAAAAAAACACGTTGCTGGGAACTGGCTGGACTCAACCTTTGAGTTGGAGATATACTAGCCAGCACCAGGAAAGCCAATAGACACATTTGGAGTTTGTTTCCCTTATAATGGAGACATGCATGCAGCATGCCTTAACAAATATCCTAAGTCTGCTAGGTAGGTAGGTATGCAAGATCTATTTGGCCTATAGTCTGATTCAATTCTGCTGCAGTTCAAATAACAAGTTAAATATATTTAGTATATAGTCAAGCAAAAACATAATGGAAACAAGAATATTCTTAGAGGTTTCTTATCTCTCACCTTTATTGGGGCAATAATCATAGTGGTATTTGTATTTGGATAAACTTTCAAATTGTACCCATTAAATATGTTCTGCTCTTGGTAAATTAATTATGTCTCTGTAAAGCTGTTTTTAAAATAGCTCTGATTCCTAAGGGCCTGTCAGTAGAAAGACTATTTTTAAATATGCAATATACCATACAGGCTTTGAATTGCTTAGGAAATGCTTATTCTCTGCATTGTTCTCCATGGGTATAGAATAAAATGCTCCGTGGTGTCTAGATAGCCTGCCTTTTTCTCATTCACTTTGCCCTTTCCAACATTGCCATTTTCTGATATTCTTCTTTCAGATAATACCACTTGTATTCATGGCTCAACAAAGTTGTCACAAGTAACACGTGCAATTTTGTACTGATGCTTCCAATGAAATAAATTTGTCTGTTTCTGTTGGAAATCGGGAGCAATTTCTAACTCAATGTGCAGTTGCAGTCACAATGCTCTGCTCAGAACTTACCCTTTTCCCACTCCTGAACTTTGAAAGAATAATTTGACTAAACACAACAAAATATCTTTCTTTGGAAATGGATAATAATAACCCTGATTTCTCAAATTCAGCCAAGAAGGGTATAATATTTGTCTGGAAAAAGAACAAGGTCATTGAGTGAGCCTAGAGCCAACCAGTGGAGCTCTGGTCCCTCAGTCCTGGGTGGATTCACCCCAAGAGATGAATGATTTCAAGAGAACAGAGAGATGATAGCGGGTAGCAAGTTGGCCTTCCACTTAGACAACCTATGCTCAATACCAGCATTCAATATGGTCCCCCTTGCACCACAAGGAGTAATTCCTGAGTACACAACTAGTATTAACTCTAGATCACTGCTGGGTGTGGTCTAAAAAGCAAAAGAATTAAAAAATAAAAACATCCAGTAGATATGTAAGTAGGGTGGTAGCTCCTCCTTGCCTTTCATGGACTGTACTTGAAGGCAGAGGAAACCAACTACTCCACCAATTAATGTATAGTCATCAAACTTACAATTATAGTCCTATATAAATTTCTTCTTGGGTTATCTTCATTTTTTCCAAAATGAGAACTCCCTTTCCAGTTACTTTCAAATCTCCTTTTAGATGCAGCTTTTCTACTGAGCAGCACAAAATGACATATTTGTTCATATTTCACAGAAACCTTATCCAAATGTTTTGTGACTTATTAATTATTTGACAATGAATATTTGAAAGACCTCTGATGAGAAGATATTAATTTAACAAGAGAATTAGTTTATTGGAAAATATTAATATTTTAGTATTGGAGTCTATTTTTTCTAAACCATGTTGTGATCTGTGTAGGTGTGAATCCATAGACTAATCCCCAAATACTTGGATTTAATTGTTAAATGTATAAATAAAATTAGTAAATACTGTTCCTCCATACTGTGTACAATGACAAATCTTAATAGAAATTAACCCTGTACCCTTGTATTCTTTACTGGTGAGTAAAGCCAATTACTAGCTTTCATTGCAATGTAATTTGGATTATTATAAAATTTTGGTAGATATTTACCCTTGGTAACTTTGAAATATGGTCTTACTTTGTTTTGTGTGAGTTTTTTGGGCCACACGTGGTGACGGTCAGGGATTACTCCTGGCTATGCGCTCAGAGATCACTCCTGGCTTGGGGGACCATATGGGACACCAGGGAATAGAACCACGGTCTGTCCTAGGCTAACGCTGGCAAGGCAGGCACCTTACCACTTGCTCTACCACCCCAGCCCCAGAGATATGTTCTAACACTTTTACTACCTTCTATTCTCTGGCAGCAGTCACAAGTTTACTTCAGGCTATATGTTTTTTTATTCTTTTTTTTTCTTCTTGGTTTTTGGGTCACACCCGGCAGTGCCCAGGGGTTACTCCTGGCTCTGTGCTCAGAAAATCGCCCCTGGCAGGCACGGGGGACCATGTCGGATGCCAGGATTCGAACCCCATCCTTCTGCATGAAAGGCAAATGCCTTACCTCCATACTATCTCTCTGGTCCCTATATCTTACTTAAACTTTAAAAAATTTTCTCACTTTCAATTTTCTGTCTCTTCTGCCAGTTTATTCAGAAACAGAACAACCCATATTTATTACTTTTGTCACTGAAGTAAGTCTTGAACACAGACCAAAAAATCTGCACTATTAGTGAAAGTTATCAATTTCATCTGACACCATGATGTCTTGGTCACTTTTCTGTTCTTTTACTTATAGATTCCTGAATACATTCTTTATATGGAAGATTTACAGTTTAGTGAAGTGTTACTATATTTTTATTCACTTTGGCATATTTCAAGAGTTATTTGTTGCTGTGATTTTTACTTTTGTCATTTTCAAATAATTCCTCTTAACCATTTATAAAAAGGTATCAAGAGATGCATTTTTGTCTACTCTGGCAAACATTATGCTTGAAAACAAAGTAGATTGTTTTTATGTGATATCATATTTAGGAAATTACTTGTGCATAGATCATTTTACTTCCATTATATTTTATCTACTCATGAGTCATTATTCTCAATAAAAAAGATATATATCCCTATATGTGGCTATATATAACTATATATAATATATATTATATTTGGCCAAACTTGGTGCTGCACTCCTAACAGTGCTTAAGGAATCATATATGATGCTGGGGATCAAACCTACGTCAACAGAATGCAAGGCACATAACTTACCCACTGTATTATATTTTTGGACTTCAAAAGTATATTTAGTCACATATTCTTTTGATGTTTATGAACTAATATTGACAACATTTTTGTATCTAAAAATCAAAACAGGACCATTTTGCTATTGATTTTTAAAGCATTGATTTTTAAGAATTGTCTTCGTAGGAATGAGGTTAAACAGAATTCAGCTTTGGATTCTTCAGCTTCATTTCATTTCCTGAAAATTTTTTACCTGCAAAATCAAATTTGTAATATCCACATACCTTGCAGTGCTGATAAGATTAATTTTGTTTTATTGGCTGAGATTCTGTGGTTTATAGTACTATTGATAATGGGGTTTTTTTTGGAAGATATAGCAATAACTCAGTGGGTAGAGAATTTGTCTTGCACACAGCCAACTCAGGTTCAATCCCCAGCATCCCATATGTCCCCTGAGCCTGCCAGAAGTGATTTCTGAATGCAGATCCAGGAGTAATTCTTGAACACTACTGGGTGTGGGTCAAAAATGTTTCTCCTGCACATGATTCTAACATCACACTCTTTGAACCCAAGTCCCTCTTTCAGGGACCTCAATGCCTCTCCCTCTGAAACATAGCAGCACTCAGTTGTGTGGGTCGGTTTTGCCATTATCCTAATTTTGGACCTTCTTGGTGATGGTTTACAGGAACTTTGTTACTTTATCTGCCACATAAACTCAACAGGGTTGGTATATAAACAATAAAGTGCACAAATGTAAGTCATTGCAGTTATTACCATTATTGTTGCTACTGCTACTTTCTTATCCTGATATACAAATTGAGATAGACTTAGATTGGTGGACGCAAAAATAAACAGAAGAAAATTTCCTTCTAATCCTAGGCAGAAAGGAATAAGGGATCAATATACCAATGAGAACTAGATATCCAATTTTGCCTAAAATCTGAACGTTTCTCTACTAATCTACAGAAAAAAACTGAATTTAATCAGTTGCCTACATGTATTAAGATCTAGCTTTGACCAAGAATAGACTTCAATCTTATTAGGAAATATGATATTAAATCAACATTGAAGTTATTTCCACCAGCCAGCATGAAATCTGCCTTATTGTGGTCACTGAGAAGACAAGATTATGATCGTAGGAAAACTGGGTGTTCTGATAAATGATTAGCTTATAGATAGTGAAATTTGTAAAGCAGAAGGATTGGGACACATACAAGGAGACTCAAAGTAAGATGAGTATTGCACTGATCTTTCTTCCAGCTTCCTGTGCTAAAAAGTCCTGCTTCTTCAGTTTTCAATAAAAACTGCCTTTGATTTCTTGCTTTGCCTCATGATTTTTTTCTGGAATAAAAAATATACAGTTATTATTACTACTGCAGGAGGAAAAATTATCGAAAAGCAGGCAAGTTATTCCTTTGAGCTTATTTCAGGAGTAAAAATGGAGATAAGCTGCACTTCTAACAATGCTTTTTGATGATTCTAAACTCCTTTGGGTGAACTGAAAGGTAAAATTTAGTCACCAATTGTGCAACCTCAAAATTGAAAAGGAGATTCAATATGAAGGTGATAAGAGGGGAATAATTGATACATGTGGATTATTTCTATGAGCTGGAAAGACTGAACAAAGGGAAGAACGCTGAACTTCAAGACATCTTTTTCTCCAGTCTCTGTTCATATCACTCTGTATATAACTAGTAAATTTCACCTTCAATTAGATTCCCTGTACAATTATAATAGTCTCCAAGATTTCATCTATTTCTGACCTTTTGCGAGTCTAATTGAACTTCCAAGATATTGATTAATTGTAGCTCAGAAATTAAACAGCTCATAAGAACATATGTTGGCTGCCTTAATGAAACTGGTCGCATTGAACTGATGTTCCTTTAATATCCAACTATTGTCTCTGTGTTAACTTCTGTAGCCCAGAGAGTTCCAGTAGCCTTATCATATACTTAATAATGCTTGCTGAGCAAACTGAAAGTCTTAGGCTGACAATTTTTTTACATAATTTGAGAAATCACTCTTACAAAAGAACTTTTTTTTCTTTTTTTTTTATTTAAACACCTTGATTTCATACATGATTGTGTTTGGGTTTCAGTCATATAAAGAACACCACCCATCACCAGTGCAACATTCCCATCACCAATGTCCCAAGTCTCCCTCCTCCCCACCCGACCCCCGCCTGTACTCTAAACAGGATCTCCATTTCCCTCATATATTCTCATTATTAGGACAGTTCAAAATGTAGTTATTTCTCTAACTAAACTCATCACCAGACTATGATCTTGCATTGTCCAATATGATAGCAGTGTCTCATTCACCCTTTTCTTATGGAGTAACTTTTCCACAGCTGTCATTTCACTTTATGTTTCATTTGTGTGTGTCTATGCATTTGTGTGATTCGAAGACTTATCCTTTACCATTGGACAGCATCCCTGGTCTTCAGTCTGCTTTTTTACTCCATTTTATTTGGTTCCTTTGGAAGATTTTGAACTAGTAAATAAGTAACATAATAGATTGTATTTGATTGTAAATAGAAGACATAATTATTGTATTAGTTTGTATATTGAATTTTGAAGTTGTTCTTGTCATTTACATATTGTGCATGCTTGTTTCCTTAAAATTGTAGTGGATTAAATATATACATATTTGAGTGCTGAAGTTGAATTTGTTACTTGTGAAGACCTGGATATTAGCATATTTTCTCTAATTTGCATTCAGCAAATTATTAACTTGAAATTGATGATGTTAGTATTATGTATCCATTAAAATCAGCAAATACTACAAATCAGTACTTCCTGTACAATCCCCAAACCACTTGGTATATGTTTATTGGTACATTTTCTGTAGTTACCTTAAAATATATAGTAAAGGGGCATGTTGAATTCCACTAGAATTTGAATATTGATCACTTCAAGTTAAATTTTGCAGCACATCTCCAAAGGGATGCCTCATGCTATAGCTCTGAATCTATATATAGAAGAATGTTCATCTCTCATCTTCTGCATACAAGTTATATTTTTATCTTTAGCATAATACTTTCAGATAGCAAAACTATGAAAATATTGACTGATGTGAATTTCATCTGAAAAGTAATAATTTTTATTTGTCACTGACCAATCAAATCTACCACAATAATAAATTCTATGCATGTAAAACTGTTAATACATTATTTATGTTTAGGTCTTGCAACTCTGTAGAATAAGATTGCAACAAAGAGATTTTATGCATTAATAGAAGTCAGAAAAACAGCAAGGATCTTAGGATAGCCAAGGAAGAAAATGGGGGAATGCAGAAACTAATTTTTGGCATAAGCTAATATTTTCTAGACCACTAATTAGTAGCATTAGATTGAAAGGTAGGGTAGGATTTAGGTAGTGAATGGAAAATATATCACATAAGAACACTTTAGCCTTCAGAAAAATAAAAATGGTTTGAGTCTTTGAAATTACTAGAAACTAATCAAAGAAGATGGTGATTATTTCAAGTAGCTCAATGTGGAATAACGTCCCAAACTCCTAGAAAGTCATTATTTGACATAGATGATTAGGCCCAGGAAATGATTTTCAACAAAACAAAGACTAAATATTAAACCAAATCTGAGGATAAAAACTCTCAAGTGTAGGGAAAAATTAAAATCAACAAAGGGAATCTGCACAGAGTAGTTGATTTTAAATCTTGTGAATGGTGAGAATTGCACTGGAAACAAATTCTTCCCATAAAACCAAATTCAAAAGTAAAAAATTGCTTTTTTATTTAGGATTTAATTAAGATAGACCATTAGTGATGGTAAAATCAGCAGTAACTCGACATGCATGGCATTACTCAACTTTACTTGCGTGCATACAATATTCACATAAGACAGTAAAGTATTAACTTAAAAATAGGCAGTATGAAAAAGCAATAAGTTATATGGCTAGGTATAATTCAACAGTTATTTTCAAAATTGAATTAAAACAACTAAAATTAGGGGGAGAGATGGTACAAGTGTACATTTGCCCTGCATGCAGTCAACCCAGGTTAGTTACCCAGCATCCTATATGCCCTTCTGTGCACCAACAGGAGTAATTTTTGAGCACAGAGCCAGAAACATCTCTAGATATGAAATATAAAACAAAACAAATAGATCAAAGGAAAATAAAATGAAATGAAATTAGTTTGTGAATTCATGTGTGCAAATTTTTGTTATGTAGGAGATTACTAATTTTAAAAGCAATTGAAAAACTTTTATTTTATCAAGTGAAAGATAATAAATTGGTCACATTGTCCATTATTATGAGAATAATTGAGGCCCAGAGCAGTTACAGAATAAATCCAAGATCACACAGCTAGCAAAGTTATCCAAACTTAAAATAGACTTGCTTCTTTGAGAATAAACTCACAGTTATAATAAGATCCAATCACACATGTTCTACTATTTGACTCTTCAATGATGTCTGTCTCTCATTTCCCAGGTTTAGACATTCCGCATTTTTTTCATGAATCCCTTATGTCCTTGTAAAGACTGATTTTTTTTAAAATCAACTTGATAGAGTGAAAACTTTTTTGGTTTGTAACTATGGGACCTCTTCCACTTGAAGTACAAAAGTGGAATTTTGATAGTGATAGTCACCGAAATTAAGCCTAAATTGTGTCTCCTGTTTTTTTTTAATAAAATACTATAAAAATGTAATTAACTGAAATAATTTTAAACATTGTTCATAGATGAAGTCCAAAGTTTATAAAGTTAAAGCTATTAAAATAGTCATGTGTGTACTTAAAATATTATCTTTGTAAAGGAAAATATTTACACTCAAACTACACCTGTATACACATGTACTTATTGGTTTTCATTGTAGCTTCATCTGCTGAAAAAAATTTAGATTCTTGGGTTGTCTATCTTGTGTTATTTAGAATGAGATAATTAACATAGACTTGCATCTACCTCAAGACAATGATTTTAATACCTTTACATACCCAAGATTATGATTAGATCATATACTCAAGTATAAATGTCTGTATATTTAAATATATACACGTATATATGCAATGAAACAGTAATCAGCTCAGAAAAGGAAACTTTTTCATTCGTGATGACATAGTGAGCTTGAAGTGTGTTATGGTAAGCAAGATAAGCCAAAAAGAAATAAATGCTGTAGAATAACTCATAGATGGAAAATTTTAGCAAGCATATTCATATAAATAGAGAAGATAAAGGCAGTTTACAGAGCTGAAAGGAATCAGGAAATGGGATGATGTACATAAAATTTACCCTCTCATATATAAATATTATAAGAGATATGATTTACAAAATGATGACTATAGATAATAATAAGGTATCATATACTTAAAAGCTGCTAGTGTAGGCACTTAAGCATTTTCACAATATAAGTATAAATTACGTATGTGAGGAGACAAATTTGAAAATTATATTAACCTTGCTATTATTCCTCATGTTTATGTATTCTAAATATTTAGATTATATATTTGAATTATATACGATTATAGTTGCTGAATATTTATCAATATGATTTTTATTATAGTTAAAGAATTTTCTGGGAGAGTTGTACCCTCTGATGTTCAGGGGTTACTTTTTGTTCTTTACTCAGTAATTACTCATGTTGTTACACTGGAGACCATCTGGGGTGTGCACTATTGAACTCTATTTGCCCACATGCAAGGCACACATGGTATCCACTTTACTATAGCTCCAGTTAGAGAAAATTTAAAATGAATTTTTTTTTTCTGGACCAGGGCCCAAACTACTAAAATTTGGGTTGTTTAGCAGTTAAATGCCACAAAAGACCACAAATGCTCATCTGATTTCCAGATTTATACAACTCAGAGCCACAAGGCACTGTTTCTACCTTGCAAATATTTATAAACTATTCATAAGGTATCCATGGGCACCAGAAATCAGTGGAGTCACAGGTGTCAGCTTGATATTGTAAATAGGAACACTGGAAAGTTAACTTATTGCTTAATGATGGGTTGTGCATTCTAAAACCCCCAGAGGAGAAAGGAGTTTCCATGCATCCTATCTGGGTTGGACAAGAGAAGCAGGTCAGGCAGCAACTCTGATGCAAGAAATAATCCACACACATTTGGGAAGGTATAGCAGGCCCGAAAACTAACTGCAAGTCATTGACCCAACAGCCAGTCGCTCCACCACGTGGAACCAAGAGCCAAAATGTTAGCCACCTACGTTGCCTTTATTGGGAAAAACAAAGCCCACCCCCAAGAGGAGGGGAAAAAGTCAGATGAGGAGGCCATAGGGAAACATCTTTTAACAGAAAAACCAAAGAAACCAATTGAGAGACATCTAGTTAGAAGGCAATATGAGGACCAATCCAAAGGCCTCTATCAACAACTTAACATGCCAGTTAGGCTTGGAAATCTAACCTTTTGTATGAAGCACTGGGGATGATTGTAAAAATGATGCAGAGGTGGAGATATAGTAGATTGAGTAGGATGATGGCATTGCATGTGACTGACCCGAATTTGATCCTTTGTGAATGCAGAGCCAGGGGTAATGCCTGAACACTGCTGATTGTGGCTCATAAACAAACACAAAGGGAAAAAATAAATTTAGCTGCATCAATACATGGAGACAGAAGACTAAGAACGTGCTTAATAACATCAACTTTCTAAACTAATAATGATGACTTTAGAGCTATAAACTTTTCAATTTTCACTGTATTGAGAAAATCAGTAAAAACCAGAATCAATAAATTTAAAGAAGATTGATGGATCAAATGAAAGAACTCACTCAAATAAGAAAGGGACAAATTGACACAAAAGTAGAACTCAGTAACAGAAGGGAAGAAGTTTAAAATGGAATCAGTAACCACAAAGATCAAGTACAGAAACAACAAAAATGAGTAGGTAGCAAAAATTTATATTTAAATATAAATATATTTATTTTATATTTATATTTATATTTAAATATACTATATTTAAAATATAATATAGCTAAAACTATATGTTTGTCAATACATAAAATGTAATGTCTGTATTTAATAGGAATTCCAGAAAAGGACAGAAAGCAGAGAATAGATAGTGGCAGGAATACTAGCAAAAACTTTTCCCAGTTAGAGAAAACTTGTGCACTAATGTAAGGTCCAAAGAGCCAAACAAATAAGTATAAATATTATAACACTAAGAAACCTTCAACAAATTAACAAGAATGAGAGATGGACTCCTTAACACAGCAAAAATGAAACACAAACAAGGGGAAACATAAATTTTTATAACATTCCTCAGAAAACAACAGAAAATGTAATAATATGCTTGAAGTGCTTAAGAAAGAAACCTGAAATCCAGAATACTCAATGCTGCAAGATTATCACAAATATTTGAGGGAGTGATCATTTTTTTTTTCAGAAAACAACAGCTGAAAACATTTGTTGTTTCTAAAGCAGCTCTGTAAGGAATACTGAGTGACCTCCTATAAAAAGCAAATGTCAAATGACAAAAAAAATTCTCATAGAAATAAGGCAGCAAGTTCCATCATATAAATAATTTCTCTAAATGTCAATGGACTGACCTATCTTTTGAAAAAACTGAGTGGCTGAACTTATCAAGAAACTGCCAAACTTCTGCTTAGTATAAGAGAAACCTTGATCCCTCATGATAAACACAGGTTCAGAGCCAAAGGCTGAAAAACTGTCAGACAGGCTAATAGTAGATTAGTAAAAGTAGATAAATTCATAGTTTTATTAGACCAATTGATTTCAAGCTAAAGAAAAGAGCACAGAGATTAAATATAGGTTCAAGGGTCAGTAGGTGAAGAGAAATCAACTCTTATTCAATATATGCAGCAAATAATGGGGGGATAATATTTTAAAAGAAACTGCCAGTAGACCATTGACAGTAAATAAATTCTCAGTAACACAAATATGGGAGAATTTATTGCACTTATCATTAAACATATCAACCAGTCATACCATCATTTTAACAAAATATTCTTCAACGAGGAATTAAAAGAATTACATTTACTTTTTTGTTGCTTTTGTTTTTGTTTTTCGGTCACACCTGGTGATGCTCAGGAGTTACTCCTGGCTATGTGCTCAGAAATCACAACTGGCTTGGGGGACCATATGGGACACCGGGAGATAGAATCGCGGTCCGTCCTAGGCTAGTGTGGTCAAGGCTTACTGTTTGTGCCACAACTCGGACCCCAAAAGAATTGCATTTAGTAGACATGTAGTATACTACTAAAATAGCTTTAATGAATGGCATATTGTTGTGCATCCTCAAAATGTGAAACAAAAATAAGCCACAGTCTATAGCACAATATGAGTGCCTATGAAGTTGCATAGGTAGAAATCATATCAAGTTTGGTTTCAGACCAGAAGACCATGAGGTAGAAATTAACTATAAAAGAAAGTCAGCTAGAGAGACTATACAGTGGGTCCAGCACTGGTCTTTCACATTGCCCACCCAGGCTCTATCCCAGTAACAGAATATGGTTCCCTATGCCCTTGCAGGAGTGATCCCTGAAAGAAGAACCAGGAGTAAGTCCTGAGCAATGCCAGGTATGATCTAAAATTCTTTAAAAAGGAAAGAAAATTTAAAAATGAATAGACAAGGCAAGAAAAGAAAAAAAGAAAGCATATATTTGGAAACTGAGTAAGAAATATTAAACACCATTAGAGCAAAGAGACAATCAAAGAAATTGAAAAGTTATTCAGAATGAGTTATAAAGAAGACAAAAATATCAGAATCTATGGTAGATAGCCAAAGAAATACTAAGGCAGAAGCTTATAGCAATTAAGACTGACATTAGAAAACAAGAAAGAAATCAAATTAATAATCGATATTATAGCTGTAATAATTACAAAAATAAAAATAAATAGTGAAATATGTGGAAGGATAAGAAATATTAGCTCAGAAATTGATCGCATATATTAAGACAAACTCAAAGGTTAAACATGATACCAGAAGCTGGATTTTCAAAAGAAGAATAAGGTCAATTAACCCGTAGTTAAACTGTAAGGGAAAACAGTAAGGAAAACTGAAATATAATAGTTCCAAGGAAAAAAGCAAGAAATTCCATTAGATACAACATAAATAGAAACTATTCTAAGAGATTACTATTTCAACTCTCTGATACTATGCTGCAAAATATAGAAGAAATGGCTGCATTTTTAGAATGATAATATCTCCTAAGACTGAATTAGAACACAAACATCTGTAGAAACAGATCATGAATGAGAAAATTTAGAGTTAATACAAATGTCCTCAAGAATAGGCACCCAGGGGATATACCATTAGCACAGTGGGTTGGGTGTTTGCCTACCAGGTAAATATTACCAACCAGGGTTTCAACCTGCCACTCTATTTCATTCTCTGAGCCATCAGTTGTAATCCCTGATTATTCAAGGAAAAAGCCTTAAACACATCCAGATTTGGCCTCCAAAAAGTTAACCCAGACAGAGATTGGCTTATTTGTGAATTCTACCAAACTTCAAAATAAAACTTAATATCTATATTCTTAATAGCTTGTAAGTGGGAATGCTTAGTGCATCTTGGAAGCTAGCATTTTCTTAATAAAGACATCAGAAGAGCTACTTATACAAACGAAGTTCTAGGCAGATATGAATAATAAACATTCATGCAAATATTCTCAATAAAATCTTAACTGAAACAAACTATGTAAACACATACATCACATACTTAGATCAAGTGTGATTCTTGCCAGGAATACAAGGAGATGATTTAATATATGAAGAATAATCCAGATCATGTATAATATTAATAAAGGTAATGTTAAAATAACCTATGAGTGTATTCAGAAAAAACCCTTGGCAAGATTCCACTTCCATATTGGATAAAAACCTTCAACAAAATAAGGATAAAACAATTTTTCTGAAGATAGTAATGGGCACATAAAAGAAACCCACAGACAACATCAACCTCAGTGGTAAAAAACTGAAAATATTTCCTCTGAGACACAAAGACAAAAATGTCCTCTTTCTCCACAGAAATTAAGGAAAGAAAATAAGCATTCAAATTTCAAAAATAAAAACTATACCTCCCCATATTCCTCCTCCCTCACAATGAGGAGCATTTGTGTCAGGAAGGTTGCACTGGTAAATGCGTGTGTACTTTTTATGATGGAAACCCAACTAAAAACATAAACATAAGAACATAATAGACATATTATTATTAAATGTTGTTAAAAATCATCTATAGATCATGCATCTTCTTGTCACCTGCCTCTAGCATGCACCATGCCCAACAATGGCTAGTACAGGTCACATTGTCTTTAGTCCCATCTTAGAGTAGTCAAACGGAGACTCATGGATAGCTTTTCTTTTTTTTTTTTTTTTTTTTTTTTTTTTTTGGTTTTTGGGCCA
Source organism: Suncus etruscus (assembly GCF_024139225.1). Lineage (NCBI taxonomy): Eukaryota > Metazoa > Chordata > Mammalia > Eulipotyphla > Soricidae > Suncus > Suncus etruscus. The sequence continues at coordinate 82,690,622 of NC_064868.1, forward strand.
CACCCTGTGACGCTCAGGGGTTACTCCTGGCTATGCGCTCAGAAGTTGCTCCTGGCTTCTTGGGGGACCATATGGGACGCCGGGGGATCGAACCGCAGTCCGTCCTAGGCTAGCGCAGGCAAGGCAGGCACCTTACCTCCAGCGCCACCGCCCGGCCCCTCATGGATAGCTTTTCAATGAGAGCTGGTATGAGTACGTCACCAACATGTTGCTCAAAACCCAGATTCTTAGGTCAGAGCTGAGCTAGAAACCTCAAAGTATAGGATGCCACACAGAGTGACAGTGTCCATTGCTCTAATAGAATGCTTACAGTCTGAGGGCAAAGGGAATGAGAGATTAAGGGACACCACCTGTCCATGCAGGAGGTGTCCACTATGAGTTGGCATAAGAATTTTTGCCAGGCAGGTTGCCTATGCTCTAAGCTGTTTGTTATTTTATTTAATTCAGCCATGCACAAGGTGGCCTTTCCCCAAGGAGATCTTTTTAATTATCATATATTTTCTGTCAATGTTCCAAGTGAGGGCATGCCTGAAACCTGGCATTATTTTCTTAACACTGTAGCAGACCTCCGACCTATGGTGGCCTGCTGTGGTGGGGCAACAAATACATGTTCCAGAGAGCCCTGGAGCTCTACCATAGAATGCAGCAACAGTATCTGAGCTTTACATCTGGGCCATCCTGTCCCTGTGGGTTTTGCCCTGAGGTTGGAGGTGCTAGGCCATGTGAATATGCTTAAAAATAAAATAAGAAAAGAAATATTATAACTATTTTCAAACAACTTGCAATTAGTGAACTCTAAAGAATATACTAAACAACTTGAAATTAGTGAAACCTAAAGAATATACTCAAAACCCCAAATTCCTTACAAACGACAAATCAATACAGCAAATAAGTCCACAAAAGCTAACACAAAAGTGCATCGCATCTCCATATGCAAACAATGAAGTAGAAGAGAAAGAGATAAAAGGCGAATTTGTTTAAAATATCTTATCCAGGGGACGGAGAGAGCATGCCTTGTATGCTGAAGGGTGGTGGGCTTGAATCCTGGCATCCCATATGGTCCCCCAAGCCTACCAGGAGCAATTTCTGAGTGTAGTCAGGAGTGGCCCCTGAGCGCTTCCAGGTGTGACCCAAAAACCAATATATATATATATATATATATCTTATCCAGAAACATCAAGTGTTATGAATCAACTTAATGAAAGATATGAAGAATATGCATTGAAAACTATAAATGCACTGTAGAAATAAATAGAACTCCAGGAAATAAAATTTTTCCATATTTATTTTTTGAAAACATTAACATCACCAAGAGGACAATTTATGTGGGTGCCCCAGCCTGCAGGGACACCAATTAAGATGTGGTTATTCTTTCTTGGAGGAAGATCGGGCAAAAACAAAGACACTAAGACAGACATGGCGACAGACCAAAGTGGGAAATGGATTCCAACCAAGTCTGAATCCAATTCCAATTTATTTAAACTCAAGACCCGGCTTATATATATTTTGTGGCCATAGTTCCGCTCTTATCTATAGAACAGACCAGACTGTTGAAATAACAGGACCCTTTAGCAAGTGAGATGGAATGTGCGAATGAGATCTGTCTCTGTCAGGTCAGGATGTACTGATAATGGAACCTATCTCTGGCAGGTGGGATATACAAATAAGGTGACCTTAAATGTTTACATTTAATTCTCGAGGCTATCTGCTTTGATCATTGCTCTCTCTTTAGTGCCCCTTAGGCCTTGAATCTTAAATGTTTACATTGAATTCTCAAAGCTGTCTGCTTTTATTATGGCTCTGTTTTTGTTGCCCTTAAATCTTAAATGGTTAACATTCAATTCTCAAGGCTGCCTACTTTTAGCAAAGTTCTGTGCCTGTCACAAGGTCCTTCATTTTAGCTAAGTATTCTGCCTGTTCTAAGGGGCTCCCTACAAATTTACATATTATACTATTATACACGTTTAATGATTTCTTCATCAAAATTTTTGCTGGTATTCTTCAAGGACTTCTAAACTTCACTAAAATTTCTATTTTTTGTTGTTTTCTTCTTTTTGGTGGTAGAGCACATCCAACTGTACTCAGGGCCTACTCCTGGTTTGCATTCTTGGTGGAATCAGAGGACAGTATTGGGTGCTGGAAATTGAACCCACATCAGCTGCATTCAAGACAAATGCTCTGCCAGCTGCACTACTTCTTCAAACCCCCCATAAAAATACTGATGAATCATAAAGCTTTCCACTAGAATGAAAGTAATTCTGAGAAATAATATATTAAGTCATTGCATTTCCTAACTTTAAATTTTATTCTAAAAATATAATAGCCAAAACTGTGGTACTGGAATAAAGAGACATTCTCAGAACAGAGGATCATATTAAGAGCCCAGATATAAATAAGAGACATATAGAGTGTCAAATTATGATTATTGGAGCAGAGTTCCTGAAGGAGAACAAAAATTGCTTTTTAAAAACAGTGTTGGGTAAACAATATAGCCACATGTTCCCCCAAATTTAAGCTGCTATTTCAATGCATGAACATTAACTCACTTTATTTTTGATGAATTTCTTTTTAAATATGTTCTATAGAAAAAATAAACAAAGAAAGAAAAATTAATTTTAACAAATGCATATTAATGGTTAATCAGAGTATTGCAAGAGTGAAGTCTAACTTCTAATGTCACCTAGGCTTTGGTTTTACAATTTTATTATACCCAATTTTTATTTTATGTATTATTTGTCTTATATCATCATAATAAAGTATGTGTAGTAGTTTTTAAAATTATGATATTTATATACAAATGCTCTATACCCAAGTAGGAAAAAATGTTGATACTAAATAGATTAAAAACACTGGTGAGGCCAGAATCCCAAAATATATTGAAGAAAACACAAGAGGAAAGATACAGCATATAGACTCCAGACGTGTCTTTAATGGTTTGACTACCTTGCCAATAAAAACCAAACAAAAGCAAAAACACAAAACAAAACCAAAACTAAGCAAATTCAGCTGCATAGAATCCATTATGCTGAGAGAAATAAGTCAGAGAGAGAGAGAGAGAAAGATGCAGAATGGTCTCACTCATCTATGGGTTTAAGGAAAATGAAAGACACTCTTGCAATAATTTTCAGAGACAAAAGAGAGGAGGGCTGGAAATCTCAGATCACAACATGAAGCTCAGCACAAAGAGTGATGAGTTTAGTTAGAAAAATAACTACATTGAGAACTATCCTAACAAAGAGAATATATGAGGGAAATAGAAAGCCTGTCTAGAGTACAGGCGAGGGTGGGATGGGGAGGAGGGTTATTTGGGACATTGGTGATGGGAATGTTGCACTGGTGATGGGGGGTGTTCTTTGGATTACTGAAAACCAACCACAATCATGTTTGTAATCAAGGTGTTTAAATAAAGTATTATTAAAAATTAAAAGGGCTTTGCATGGGAAAAAAAGTTAAATAAATAAAAAGATTGGGGCAGGAGCCGGTGAGGTAAGGTGTCTGCTTTGCAAGTGCTAGCCTAGGACGGATCGCTGTTTGATCCCCCAGCTTCCCATATTGTCTCCCCAAGCCAGGAGCAATAGCTGAGTACTTAGACAGAATAACCCCTGAGCGTAAACTGTGTGGCCCAAAAAACAAAAACAAAACAAAAAATAAAAGAAAAAGAAAAAGAAAAGAAAAAGACATCCTACTGAATCTTAGGTAATATTTTCATAATTAATAACTGAATTTATATAAAGTACTCACAAAGTTCATAAAGACTAAAAGCCCCATCAGGAATTGTGAGACATTCATAATATCACAATAATATCCTCCACCAGAGGATAATATGGATAGTTAAAAGCTATGTAAATAATTTTCTTCATTACTAAATATCAGTGAATTACAAATAAAATAAAAAATGAAATATTAAGTCACACACGTAAATGTTCCATAAATCAGAAAGCCTGGAATTGACTACTTCCTTCAAGGATGGGGAAAATATATCTGATTTAATATTTGTGGAAATGGTGCTTTTTTTTCCTGTATAGAATACTGTATAGAGACTTTAAAATATTGAGATTAGAGCATATGATCCATAAATCCTCCTTATTTGTATATTACATAAAGGCATATATATTAATTCAAAATATATAGGGGAACATATGTTTATTGAAACAGTACAATATTCAGGATATTAAAAATAAACGAAATGCCTAATGGCAGTTGTGTGTGTAAAGTTGTAGTACACACACTCTGGAACACTATACAGCCCAGTACTATATAGTTATATGAAAAGATTAGTTTTTCTTGTACATATTCTTTTATTTTGGGAAGCACAGAGCCTGCCCATGGTGGTTCTCAGGGCTTAGTCCTAGCTTTGTGCTCAAGAGTTCATACTCAGGGAATGACAATGTGACACCTAGAATTGAAGTGGTGTTGGTACATGGCAAGTTCTCTACCTCTACACTGTCTCTCCAGGGCCCATAGATGAAATCATTCAGGATTATGGATCTTGGATGCTACTGAACAGTATCATATTCAGAAAAGTAGATCAACTGGATAAGGATATATTACAGATGTTCTCTCTTATATGTACTCCAAAACATCCAAGCAATAAAATGGACAATAAGGAATGAAGATAAACCCTTGGCCTTCGATTGCAGAACAGAGATGCAATTAGGGTGAGGGTAATAGGTGGACAGAAGAAGTAGATGTACACTAGAAGTGACATAAAGACAATTGTAGACACCTTGAGCACTTTGGTGATGGTAAAGTTATGGAAACTCTTTGTATATATAAATCATATAGGTTAACATTATAAGCATGTTGACAATACTATAATGATATTATTTAAATTGTAAACATTAAGTGAAAATTCTAATTGCAACAAAAAGTAATAAAATATATTAAAAACAAATTTTTAAACTCTGACCACAGAAATGATGTTCCTAAATGTAAGATGAGGAAAGGTTAAGGATCCAAAGAACTGTAATAGCAAGATATTGGCACTTTGATAGTAGGTGTGGTTAAGGACCATTGGCAGCACAAAATATATAAACATTTACACTCTTGTAAACTAACAGTGCTGAATTAAAACTAAATTTGATATGAAGACTTTAAGTTTTGTTTAAAAATAAAACTGTTTGGATTATTTGTAGATGGTATATTCTACAACCAATTTAATAAAATCCATTAACTAGTAAAATTGAAAAAGATGAAATGATAATAATAAAATTAAAAATTAATAAGGAAAATTAAGTCTTCTCTGTGTACTCTATAATTGAGCTACTAAATTATCTGACTTTATGATTGGAAGACTTTGAGTCTTAGAACAATAAAAATAAAGTTCCATTCAAAATTTCAATGTCATTCACAAATAAAAATAGTGGATAGTTTAAAATGACAGTACTTACTGAAGGCAAAAACCCATGGCTGACAGCCAGCAGATGGTCTGTCAGTGAAATGATTAAAAATTTTTAAACTACTTTACTTGAAAACAACTTTGCCTCCTTAATGAAATAATGTATTATGATCAACTGTGTCAACAATACTATACCCTTTAATGTTAAAGGAGTTACATCAATTTTGTGACTTTAGACTGCTTTGTGTACTACTAAGAATGTTAATACTGTACTACAATCTGGGATCTTGAGCAACAAAGTAAATGTGATTGTGTTTTGTTTTGTTTTTCTTAATTTTTTTTGGCTAAAAATTCAAATTTAAGGTGTCAGCAAGGGGATTTCTTTAGAGAATTTTGTTTTTGGGTGATTGCCTTCTCACTGTAACTTTGCCATGTCCTTTCTTTGGTAAAAAAGTTAAAAAAAAAGACAACCCTTCATAAAATTTCTTTTATGGTGGATTGGTTCACCAATTAAATGACAAAATTATAAAGCTCTTCAGTTGTATTTATGAGAGAACTGCTTTATATCACTAAACCTAAGCATACATTATAAAAAAACCTTAAATTATAAGTCATATAATGCACAATTCCTTAATTTGGCTTTTTGGTTATTTGTTTTTGTATTGGGGTCTATTTGGCAGTGTTCTGCTCAGGGCTTACTTTTCTTTATGCTCAGGTATCACTCCTAAGAGGCTCAGTGGACCACATAGGGTGATGGGGATAGACTCCAAGTAGATTGTTTTGGGTCTGGAACAGTAGTACAGTAGGTAGGGTGTTGCCTTGCATGTGGC